>NC_135137.1:36392827-36993576 GCF_051014445.1 Colletes latitarsis | reverse complement strand
AATGTAACCTACCAATCTCGTTTCCTTGGATACGAAATTGCATAATGCGTGTATTCGAGTGTTCCCCGCCCACGCAGGTTTAACCCCTCGAGTACGAAGCACCTTTCCATTTCAAACGATACTGCGGAGCTCGTCGTTCAACTGATTTTCAAAAAATGTAAATACTACGAAGTCTTTGTATTTGGGGGTGGTAAAATATTTCGTAAACATTGAAACGCACGAGTCGACGACTAGGTTTGGTGGAAGGGTTAGCGAACGTTTCTCGCTAAAAATCTTTTTGCAAACATAATCCATGACTGCCACTGTAACCCCGACTGTTCGTGATCGCGACCAAACCACGCGAATAAAGAGTAGATCGGAGATCGGTTTCCGTTTCTCGTAACGGCGCGTTTCCGCCGCCTCCTGGACTCGCGTAAGCGTCTGCTCCACGCAAACGAAGCCGTTTTTATGTAACGCTCCCGTTCTGCGCTCGTACAGGTTCGTTGATTTTACATCGGTTTTATCACGATAAGCGGTTATCGTCGTGATCGTTGCTATCTGCTATCTCGACGACCGTTTTTTCTTATAGTTTACGACTCTTCAATCGTCTTAAACCTCGTCGGACGAGAGTACATGCCCCAGTAACTGTCACTTGTAGTTCAAATCAATTTTTAGATCACTCTCAATCGCAACTGAACTATTTTATTTAATACTGACTTTTACTAAATTGGTAAACGGAAATCGTCTTTCCTTTAAAGCATTTGAAAAACAATGAACTAACGAAGGGCTACAAAAATTCTCAAATGATTACATTGACATGTATTAAATAATTATTAATGTTAAACTAAACAATTCTCGACGTCTATGTCGCCTTGAAAATTTCACCGTTAGCTTGCTAGGTGTTATTTTTATCGAGTATACGGCTGATGGGATCTGTTAATGAAATTGATTTAAAGTGGAGATCCTACAACATGACCGTACCTTAATTCCTGATAAATCTTCGATTACGAGAGTCAATATAAAACACGGATTTAAAAACGTTTATGGCCGGTATATCATAATTAGGGACTTACTCGTATCAACAATATTTCACAATTTATCGCAGCTAGAGCCAATACAACATTTTCTTTGCTGTGTAAACTGTTCACCCTCGATTTTCTTATTTCTTTACGACGAGTCGTCTGTTCCGTGGATGTAACTTCTTTTAAACGTATCAAATAGCTAGAGAAAGGTATAAATAATACAATTGGCATTCAAGTAAGAGACTCTGTTGCGTTATGTTGGATTTCAAGAACGGTAAAAATCTCAACAATTTTACGAAGGTCTGTGAAAAAAGGTACGCGTGTACCAACGTAGCGAACGTTTTAACGATACGTTGCCGCATGGATCGTGATCGGATGCGATTACGCGAACACGAGTCGTTCCGTAACTACCGGCTCGCTTCCGGCATAGAAGAGTACGAACACGCGTCTTTATCGTCCGTCTCGTACTCGAATCGACGCTTTGACGTTTCGCACGCGATAAGAAATTACCCGTAGACCGAGTTTCGATTACGTATCGATGCTCCATAGACGAGCATCATAGCTACGAAATATTTGTTCCAAACAACTCGAGAACACCCTCCACCATTCGCCATCGAAACGTTTCTAAGGCTCGAGCTTCGACGGTTCTTCGACTCACCTTGCATCTTCGAGTTATTATATTGAACACTGGCATCTCGTCGTGGCGGCGAACGCGGTCGAGGAACGAGGACAAAATTCGTATGCTCGGCGACAGCACGCGCGCACGCACGTGGCCCGAACGCGCCAGCGCTTCGAAAAAGCGAGGGACCGTTTCGAACGAGAAGAAACAGAAGCAAAGTGTTCGTCTAACACATCGTGAGAGTTAGAACCACGTTCCGTGTCTCGTTTCGTTCGGTTTCCATCCAGCGGCCGGATGGACGAAACAGACACGCGACCAAAGTGTTCAGAGATGCACCGAACGATCCAAGTCTCGTTTAGTTCCGATCTCATCCAGCGAAAGATCGAATCGTCCGAACGATCGAAGCGTCGTTTCGTTCAGCCATCCAGCACAGTTTTCTTTGGAGAACGGATTCTCGACGCGGACCGTGGACGATCCCCGTCCCGATCTCCGTGTCACGATCCCCGCGACGGTTCTCTTACTCTCCGTGGGTTGCTTTCACCGTGGCGAGGGTTGAACATCGACGACATCGATCCTGCAGGCGAGTCACGGGCGAGGATCGCGGATCACTGCTCGCGTGACGCGGATAATTCGAAAACCGTGTCGCGTCGACGATCGAGGGTGGCGATCGGAGAGAATGAGTGCACGCGATATCATATCCGTTAGGACCTCACGAGTAAGGGCAGCGCCTCCGTGGACAACGGCAACACGAGCACGAGCACATTTTTCGATGCGACGACCGAGATCGTGGCAGGCCTTGCGTTTCTCCTCGCGCTACTGCTCCGTCGCGACTCCGGCTACCTACGATTAAGCACCTCAAGGTTGCGGTTACCCAATAACGTATCTCTCGATCTCTTCGGGGCGTGGAGGGAGGCTAAACGGAGGAAGAGTCCGGGAACGCGGAGGGAGAACGACCAAGGGAGAGGAGCGACCAAGTCGACGGGCGAAGATAACTCCGGAGTCTTGGCGCGAAACCCGACCGGAAGCTACGTCACACGTTCCCGATCATCGGATATCTTCGACCCCCCCCCGGAAATTATTTATCGAACGACCTCGGTCGCCGGATGATCCCTGGATTATCGTCGAACGTTGTCATTTGGGTTCCCCCGGACATCGCGCGTGGAAACTTTTCCCAACAACTTTTCCTCGAAGATGGTCTTTCTCTCTTTGTGTCGACGAGACGCGCTCCCGGATCGCGATAACTCGATAAACGGAACGTCGAGGCGCGGTATACACCGTTCCCGATGCGCGGAAATCGTAACCTCCGGCGTCGATCGGTACGTTTCGGCACTGCCCGCTGCCGCTCGAATACAAGCCACGCGCCACGCGCCACGAGCTCGATGCCCCACGCCTCTCCGTTCCCAGATATCGGCCGTTAGACGCCCGTTTCCACCCGTCGCCGACCGCCGCGCATTCCGCTACCCGGTTAGACGACGCTCTCGTGTCGTCGCGTTCTGAAATCATCGTGTCGTCAAAGTTACCCGCCGGCAACAGGTTACGCGCCGACAGGCGATTGTGCGTGCCCGGAATTCCTCTTCCTTCCTTTTCCCGCTTTTCACCCACGATATTGTTCGAATTTTTCTCTAATTTTGGCGCTCCTCGCTCGTGTCATTAACTTAGCTAGTACGTGCTTTTGGAATTTTCCTTCTATTTTAATTAAATTGTAGTCTATGGAAAGTTTTGAAAATGTGAGCGCTGTTTCGCTGGTAACTCATCAGTCTTCCTAGCAGGTCATGTCTGAGACGTCGGGATATTGGGTAGTCGGTCGAGCGCTTGCGAGAGAGACGAGAGCGTAGCCCTCTGGTAGCGAGTTCGCGAGGTGACGCCACAACGAGAATGTGATATTTGTCAATTTGTTTACGGGATAAGAGTTCGATGAAACTTTTCGCCACTTTCTACGTATATTCTTTAACATTTCAAGATACAAATATCTTTTTTTCGTTATGTTTTATCGATGTGTCGACGGCAATCTAGCATTCGTTTTCCTTTGATCTCAAGTAAAAGATCGAACGATATTTTAAAAAACAATAGAATTTCTCAGTTCTCGTTCTTCTGCGGTCTTCAAAAATTTCCCTGCTCGTCTTTCGTCGATAAGTTTCTCCTTTCCTTCCCGGCGGGATTATGAATTCCGGTCTCGCGCGCGACGAACGTCGGGCATTCGATTGCGTTAACCGAGTTGGTTTCTCCGCAGGGTTAACCGGGTTTTCTGACGTGGCCACGAAATATCGCGCGCGACAACGATTGCGTGCAACGAGAGGCGCAATAAATGGGAAGAAACTCGAAGAAGGTTTTCGGCTTGTGGAACGTGTATCATCGATATCGTTCTGTCGAAAGGAAACCTCCGTGAACGTGACATCGGGTAAATTGTAGCGTCCCGCTGGGGGAAAAAATGATCTTCCGTGCGAGCCGTACTGGGTCAGACGTCACAGTCAGCCTTCGTAAGGCAAACCTACTCAACGATGGACTCATTCTACTTACTCGTAGTACCGTATTCCCTTTCATCCAACGTGCCTCAGTTATACACTGCTATACACGGTTTGTTTAACTTTGTTGACACAGTGTATTCTTTTTTGATAGATAACGACAAATATTGGAATTTGTTGAAACTGATACTCTTTTCCAATAGTGTCGTTAGGATTAATGCAATCTAAACTACTTGTTGAAACTGTTCTTTTCTAATGGACAATGCCCCCTGTTAAAATAGATGCTACTTAATATTGAAGTAGACTCAACATAAACAGATATTCTTTTTCAATAGTATCGTTAGGATTATTACAATCTAAACTACTTGATGAAACTGTTCTTTTCTAATGGATAATGCCCCCTGTTAAAATAGATACTGCTTAATATTGAAGTAGACTCAACATAAACAAATATTCTTTTCCAATAGTGTCGTTAGGATTAATACGATCTATTTGTTGAAATTATTCTTTTCTAATGGATAATGCCCCCTGTTAAAATAGATGCTACTTAATATTGAAGTAGACTCAACATAAACAAATATTCTTTTTCCAATAGTATCGTTAGGATTATTACAATCTAAACTACTTGTTGAAACTATTCTTTTCTAATGGATAATGCCCCTGTTAAAATAGATGCTACTTAATATTGAAATACATTCAACATAAACAAATATTCTTTCCCAACAGTGTCGTTAGGATTAATACGATCTACTTGTTGAAACTATTCTTTTCTAATGGATAAAGCCTCCTGTTAAAATTAATAAACACTGCTTAATATTGAAATACACTCCACATAAACAAATATTCTTTTCCAAAACAGAATGTGCCCACCAAAATTAGTCCAATTAACCCTTTCATTAAAACAGGATGGTATTTTTTGTTTTTTCAACGAATTCAGGTGGGAAGCAGGATGTTATTATTCCGACGTTGGTCGAGAAATGGCAGGGGAGCAAAAAGCTAAGCCCATCGTTGGCTCTTTTTGTCTCCAGAAGTTGTAACGCTCAGCCACCCACCGGTATTATTCGACCCGCCTGATTTTGCTCCCTGCGGCGACTTTTTACCCCCTAAATTTCACGAATAGTTCCATATCGAGCATTCGTAAGGCTTCGATCGACGTTTCTTACTCCGTCCAAGAGTATCAGAGATCGTTCGATGGCTTCCGCGGAAGTTGCAAACCGTATATTCGGGCAGGAAATATTCCCAGCAATCGATATTAACAGTTATTTTTTATCTTGAACTGTACAGAGGACGCAATGGACAACGAAACTCCATAAAATGGATGAAGCATCGCGCAAAGTTCCTCGCTCCGGACGCCTCGTTTGCCCGATCACGAACTCGTTCAACTTTTGTTCGATTAATGACGCAAAAATTAAAATTGAAAGCAATTACTTCGGGTTTAACTGGCGCTCAACTTGGAGATCTAATGAAAAATGCAAAGGGGCGAGTAATAAAGTGTTTAAAAGTTCGCGAAGAAGATATCCGTAGAATTTGAAGGGAGGGGAGGCATCGAAAGTGATAGTCTCCTTGTCCAGCACCGTGATTTCCTATCGGCCGTAGACACGAGGGGAATATCAAAGGAGAAGAAAGCGATCGATCGACCTTTCGATCATCGAACAAACCTGTCGCTACGATTTCGAATCGACCAAACCATGAGTCCAGAACTTTCAGAAAGAATGATAAAAATGTTCGGTTGTAGGGTCGAAAGTAAATATATCCTGTGTCAAAATTAATCTGGAACCCGTCGGGAATAGCTAGCGTTAATAATCGTCGTCGTGTACTTCCTTGATGAAGAGACGAGTGGAAGGGGTCAAATTTATGGCAATGAAATAGTTGCAAGTCACATTGTTTACTGATATCATGGTCACGTCCAAGCTATCTTGCACCGACACGAGAATTTTGCGCAGCCGCTGCTAAGATGATAATTGCATTTCCTTCGTTAGTTACCCTTCGAGGCTCTCCGCTCTTCCAGTTACTTGTAACGTTTTAATTGGGCTCGAAACAACGCGCACGCGAACTTCGACCAGCGAAGCTATTTCTGTAAACGTTTCGTTGATTCTCTCGTAATTTTCTCACGCTCACCTAAGATGTACGCATCCACTGGTTCTATTCATTCGCGAAAAGCATCGCTACGGTGCAAGATACGAAGGAATGTTTTTAAGTTTGCTTATCCTGTGGCATTGGGGAACGTATCATTAGGCTGTAATGCAACAACAGGCGTACACGATGCGAGCAATTCGCGAAAACGAAAGTCGAAATGCAATAACATCCGTGTCAAGCTTTATCGGTGCATATAATCACCGTTCAAGGTCACCGTTTAGAACACGCGTAAATTAGAATCGTCGCGCGTAGATACAGGAATTATATCTGGATAAATATTTCGTGTAACGAATGGAAAATATCAATAAATACGTATGATAAATTTTGATAAGAAAGATTGTATGGCTTTTTGCCAAAAAATTATCAAAAAAGAGAGCACTTCACGTATATCCTACTTGACCTCGTTCTCGAGTTGCAATCATTTCTGTATACCAATAACATAAAGTTATCTTGACGGGAAGCGTGTAAAACGGCAACCTTTGATCCGTGTACAGTCATAGGATTTCTAGGTCTATCGAATATTTCGATTATTTTTTCGAATTTGTCACTAACTCTCTCGTGTACGTCGAACGATTTAAACTAGCCCCGAAAAAAATGAAAATCCGTTCGGTTCTAGATCCGCGAACGGAACCAATAGATCCTCCGCGCGACCTATCGATCTATGATAAAATCGCTCGTTCTAAATTGTTGGTTGAACGCGGTTGAAACGGTCACATGCGACCGTACATCTAAAGAAACTTCTTTCAATAATTCATGCAATTGATTGCTCAAGAAATTGACATAAGATTGGCTCGTTAATCTCCCATTAAAGAAAACAGGGCGCTATCGAGCACTACGTACAAGCAGTTTAGTAGAATCAATTAGATTGGCTCAATTTGTGATTAAAAGCTACGGGGAGTATAAAAATGGCCGTAATTTGGGACCAAGGACGTGTACGAGGCGCATGCTGATGGGAACTTTTCTTTCCCTCTGCTTTTGTGCGAACCGAATCATAAATAATCCATTCTGACCCATTAAATCTTTCTCGATAGATTTTCGTTCCCACCTTATGAGATTAAAAAAAAAAAAGAAAATATAATGGTGACATTAAATTACAATATGTTACGAGTATTTTTTCACTATTGTCGAGAGTTAGTTGATGACCTAAAGTCGATTTATAAGCTGAGAACAAACGCTCAACATTACGAGATGTGATTGGGGCATATTTGAATTTGCCCCCTTTAACAATCTGACCTCATAACATTCGTTACCGTGTAACCTATCTGCCAGGAATACTTCAGAATTGCTGATTAATACTATTCGTAGCATCTATGAACTGTTTCCATTAATGATTCACTGTAGGTAAACACGACATGTATAAATAGCTATTTGTCATTTCTGCAGCGACTATCGTATACAAACGTTGAATTAATAGAGTGAAATAGACGTGTAAGCATTAATTCTAGGAAAAGAAATGCAATAAACACATATGACACATGCAGTATGTTTCGACATATGTTTTTGTAAAAAATATGCAAAACATATGCCGTATGAAAGATATGCAAAATAAAGAAATACATTTTTAACGACCTCTAGTGATGAAACATACTTCTACTTAGATTTCGCTCTTTTATCTATTCCCCAGGAACATTTGCATAAACATTCGGAGTCTAGTAATTACTGTACAAAATTCTAATTAAAACTAATTTCTCCGGGCATTTCTAAAAATCCTATTTTACGGTGGAAGACTACAAACACAGTCGAGTCAAAGCATTTATGGGAAATTCTCAATGAAACTGGAAACTTCGCTTAATATGCAAAAATATAAGAAACAGTTCAAGATACGAATTATTCAAGGGTTGAGACTACCCTCGAAGCTCCCATTTCGTTAATTTCATTAACAAAAATATGAATTTGCATGGAGATCCATAGTCTAGTAATTAGTCTTCCTCCCGAAAAGTTATATTTTCCAGAGCACTCGTGTTGTTTTCTGCAAAAACGACCCTTGTGCATAGCTGGTCGCGTCGATGGTTCCCAGGATTCGACCGCCCGCGCCACCCACATGTCCCCGCCGGGGCCTCTTTGCCGATCCATTTCCATTCCGTTCGAATAGGTAATATCGTGACCGTTCTCGCGTAAAGCTAGTCGTACGCGTACAGAGTTATAAAGTTAACATTACCTCGGAATTGCTGGTGGCGACGCTGGAGAGACCCGGCGACATGGCGCCGGTCATAGGATCCGGGCTGGCCGCGACCGGATTACCGTGCGACAACACCGTGGGAGCGTGAGGGTGCTGGTGAGGGTGAGGGTACGACGCTAGATGAGGATGTTGCGGCTTTTGGTGATGCACCGCCGGTCCTGGCGGCGCACTCTGTACAACCATCGGCGCGGAAGACGTCACGATGTCCGAATTTTCGCTGAGGACGCTCTCGCTTCCGGTACCGTCCACGGAACCGCCGTGGAACGACTCGTGCAGATACTGTCGCACCTGGTTCTTCTGCTTCTGCACCACATGGTACCGCGTCGGGTTCTCCAACAATGTGCGTACCTGCGAACAGACACACGATTTGTCAGGCCAATTCCCATCTGTAACCCTTTTCTGTATTAGAAAACTAGGGTTGCTGACTTGGATGTTTCTGGAAATTAGTGTTGCGTGGGGGGCTGAAGATTACTAAGGAGGGTCTCTAAGAAGTAGAGAATAGTGAAGTTATCCGGAAGTTATGACACAGGAATTCTGATGATTCCTGGTCAGACATGAGATTTTCGGTAATGAATTTTTTTCTCGAAAATGCGTAGGATTTCGAGGGTTTGTTTATTGATAAAAAATGATTGTAATTGACCCTCGCAGTCAAAAATATTTTTTCCAGAACGATTTGAAATTTTTCAATTTCGCCGAAAAATTTAGGCACCTACTCGAATTTTTTTCTCGAAAGCACGTAGGATTTCGGGGGTATGTGTATTCACCAAAAATGGTTGTATTTGATTACAGGACCTAAAAATAATTTTTTCAGAATGATTTGATATTTTCTTTTCTTCGCCGTTTAGGCACCTCCTGTAAATTTTTCTTGAAAGTTCGTGTTTGTCGTTGAACGTTTCTCTCGAAAATATTATCCGAAATTTAATCCATCGAGTATTAACTCGAGATCACGGATGATATAATTCAAGGTATAAATTATGCACGACATCGTTAATGATTTCGTTTTATGAAAAGGGATCGCGGGAAGTTTAAAAAGCGCTGTTCTCGTCTGTATTTTATCAGATGTAACGCGGCTAATAATGGTAATTTTAACGCTTTTATTTTCCAAAAAACCTGTCCGACGCTGACACACTGTCGGACCAACCCCGCGGGATTACCATATTCATGATTGAGAATCGTGCCAAAGTTGTTCTCGAAACTACGCTGCGAGTCCAAAAAGATTAACATTGTCGCTGCCACCCGTTACATTGGACGATCGCTCAAAAGCCTCGTGCATCAATCTTTCTGGAAACGAAGCAGCTTTATTATATATCGTGCACTGTTTCCATAAAAATTCGTGCTCGTGCGGATCGAAAGTACGTCGACTAAGCAAACCGTGAGATAAAAATTTCGCGTCGTGCATGATTTTTAGGAAAGGACACGAAAACTGTACGAGCTGCACTTTCTCGAGGCATCGAGTTAGGTCATTTTACTAAGCGTGCCTCAGCTGGCGATTAGTTATCTAGTTGTTTTGACTTCCACGATGTTAGACAAGTGACAGCATGTATCCGGTATTAAGCAACCGTTCGTATCGACTAATTATCGCTATTTCGAAGTTCGCAGAAGAGCGATCGTTGGCAATTTTTCAGCGACAAAATATCCAAATCTTCGATACAAATTCTGAAATTATAATTTATTAATGTCAGGGCGACTCTTGAGAGACTTCTTAGTTGATTTTTAAATGGAAGAAAATAAAAGCTAAAACTAAAATAACTAAAATAACTAAAAAACTGAATAGCATTTTTATTAATAGTAGTAGCGAACGAGTTAAAGCATTATGGATGGATAACGAGATATCTCGCGTTTCGTGTTTCAGGGTCAGAGACCGTTTAAATAGCTGACATTGGGCGTGCATAGCAATAAAATGCGCCATAAGCTTAAAAAAGTTAAAAACCGTCGCGATAGAGGGTAACCTCGTCCCACTTTATGAATTTGATTATAGTAAGTATACAAAATAATAAGTAATCAATTAAATAAAGAAGCAATGAAAGAAAGAACAAGCTCGCTGGAAAGCAAGGACGCGAAATAAGGCTAACGGAGCGGGAAGTATGAAAAAAAATAATTGAGAATGCAGTTCTACGGAGCAATTTTCGCAAATGGTGCCACTTAAAAATTAATCGCGCGTGGCAAACCTTCTACACCTGCCATTGTTCTATGTTCAGATCGGATAACAACGGCGCAGAAATTATTCGATTGGGCAACTACTGACATTGAACAAATTAATTTTAAATTCAGCACCGCGGTAGAATATAAGGCGCGCTAAACTAATACGAGAGAGACGCGAACTTGATAAAACAATCACCAGAACGCAAAATTGTTACTCGCTCTAACCGTCGGAAATAATGTATGATCAATCTATCATTAGAGACAGAGGTGAGAAAATTATACGAGTTTACGAACCGGTTCATTGCGTAATCGGTTTTTTTTTTATTTCGTTAGACGTCAATGGATACGCCATTGCACAGAGAAAGAAAGAACAGTCCCGAATTAAGGGAAACGCGCTACTTGGAGTAAGTAGAATATGGTCAGTGTCGTGTCTCCTTTACGAAGGCTGACTATAACGTCTGATTTAATACTACTCGCGCTTGGAAGGTCTTTTTTTCTACGGATATTTATCTATTAACCCAATTCCATTGCGTCCCACCCTCGACGAGTGAACTTCCAGGGACACCATTTTGTGATTTTTACCGAACAGCGCGAAATTTAAAATTTCCAACGATAAATAAAGAAACTGAAGCTGTATTTAAAAACAAATGACAATACAAATGTTATACAGAGCAAAAGAAAAGAGACGTCTTTCGGTAATTGACTGTGAAAAGAATTTTTAAACACGCTTCTGCTCAAATTGATTTTATGTTTGGTAATTTTTCTTGGTTACGAGTTCCCGGTAGCTTTGCCGTTTTCACAGTTCTAACACTGTTCTAACGTCGATTCACGCGAGAGACCTACGTCACGTATCTGTGACCGTGATAATTTTCTATTTTATGTGCGGATAAACAAATGAGCTATAGCTCAGTGTCGCGTTACGTGTGTCCACTTAGCCCATTTAACATATTTTATTTCTAGAGCCGAAAGCACAAGATTAAACGAAACTTTACGATTTCTAAATTCTGTTGATTCCTCCTGGAAATCTTGGTAAACGAAATATAAAAATATACGTTTGTTAAGAAAATGTTTATCGCGTCCATTCGTCAAGATTCCCAGGAGAGACCCAGGAAGAACAATTGCAAATTATTAATTTGTTTCACTGATTTGCGTTTTCGTTTGAAGAAATATAGTTTGTAAAGGAAGCTAGCATAAGCGTCTCGAGCGTTCGTGGCACAGAAGCACTCGACGAGAGATTATCGACGACGTTGATCGTCATTTATGCCAGAAGATACGCGATACGCGTCGCTTCAAAGACAAAAGCCGCCGCCATCTGTCGGATACGCTTGTTACTTGGAAAAGCTCGCAGCATAATCGAGACAGCGAAACGAAAATTCCCAGAAGCGTCGCTTACAAGTAACGAAACATGCAGAAGCATATTTTTGAACCCCCTTTGGCACGATTCGAGGCTCACGAATTTTTTTCCATTCGATGATTATTTATTTCTACAAAATGTGGATAGAATCCGACGCGTCGAGGTTGCTCAAACAACGTTGGAAAGCGCGATCGTGCCAGAATACACGTTTAACCCTTTCTGTTCAATTAATTCGATATGTCATCGCTAATTTTAAGCCTCGTCATTTCACGTATAAACATACCAATAATTTCAATTAACGTTGTTGGCTTGAATTATTTCTGGTCGCAACGAGCCATTAGTTGCATTATTGCGACAACAGAAAGGACAACGAAACGATTTCTCTGATATTGACAAATACATTTTTAATTTCATATTAGTGTATTCTTTCGAATACATTTTTATAAACGCGAAATAATGTTTGTAAACCCACGAGAGATAAGATAATGTAGAGAATGTGAAACGAAGAGTAAATTAGTTTTAAAAAAATGTGGAAAAATTCTAATTGAAACGCTCAAGAGCAGACACTTAGATGACTATCTCGATTCTGTTATTTTTCGACTTTCATATCGGAGTCGTATTAACGTCTTTGCATTATCTTCGCAGAACTACGTTCGAACCCGATAGAAACGAAGTTAACCGCGAATTCATTTATTTTTCAATCCCAAAGTCATCGATATTCTTCGAACGGAATCTCTAATATTTGTTTGTTTACATTGCGTTAATATTTACGGGTAAAACATTTGATTAATTAAAATAATCGATTACGCGGGACAGAAAGAAGTAAACGTGCCGCGACGGCGAATTCCATCCGACCGTAGATCAGTCTTTGACATTAATCGATCTCGTGCCGTGTAAATACCGTGTCGGTCGTGCGTGCGTTCGCATTGGTCAGAAAACACAGAGAGAATGAGTGGGCGGTGGGTAGCAATGGGATCGATACCGATACTATTGATAATACAGAGTCGATTCGATATCGAAGCACTCGACGGTGAGCATCGATCCGGATAAAAAGTCTCGACACTCGATAAAAATAAATCCCACGAAATAAATAGTAATTTTTTTAAACGTTAAAACACTCTGACGAACGACTGACAAATTTATTATACTTTACGTCGTCGCCTGTAAATAATAAAAAAAAATACCCTTTGGTACCGTGGCGTTTTTGATCAAAAAATTCCCTTTTTATTTTTAGATTTAATTCCGTCGCCTGTGAATAATAAAACAAAGAACCCCCCCTATACCGTGGCATATTCGATCGAAAAAATTCCTGTTTAAATTCATATTATTAAATCTCGACTTAATTACGACGCCTCTATATAATAGAAAAAAGGGTCTCCTTTGATACCGTGGCATTTATGATGAAAAACAAATTTCTTTTCACGGCATACACGAGTAATTTCGAGCAATGGGGGGAGGGTACGGTGGGGTGCAGAAACGATAGAAGCGTGGTGTCGGGACGGTGTTTGTCCCATCGCTAGTGGTTGGGGATCGAGAGAAGTGGAATAAGAACGTACTTGCAAGACTTGCGGCGGCACGTCCACCCCGATGGTCGACAGGGACGCAGGGGGTACGGGTCTGGGAGGGGCGGCTGCCGGCCTCTGCTGCTGCAAACTCTGACGAAATTCTGCCTCTCGCCTCTCCTGCTCCTGCAGCTGCTCACGCATCAACTGGAGCTTCAATTGCGTGCGCGAAGTGGGCGTAGCGGTCTTGAACGTCGGCGGACTGAAAACCATCGAAAACGATTCGATCTTATTGCACGAGACTTTATTTACCTGCCACGTGCCGCGAGGCACCGTAAGGCAGCCGTCGACGCGATTCGAGAACACGCCGCCTCGGTCGTTTATTTTTAACTTCAACCACCGAGCCATTCCGCCGCAATAGGAATTCTGGAAAGTTCGACCACACGTGCAAGGATTTCCCGACGATACACCTTGACCGTTTAACACCGAGCAACCTGGCCGCGGGGGGTGTCGTACGTGCACGATTTTACAGGATTCACGAAGATTGTATTTGTTAGACGTTTCGTCAAAGCCACGATTTTATCAAATTTTGGATTTCATATTTCTGTTTGCTTATGTGTGTGTTTTGTCTCTGACTGTGTCTAAATTGAATTCAACGTATTTTTTTTTTGGTGTGGCGATGAGGGTGGGTCAATTGTGACCCATCGTTGGAGATCGTTCTCGTCGAATTGAAAATTTAAGGTCTGAGAAAGTGATGGCTTGGTTAGAATGCAGTGATTACAATGGACATAACGCACAGGATTTACAAAGATCGTAATTATTGGACCTTTTGTCAGAACTACGATTCTATCAAATTTTGGATTTAATATTTAGTTTTGTTTGCTTTTATGTGTGGGGGTTTTGTCTCTGTGTCTAAATGAAAATTGAACGTTTATTCAGTCTATCGATGAAGGACCTCCCGGTTAGACCATCGTGATTACAATGGAAATAGCGAAAAATATAACAAATGGTCACGATTTAATTGTAAATTGAAACTTCCAAATACAATAGTCTTCGTATTTTTCTCTCTCTCCCAATCATTTAGACAGACCGTGAAAATACAGCTCCGAAAAGTCCAACGATTCGTATCTATCGAAAGAAAAATAATAATACGATTTCAGACGGTTGTTAACTTAGGATATTAGTCAGCGCAGATCCCATCGACTGTTCTCCGCGTTCCGAGCGAGAACGACGACGCAAAATTCTTGGTATTTTTTCTACGAGACCGTTCGATCGCTCGATTCTAATCGATACCATTGGACAAATTTATTCGAGATTCCTCGCGATACACGGCATTCGAGACGTCCGCGAGCCAAACTGTCGACCAACGAAATTCACGTTTACGGAACAATACCACAACGAGACAAATATAAAGAAAAGATTGGCTTTCCTAAAAAACCATCTCGACGAAGGTAATGCATTCTGGAACGGATCGATCTTGTCAGAGGGCAAATTCAACCTTGTCAGTTCGGATGAATCGCATAAAATATGAGTGTAGACAAACGAAACTCTTTTATTCATGGAATTTCAAAGAAACACAGATATTTAGATATCTCGAAACACAATATAACGAAATGTATACCTTAAACTTATGATATGATCTTTATTTCCAAGAGTTACGGAGACTTAGAATCATGAAATTACGTCGACAGAAATGGCCCTCGAAGAAGGTTCGCATTTAACGCTAGAATTGCTGGCCAAAATGATCCGTAATTTCTAATAAAAACTGTTATTAATTTACTCGGCCGGATTTTTGCAAAACTGTGACTTTCTATAAGAGAATGAATAAACATTTATTTCTCCAACTATCGTTTCAATTTCTCTGGTACAAATAAATGTACCATCGATAATTCTAGCGTTAACCCTTAAGTGAATGTCAAAGTCGTTTGAAAATCTGTATAATTAGTTTACTATGTTTTAAATGTTTCAAAGGAAAGTTGATTTCCATTTACCAGTTTGGTAAAATAATTCAGTTAAGATTGAGAGTTCACTAAAGGGTCAATAATCGTCAGAACTCATCCAAAGTTTACCAACAAATTCCCCAAAGCGTCCTCCCTTTTCGCAGAATTATTTCTCGAACCGAACGCGGAGGGAATTTCATTTGTTAACAGTTTGGCGAGCTCGAATACTTTCCCCGGGAGGATCGACGCTCGGATCGGATCGAGGATCGAGGAAGAGACCGCGTTCTCGCGTGTCTGCACGAAGAGTTCGCCGTGGCGACGCGACGGGCCAGCGTAGTCGTCTAAAAGGTATTCCCATTTTGGGAACAAAGCCAAGCTGTGGCCATAAGAAAACCAAAATAGAGGGATTGCGCAATTTGGACCGGGATTCGATTCCCGTCCCCCGGTCGCGATCCGTTTCCTTCCTTCCGGACGCGTCGAAGGCGCACCGCGTTAAGCTGTTCTCGCTTGCCACGAACCCGATCGAGACCTCGTCGGTCGTTTCGTGCAAGTATGTATTCGTCGCGCAACTGTCGACCGTTACGTAACCATCTTCGGCGAAAAACTAAACGAGTTGTCCTACATACAATACTATATTGTCACCCCGTTCCTTCTCCATCCGACGCGTCGTTCGCTGTCGCTCCTCCTCGCTTCTGTATCCATTTATCCGCGTCGATCGGTTTATTTCACCTCCGTCTCGCCGCTCCACTGAACTCGTTCACCGAATCGCGCGAAATTTTTATCCAAATACAAACAAAATTAACGACGAGTTTGCCAGAAAATTCTCCAAACGGTTAACGAACGAGAACTCCTTCGAGAACTTTATTAACGAAACTTTATTGGAAAAGTAAAAGATACATTCGTTTCAACTAATCCTTCTGAAAGAGAAACTCTCAAAATTGTTGTTTGAAAAGGGAATGCAAAGAGAAGTTTACTATTAAAAACTCACAAAACTCAAGATGAAACACCTTGAGAGGAAAGGGTGGAAAATTGCAATCGATAAAAAAGCGAAATTATGGAAAAATCCAAAGCATGTTTTCTCATTCCGCAAATTCTCCAACGGTTAACGAATGTCAACCTCTCTCAGGAACTTTATTGGAAAAGTAAAAGATACATTCGTCGATGCAAAGTGCAGCAAATTATGAAACGAATGGAACTTGTTCAACTAATCCTTCTGAAAGTGAAACTCTCAAAACTGTTGTTTGAAAAGGGAATGCAAGGAGAAGTTTACTATTTAAAACTCACAAAACTCAAGATGAAACACCTTGAGAGGAAAGGGTGGAAAATTGCAATCGATAAAAAAGCGAAATTATGGAAAAATTCGAAACATGTTTTCTCATTCCGCAAATTCTCCAACGTTTAACGAATGTCAATCTCTCTCAGGAACTTTATTGGAAAAGTAAAAGATACATTCGTCGATGCAAAGTGCAGCAAATTATGAAACGAATGGAACTTGTTCAACTAATCCTTCTGAAAGAGAAACTCTCAAAATTGTTGTTTGAAAAGGGAATGCAAAGAGAAGTTTACTATTAAAAACTCACAAAACTCAAGTTGAAACACCTTGAGAAGAAAGGGTGGAAAATTGCAATCGATAAAAAAGCGAAACCATGGAAAAATCCAAAGCATGTTTTCTCATTCCGCAAATTCTTCAACGTTTAACGAATGTCAACCTCTCTCAGGAACTTTATTGAAAAAATAAAAGATACATTCGTCGATGCAAAGTGCAGCAAATTATCAAACGAATGGAACTTGTTCAACTAATCCTTCTGAAAGAGAAACTCTCAAAATTGTTGTTTGAAAAGGGAATGCAAAGAGAAGTTTACTATTAAAACTCACAAAACTCAAGATGAAACACCTTGAGAGGAAAGGGTGGAAAATTGCAATCGATAAAAAAGCGAAATTATAGAAAAATCCGAAACATGTTTTCTCATTCCGCAAATTCACCAACGTTTAACGAATGTCAACCTCTCTCAGGAACTTTATTGGAAAAGTAAAAGATACATTCGTCGATGCAAAGTGCAGCAAATTATCAAACGAATGGAACTTGTTCAACTAATCCTTCTGAAAGAGAAACTCTCAAAATTGTTGTTTAAAAAGGGAATACAAAGGGAAGTTTATTATTTAAAACTCACAAAACTCAAGATGAAACACCTTGAGAAGAAAGGGTGGAAAATTGCAATCGATAAAAAAGCGAAACCATGGAAAAATCCAAAGCATGTTTTCTCATTCCGCAAATTCTCCAACGTTTAACGAATGTCAGCCTCTCTCAGGAACTTTATTGGAAAAGTAAAAGATACATTCGTCGATGCAAAGTGCAGCAAATTATCAAACGAATGGAACTTGTTCAACTAATCCTTCTGAAAAAGAAACTCTCAAAATTGTTGTTTGAAAAGGGAATGCAAGGAGAAGTTTACTATTTAAAACTCACAAAACTCAAGATGAAACACCTTGAGAAGAAAGGGTGGAAAATTGCAATCGATAAAAAAGCGAAACCATGGAAAAATCCAAAGCATGTTTTCTCATTCCGCAAATTCTCCAACGTTTAACGAATGTCAACCTCTCTCAGGAACTTTATTGGAAAAGTAAAAGATACATTCGTCGATGCAAAGTGCAGCAAATTATCAAAGGAATGGAACTTGTTCAACTAATCCTTCTGAAAGAGAAACTCTCAAAATTGTTGTTTGAAAAGGGAATGCAAGAAGAAGTTTACTATTTAAAACTCACAAAACTCAAGATGAAACACCTTGAGAAGAAAGGGTGGAAAATTGCAATCGATAAAAAAGCGAAATTATGGAAAAATCCAAAGCATGTTTTCTCATTCCGCAAATACTCCAACGTTTAACGAATGTCAACCTCTCTCAGGAACTTTATTGGAAAAGTAAAAGATACATTCGTCGATGCAAAGTGCAGCAAATTATGAAACGAATGGAACTTGTTCAACTAATCCTTTCGAAAGAGAAACTCTCAAAACTGTTGTTTGAAAAGGGAATGCAAGGAGAAGTTTACTATTTAAAACTCACAAAACTCAAGATGAAACACCTTGAGAGGAAAGGGTGGAAAATTGCAATCGATAAAAAAGCGAAATTATAGAAAAATCCGAAACATGTTTTCTCATTCCGCAAATTCTCCAACGTTTAACGAATGTCAACCTCTCACAGGAACTTTATTGGAAAAGTAAAAGATACATTCGTCGATGCAAAGTGCAGCAAATTATCAAACGAATGGAACTTGTTCAACTAATCCTTCTGAAAGAGAAACTCTCAAAACTGTTGTTTGAAAAGAGAGTGCAAAGGAAAGTTTACTATTTGAAACTCCCAGGCCTGAAGATGAAAAAAACCGTGGAAAAAACTGAAACTCGTTTTTTCATTCCGCAAACAATATGATGATTAATGTGTTATTGAGGATCGTGCAGAGCGGAACTGTGATAAAATAAAATGCAACGAGAATAAAAATGATCCGTTTCCTATCGAGGAGCGGGCGTTAATGTTCTAGGAAAAAATGTAACGATAACGGTTCCTTATCGTTCGAGTGTACCGTGTAAAAGTATTCGCGACATTTTATCGGTCGCTATGTTTTATTCTCGTGTTCTGTACGAAGTGTAGAGATGAGTCGAATTAGCGCCTTCCGTCAACAGTGGGGGAAAACAAAAGACGACAAATCGCGTCTCCCGTCAACAACGTGTTAAGAATATTAGAAAACATTACATATACAGCTAATACGTGCGCTCGTACGCGTGGCAAATCTCTGTGGCAGGCGTGTCAAGCCCATTTTGGCCCGCGAGCCAATTTACACTTTGTTGCCATGTGGCGTACCGCGGATGTACAATTATTTTAGAACAGTACAAAATATATTAGCGGCAATTTTTCGGTTGCACGAAGGCTACCCGCTTCATCGTCGTTTCACAGGAGTGTGGAAGCAAATAGACGCGTGTGTGTGTTTCGAATCGATAAAAATTCTGAAAATAACGACACGCAAAGAAGGTAAACAATATTTAACTCGAAAGATCTTTTCTATCCGTGCATTTGCGGTTTGAGTTGGGTGTGATGATTAATGACGAAAGTTAAGAATTTATATTCGAGCGTTTTAACAAACAATGAAACTCGAGGAGACTATTTGAACAAAGATTTCTGCTCAACGGAAACCAATATGTCTGGATCTCGAGATTCCCGAGAAACAAAGAGAACACGGGAATTTCCGAATCTCGAAAAACGCAATAAACTCGCGTTTCCACAGATCCAGCAACATTGTCGAGTGTCTTTTCTTTTTTTAAAGCCATTGCCATAGTCGCGCGAACCTCGCTCCGTTCTGGTGGCCTTCCCACTTTCATCTATTAACCCCATAACGCACACGCCCGTGACACACAGTGACTCGCATCAATATTCAGACACTACGTTTCTTCGTACGTTATTCGTTTGTATATAAACGTAACACGTAACGAATCGACTATGCTTTAATGCGTTGAAAAGTCGAAACAGCGTCTGCACGAATTTTTTTTTTCTACGAGTAGAGCGTAAAATAAACTTTTAAACAATATTTGTTATCTCAATAGCTAAATCAGGGTGATTTATGATGGATATTAACCCTTAAGTGGATTCTCAATCTCGAGTGAATTATTTAACTTAATGTTAATTTTTACCAAATTGGTAAATGCATACATTTTCAAATAACCATATTGACATACCCCAATAAATTTTTCTACCAAACGTCGAGTCATTTTCACCCCCTTGGTGGATCCAGTATAATAAAACGACCCAGTCAACTAGTTTTCCGCTAAAATTATTGTTTCTACTTTTTCCAATAATTGTGCATACACAATGCTATGCAATCGAGGAGTTAAGGGATCTCTGGACGCCGGTGGAGGCTCGTTTGGTAACGAATCGGTTCCTGGTAGCGCAAAGGAAAGGGGGGCGCGAATGCACGGAGGAAGCGGCGAAAATTGGTGGCGTGCGCTTACTAGCAAAGTCAACGAAAGATCTCTGTGCAAGATCCAAGGACGCGCGTATATTTAGACGTAGTGTTTACGATCGAGGAGAACGCAAACGTACCGGCAAAGAGGAGAGGGCGGTGTCGGCGAGTTTCCGTCCGGCTACAAGCAATCTCGCGGTAAATCGCACTTCGCGCGTAGACTCGAGACCAGAGAGGCGAAACAAGAGGATCGAGAACGTCTTAATTAGAATAATTAAGACGGAATCGATGTAAACTACTTTTATATCCGTTGCACCCAAGGAACGTCCAAACACGATCTTAATTGGGCTGTTTGCTATTGTATAGAGGTAGAGATTTTTTGTATCACTTTGGATTTCTTTACTATTGCATCTTCCAAAAACTGTGTATTTACACTTTTTTAACATTTTGTCATGTTGTTCACCCTTCTCACGTTAAACTTGCTTTTATAACCTTATTTTGACTATCAAGTTCTACTACTTTTGGTACCTGCAACACCTGCGACAATTCTATCATTCACTGACATAGTTTGATTTTTATATTCCATGCTGAAAAGAGGTGTATTTCGTAATATAGAAATACACATATATCGAATTGTGGCGTCACCTCCTGTGCTCGCCACCAGAGGGCTGCGCTCTTGACTCTCTCGCAAGCACTCGACCAACACCTCGACTACCCAGTATCCCAGGCTCTGCTAGAAAGCCTTACTGACGAGCAGGCCCAGCCTAGCGAAGTAGCGTCACAGAATAAGATTTAACAAGACACGAAGTTGTTACATCCTAACCATTAACAAACTATAAAGATTGCCTCCCAGGCGGACTTCTACCGTTCTGTGACAGACCTTAGATCGGTTTCAATGTTGCAAAGTATCGATAGTTCGGTATTACATCGATCTTGGTATAGGTTTGAAGGATGTACCGGGTATGAAAATGACATCGGGGCGGAGAAAGTCGAAAGGAACGGGCGCGAAAGAGAATGTACATGCGGGAGGATCGCGCGTCGAACCGAGTTGGGCGAATCTCGAACCGACGCGTCGTAACAGTTCTGTACCAGCCTTGCGGTCGAGTGGCGCGTAACGGCCGCGCGAACGTCGCGTTCGCGACGTGACCGTTGCCGCGTGGATTTCCCGCGAACAGCGAAGGCGCGGACGCCGTCCCGTCGACGATCGACGGATCCATTTCGAGGATCATGCGCAGATCCTCGTCGATACCAATGTGGACGCGCACGCGTTGCTCCCGTTGTTCTCGTTGCTCCCGTCGCTCCTCCCGGCGCTGGTCCGACGCGGACGGGCAGCTCGTGGTCCGTGAGAGGGTCCCGAACGCGGCGGCGTCGCTCGCGCACTCTGTCCTCTCGCGAGTCGTGCGCGCGTACGGCAGCGAGTTGGTCGCCGTTTGACCGTAGAATCGTGAAAACGGTATCGAGTCGAACGACGACGACGACGAACGTCCCGGCAAAGGCACCGACGCGGACGCGAACACCGTTTTCGTCTCGACTTCCCTGTTGTTTCGTCCCTGTTTCCGTTCCTGTTCCTGTTCCTGTCCTTGTTCCTGTTCCTGTTCCTGTTCCTGTTCCTGTTCCGGTTCCGTTACCACTGCGCGCGGCGTCAGCGGGGCTGGGAAACGCGACGCGTTCGTACGGCTCGGCAACGATCTCGACGCGTTCGTTCTCGCGGACGTCACTGCGCTGACGTTCGGCGTTCCAGCCCTTGGTACGATCGACGGACGACCGACGTCGTTTATTCGATTCAACCGCGACACTAGATCCTCGAATTCGACGATTTGTCGCACCGTCTCCGACGATATCTCTTGCATGTCCTCCGTGGGAGGTGGGAACGCTTCGCGACCGAACGAGTCGAGGCGTCGAGACGCTACTAAAGGCCAGGTTTTTAGTGGCCCCGTCGCTGTCACAGACGCCGTTCGACGACGACGCTGTCAACGTCGAAAAACCGGCGCTGGTAGCTCTAAACCTGGATACATTGCGTTACCCGTTTTCCTTCCCACCCCCTTTTAATTTTACTCGACGTACGCGCACTCGCGCGATCGTGCCAACTCGCCTCGCTTGTCCGCGTACGTTTAGCTAGTAACGTAGACTAGTGTTGTTAAAATAGGCTTCGAGGAGCTTCGTAAACCTACGTCCACTGCGTTACACCGTAAACCTGCAACCCTTTAGGCTACGTCCCTGGAGCTACTTTAACATTCGAACGCTATGGGGTATTTATTATTTATTAACAACGAACGCAATTACAGTACCGAACGAATGAATTTTCGCGATTCGACACAGGTGCAACGTCTCCTCGTCGACCCAGGATCGCTTTAATCGAAAAACAAAGAAGACATTGTCTGATATCTCGTTTTTTCTGGATTTTGAGGTAAATGCCCTCGCGCCCGGTTATCGTGAAACGATTAGGCTGGTGACGCAGGTTTTCGACGGCACGCGATATCGGGTCATTCAACGCAAAATCGAAAACGCTTTAAAGAATTCTTGCGAATTATTTTGCACTGTTAAAAAGTAGCTTCAGCCTTACTTCGATAAATATTGAGAAATAAACATTGATATACGGCCTATTGCGTTGCAAGGATTGTCCTTTATTCGGAAATGACCAAAAAGAAGAGATACAACTAAGAAATATACTGACTCAAATGTTTATTGTAATTGATTGTTTTAATTCTCATTTGATAAGTCGTTAACAAGAGGCAGCAATTTCGATAAAGATGGTAAATCTATAGCTATAAAAATCATGAATTAGCCAAACACGAACAGAATCTTTCGAGAAAAGAAAGGTCAATATTTGGGAAATTCCACTTGGTATATGCTGGTACCGTTTCAACAAAGGCGACCGTGACGAAGTGGTAACATACTAATTGGCGTGTAAGCTAGTACTTAATGTTAAACCCTAGCAACTACACACTTCTGTCGAGTCGAAACCTGACTATTGTGAAATCCCTAGCCACGGTCCAAGGACCAAAGATTACTTGCACCTGGCAATTACGATGTGATAATTCTACTACACACACGGTAAACTAAGTTGGTCGTAAAAATAAACTAATAACCTGACTGAGAATTCTCTAGTCTCTAAGTGTAAATACTGTGTACGTAGTAAATATTAGGTTGTGTAATAAATCCGTTCGCGTCGACGGCGGTGCTTTAATACTTTATTGTATACTTTTACTGCATTATCAAACTAATAGCGGAAGATTATAGTTACGTTTTAACTTGTAGTTTACGAGAAATGAACGTAAATAAAATAAGCTAAACGAAAGACAGACACAGGAATGTGGACACTTTCTATCGTTTTATCGCGTCACGCGACGGACACCAGTGGTATTTTAATTGTTGGTTTAATACCGTAATGCAAATTTCAACGGTGGATTTTAAAAGATCAACTCTACGAACAAATAATAGTATTTATGCGTGTTTGACGTGTCTGTTTTTTCATTGTCCTTGCGGTTGTTTGTCCGAAAATGCACTATAGACAGAGATGGGCAAATTTTATTTCCAAACAAGAATTACAAATTTCAGATTCTTTGGTAAACCAACTTTTGCAGCTCGTCTGGTCGACGACTGTAAAAATTAACGAACGAATCTAAAGTTCTGCCGATCTCTGGAATAAACCAACTAGCATTACAAAGAGTTATTGAAGCTAAAGGGGGGTTTTGAAATCGGAGCAACTTGATAAAACTGAATGACCAGTTCAAGCTGCTAACGTGCTGAGTAAAAGAATGTTTATGGATTACAGATACAGTCGATAAATTCTAATGATGTATCATTGAGAGTACAAAAGTATGTTAGTGTGCTGGATCTTCGCTACATGGCATTTGGAAATGTTAAGATCGAGCCTACTGTTTATGTACCGAGTCGTGAGTTCATTGAGATCAATTTAAAGCACATGAGCTTGCATGACATTAATTCTAAGAAACGTTCAACAACGATTATATCGCCGACAAAGTTACCGATAAAATATGATTCGTAACATCAATATTTATCCAATTTGCACAGCGTGCGTGCAAGTTCGTGGTTATAAAAGAAAGTCTGCAAGATCGTTTGCGTTGATCGTGACAACATAGTCTAACTCTTGATGCTCTTGAATGCATCGTTAAGTTCAATTAATTTTCATATAGCTAATTTTAAAGTGTCGTACGATGGAAAGTTTGTATAGCCTCGCAGCTATACTCCGTTGCTACGATAACGATGCAAGTGGGCATAGAACGATGTACGGATCTGAAACGAAATATCAAATGCGTCCCAGACCGCGAAGGGTTAACGATGCTCGTCCAGCGTCTCATTCTACTTCGGAACCGCCTATGGTCAGACGCGGCGGGACGAGCGGTTCGATTCGATTCTCTCGAGAGTATTCGAGATCGAGAGCGCAATCGCAATCGCGAGGGAGAACGGCGGGTGGACCCGACGCGAGTCGAATCGAACCGATCCGAGCCGAGGCGGATCGCGAACGCGTAGAAGAGAGCCGAGAAACGGCAGCTCGAAATCGAACAGCCTGTAGAGATCGAAATGGACCCGTGCAGCGGCTGTACGTTTAAAGTACGCAAACACGAACCGTTCGACAAGACGAGAGTCGTCGTTGACAGTCTTTAGGTTAACGAGAGTTAAGCGTGCAACGTACCTGCCGGTACTGGGCGCTCGACTCTTTAACTCGTAGTACATGATGTCTTGGGCCGGCGACGATAAAAACGACAGGGCCTCTTCCCAGTCGTCGTCGTTGTTTACGTTCCCGTTGATGTTGCTCGGATCGCCGTCGACGATCCCGTTCCCTTTGTCGTCGCATCGACGTCCGGACAGATCGGCCTCGCGATGCTCCAGATCGGCGGTGATAGCCGCCAGATCGAAGCCCATGTCGATGCCGGACTCGTCCATCCCGGGCGATATCCCTGGGATCTCAGAAGCGACGCGTCGCGGCGACGCGTACCAGGACGTCGCGACGCCACACGTAGCCTGTCAGACGTCGGTGCCCCCGACACGGTTTTCGTCGCAGACGGTTCACGATCGCGACAACGATGTTCCGTGGAGTTTTGCTTTCCAGCGTGGCGCCTCCCCACTGGCAGAAACCGAGACGCGCGCGTGTCGAGCGATAATCGGAGCGAGAGAGGCGTCAGACGCGGGAGTCGAGAGCCGCGCGAGAACTGCGAACCGGGGGGCTAGGGACGGACAGATGGACGGGAATATGTAGAACCTCTCGGTCGACCGATATGCTCGATGCTCGATGTGCCCCGATCCTCGACGAGGGACGGGCGACGCGGGACGGGACGCGAGTAGATCGCGAGTTTCTCGCGAACGAGCATCGGCGATCTTCTGCCCGCTACCCCCATCCTCTGTCGTTGACGACATACGAGAGAAAGCGGACAAACGGGAAACAGTGGTAGGATTCTCTCGGCTGACGTGCGCTCGCGGTTCGTCGAACCCGCGTCGGAAAATTCGAGCTGAATTCGCGAGTCCTGGACGACGCGTTCGCGAGCGTCGACCAACACTCGCCCGGGAGACTGAACGACTCGCTTTCCGCCAAGATCGTTTTATCGCCAAGGCCTCTTTTTCGCCAGCGGGTTCGCGGCGAATTGCGAAACCCGAACGATCGAACGCGCGCCGCTCGCGATCACCGAACGAATCACGAAATGCTCGCGTCGACGGCGCTGCTGTTTCGGGAGGTGCCCATGGCCCCTCCTCCCCCTCTTTGCATGCTGCAGCGCGAAGAGCAACGCGTAACGAGTCATCCCGTCACTCCGACATTCTTGCACCGTATTAACGGAGCCTAAGTGGGGAAAGGTCCCCAAGTTCTGTTGCTTGCGTTGAACAACGCTTGGCTTGCGCGCCTTCTTTCCCGCTGCGGCCGCCATGATGATCTATACGGGTGCAGCCATCTCACGGCTGACGCTTCAAACTCCCGAATCGCAATCTAGCGCACGTTACCCGAATTCGTGAGATCGACTCTTATCGTTATTTGCATTTAATCCACTCTACGATTTCCCCTATTACGCCTACCTCGACTGTTTGGTTTAGTCGTCGCGTAAACATCGACGATGCAATTATATAACGTATCGCGGTTGTCGTATCGTCGCCTCTTTTTCCTTATCAATTGAAATTCGTATACCAGTCGGCAGTCGTTCGTTCCGCTACCGGCGATCGAAACGTTGCGGAAGAAAGAATTTTTTTCAATTTTGCAGATTGGTACATGCCCCCGCAAATCAGTAGCGGAGATAAGATTATCGCTGCTAATCGCCCATTTCTTCGTCTACGCGAAACAAGCAGTTTTTTTTTTGCGTAACGAAAGATTAAAACTATAATAACCAAACGCACGTTATTCCTCTCACGCGTGCACGAAACGTCGAGGATGGCGCAAGTTCCGTAGTATTTTTTGTTTACCCCGTCAGCTTGCTTACGAAATTCGTAAATTTGCTGACGCCCAAGGCTGGATCTGTCACGAAACGATCGAAGCGAGTCGTCCTCGTGCTACTCGGACCAGTTTCGATCGAATCGACCGATACGATTCAATTCGATCCACGATGGATTTTTGGTTTTGCTGTTTCGCGTTCCTCTCGCTAGCTTTAGGCGTCGTAGGCGTCGAAGTGTTCGACAAGCAGCAACACTTTCCCCCGGAAGTATCGGCGAAACTGAACGATTATTGGAATTCGTACAAGGTACAATACGCTTCGATGTTTCGTACGAAAATAATACCAGAAGAAATCTCGTTTTTCTTATTAGTTTGATTCTATCTATCGGTTTTAATCTGTTATCATTGGAAACGTTGCCGCAGATACGCTACAACAAAAGTTACTCGGCGAACCTCGAGGAGGTCAGAAGGCTGGCCTGGGAGGAAAATCTAGTAACGATTTATAAGCACAACATGTTGGCGGCTGCCGGTCATCACAACTACACGCTACACGACAATCATATCGCGGATCTCGGAACCAGACAATACATGAGGGACATGGTTCGTAGTCGAAAAGTTATATCGCGAACGTTATTGAACTAGTTTCCATCGAGCGTGTGATACGCGCACCAAGGACCCGATTATTAACATAATTCCGGCGTAAATAATACCGTATCGAGTCGATACGATACTCCAGATGATCGTCGGTCGAATTTGAATATCGAATTAAAGTTTCGTAAATTAACGTTCGTGAATAATATTTGCCCAACTACGCGAAACACGATGTATCGTAACAAAAGAATATTATGTGCATTCACGGTGACTACGAAAACAAACGAATTCGGGTTGGGTTTCCTTTGTTCTCGTCCGATAACATATGAACTTTCGTGAGGCCAAGCAACGCACAAAATAACAAACATAACATATTTTTACGCGTTCACTTCCATGTGTCTTTTACAATACGCCAAGATATAACGTATTGTGTGCTTCGTATCTTGTTTGCACTTTTTGTTAACTCGATACGTTTGATGTAACAGCCTAATTAGCTCAGCAGTTTTTACTTAACGTATCGAAAACGAAGGCATACTAAATCATTCATCGAAGACGGAAAGTCGGTGTATCGCACTATGTTTCGTCCCCAAAAATGCAAACGCTTCTCGTTCAACCTTTTAACTACGAAAAACGAGAAATGTTTTCCGCACCTGAGTTGCGTTACAGTCGATCGTAGTCAAAGGGTTAACCTAACAGTTGCACGTACCGTGCAGACCTGCAAATATGGCGTCTACTATTGGCCAAAATGGTGGCATCCACCAAACTTGGACCTTGAGCCACCAAGGGTCAAAATAATGGCTAAAGTCGAGTGAAATGTTGAGAATCAGCCCCCAGTAGCCATCTTTCCAGCTCTACGAAAGACAAATTTGTTAATCCTCGAGATTGGACGTTTCTTTTTAACTATAGATCATTTCTGCGTATAGATCAAACTGATCCCTAGTCGCAAGCGACGCGTGTCGCAGGAGCCTATGGTCGGAGCAATGTTGCACGATCCTCGACGCGTTCCACGTCGATTCGATTGGCGGGAAGCAGGATTTCGAACTGCCCCGCAAAACCAAAAGAACTGCGGGAGCTGTTACGCGTACTCGATAGCCGGCAGTATCCAGGGGCAAATTTTCAAAGAAACCGGCATGTTGGTGCCCCTCAGCGAGCAACAATTGATCGACTGCAGCGCGTCCGCCGGGAACTTGGGATGCTCCGGGGGATCTCTGAGGAACACGCTGAGGTACCTCGAGAAGGCGAAAGGGCTCATGGCTCAGGATCACTATCCGTACAAGGCGAGAGTACGTTTCACGTTTGTCTCCTTTAACGATATTGCAAAGCCACTAACGCGATACGTTTGCTTCGAGAGCAGCAAGGCCCGTGCCGTTTCCAGGAACAAATGAGCGTGGTCAACATCACTTCGTGGGCAGTGTTACCAGCTCGAGACGAAAGGGCTTTGGAGGCAGCCGTGGCCACCATAGGCCCGGTAGCGGCCTCGATAAACGCCAGTCCAAAAACTTTTCAACTCTACCAGTGAGTATATTCGTAGTCTCTTGTATCACGTTTCTTGGTAGAAGTGCAATTGGATTTTTCTTTTCTTCCCGTGAGTCGATCAAAGCTCGAATACTCGCGGAGAACAAGGGTAGATTGTCTCTGTGCGAACGTTTCCGCGTAAAAATACACAAAGAAAAGAACGACAAATTTTTGATACGTGATCGACTCGTGCTCGACGAATGTTTACGCGAAAAATGGGTATCGTTCCCCTCTGACAGATACACGAATAGGTTGGTCCAGTTGCGCGATAACCTTTGGTGCATCGTCCACGCGATGACCCTGAAGCGACAACGGACCAAAGTCATTGGACTCGCGATTCGTGATCGAAAAGGGTGCGGAAGTAGCGTCCGTGGACCGATAATCGACGATTGGAATTTTTGAACTACTATCCGTGCCGAAACAGCGGGAAATTCGCTCGCCTTCTATCGATGGTTCTTAAACTTCTAACTGGGGAAGCCATCTTATCGCTATTGCATTCGCATCGCGACGAGTTAAGTCGTCGGGCTTTTGATAAATTAAATAAAAACGACGAAAGCGTCTTCGAAAAGTTGATTTAAGGATCGAAAAAGTAGAGGTCTTTTTTATCGCAAAGTTGCAGCAAAGTTCAAAGATCGACAATTTATAAAGATCATTTGTATCTCCTAGTTTGTTTGCTTTTGTATTTGAAACATGACAATTTTGATTTATAGTAAAGGGGTGTACGACGACGAATTCTGCAGCTCGGACAGCGTGAATCACGCTATGTTGATCGTAGGATACACGCCGACCGAGTGGATCTTGAAGAATTGGTGGGGCGACGAATGGGGCGAAAATGGCTACATGCGCCTGGCCAAAAACAAGAACCGATGCGGCATAGCGAATTACGCAGCGTACGCAAAAGTTTAAATAAATCGTGCTTCGATATATTTTTGAAACCGTGGCGTCACTTCCGGTACACGCCGCCAGAGGGCTACGCTCTCGTATCTCTCGCAAGCGCTCGATCGACAACGAGATTTCTGACACCCTCCACCCCATCCCAAATCTATCTCGTCCAGAGTACTGCATTGCACCCAGGAGGACAAAAAACAAAGAAAACTACTCAATATTGTCTAAGACTAGGGCCTCCTTTTCTCGTTTCCTCGACCAGCAAAGCAACGCCATAAAACTGAAGCCCCAAATTCTCAAATAAAATGGTCTCCTGTCATTTCCTATTTCAGCAAATACACATAGAAATTAATTACCAAAGTCTACTAGGTCAGTGTCCAAGATGAGGTTTGTATCAAATTATAAACATTGTAGCTTCCAAAAGACGGACGTTAGTTAATGATATCGTAAATTTGAAATGTACGGAAACGATTCGTCGAGGGAGACCGCATGGAGGAGGAAGCGGTTGTTGCGCTGGTAGCTGTTAAACAAACTTGCATCGTTCTCGGAAGCGATGCTTCAGCCTTGAATCCTCCCGTGGCGATAAATCGTATCGTTGCGCGTCCGTACTCGAAATAAACTTTCGGCGAGGTAAACATTTATCGAAAGAAGGCGTGCGCGCGACCGGCGCGGCCGGTCCAACGACGATAAATGCCCGTAGACGGGCCGTCGAGACGCGCGCAGGCGCGCGTCTTCGTAAAAGTTTCCCGCGAAAAGCGAAAAACGCCGCGCGGATGCATCGCTAGATAGAGATATTTGGAATTTTCCGGCCCCGTCGATGCGATCCGGATGGCCGAGAGAAACCGTAGGTGAAAAAGACGGCGAGGAAGAGGCATGTTCGCGGCGCGTGTTTCCTCTAAGAACACGATATCAGCGCGATTCGTCTCTGTCCAATCCGCGCGGCATCCCCCCGCTCATGGAGCAAAGTTCGGACTGTACCGAGAAACGACGCGCGGAGTAAACTGACCGAGGGATCTTCAGTCTTCGCGGATGAGCTGCTTGGAACGTCCGGATCCGCGAAAAACGGTCGATCGAGATAGAGTAACGCGTTGATCGAGCGGTCTAACAGTTAACCGGGAGATTCGAAACGGTGAAGAGGTCCGCGTCAAAATGCGGATGAACGACTCGACGTACGTCGAGGCGAGCTCGTAGTGACGAGAGTCGCGACGATATTTCGTAAGATCGTTGAATCGATGCGTGGCTCGATGGGAAACGTATGGGTGTACCGCGAGCCGCTAATTTCCACGGTGTTGTCCGAACGCGAGAGCCAGTGAGAGAAGAAGGGAATTCGCGGCTAGTGGAAAACCGATCGGAACGATGCGTCCCGTTTACCAGCTGCTGTTTCTGGCCCTTCTGTCGATGGGCAATCGCGTCGAGGCTATCTGGCCCAAGGCCGCGAACCCGTTGTCCCCCGTTTGGTGGAGCTCCTATTCGGGATCGTCCGATTCTACCTCCTCGTCGTCCGCCTCCTCGCTGACGACGGAGGATTGCACCGAGTGCGCTCACAACAAAGTCACCTTGTTGGCGAACGATCCGATTTTGAACGAGCTGAGGGTCGAGTACGTCAAGCAACAGATTCTCAAGAAATTACGACTATCCAAGCCGCCCGCGATATCGATGCCACTATCGACCTTGCCAAAGCCGCTGATAAACGGTCGTGTGCTCGAACTCCGACCCGGGGCGCCCCTCGAGCCGGAAAAATCGGTCGACAGCTTCTACGGAAAGACCGATCAGATCGTCGTTTTTCCAAACGAAGGTTAGTGTATACACTGGTTCGCGAAATCAGTATTTCGGAGAGACGGATTAGAAACGCTCGTCGACGGGCAGATTCGGCTCGATGTACGAAACAATTGTAGGGATTTCGTGAGAATCGCAGAATCCCAAGAACGGGCGACGTTCTCGACTCGCCGGGGCGTCAATAATTCAGACCTGGCCTGAAGCGATTCTCCTTGGACGCTTGAACTTCCAACGGGGTTGAATCGCGTCGTTGTGGCAGAAATAAATTGACATTTTGCTGCGTGGACAGATTTAACCCTTTGAATTAATATTTTCGGTCTACGATTGTTTTGGCTTTTTTTTTCGTAGAAAATAATCTTCGCTAACCGATGTGGTAGCTATCTAATCCCTCCTCTGAGAGAAAGATGAGTAATGCTATAGCTAATAATAAATAAATAGGAGTGTTTTTTTGCAGTGCAGTTGAAATTCGTGGGTTGTTGACCCTCGAGCAACGTTCAACGAACGTCGACCCTGCTCTTTGTCCACAAATTAATAAATCAGCTCTCTGTCCCGACATTCCACAGGGAATTTAGCGTATTTATTTCTGCGATTTCACTAAAATTCTATCCAGATTGATTTAACATCTCAACTTGAGAATTAATCTTGACTCTAGATTCTTTTTTAGAAATTGAAACCTAAAACTACCATCCTCTCAATTTTCTCTATATCATAGTAAAATAGTACTTAACACCTTACCGACCGGTAGTTGACATCTTTCTTATACCTATATTAATGTTAAATCAATTTTCATAAAGGTTCTCAATATGTCGTTTGCTTTCTGTTACTATGGTGCGATCAAACCTAGTAATATTTTTTTATTTTCATGACAACCGGTTAATAAGCGGTTGGTAAAACCGATTAATAGGATACCTATCGGTAAAGTGTTCCCAATTTCTAAAAAAGTGTTAAATCTTGACGTCTTGTCTTTTGCATATTTTCCATTTGACCAAAGCCTATAATAATTGTATTCCTAACAATGCACTCAAATTTCTAAGTACCGATCGGTAAAGTGTTTTCAATTTCTAAAAAAGTGTTAAATTACCCAATCTTGACGTCTGGTCTTTTGCATATTTTCCATTTGACCAAAGCCTATAATAATTGTATTCTTAACAATGCACTCAAATTTCTAAGTACCGATCAGTAAAGTGTTCTCAATTTCTAAAAAAGTGTTAAATTACCCAATCTTGACGTCTGGTCTTTTGCATATTTTCCATTTGACCAGAGCCTATAATAATTGTACTCCTAACAATAGAAATTTCTAAATTGTGGATAATGTGGGTTAACAGTTTGTTCTCGACTACATTTTCTCGACGCTCGAGAAACCGACTCGAGTAGATCACTATACTTGTTCCGCCAGCTGTATGCGCGCATGCACGCGCGTTTTCGCGTTCGACGTACACGTTTCCCGGTGTAAATGCAGCCGCACGAAAAATGATTTGCAAGTGCCCGCGTTCTCCCTTTTTACGCTTGTCGCTCGTCCACGACACGGTGTTGTTCTTTTCCAGACGACGAACAGCGTCAGCGTCATAAAACGAACGAGTACGAGTGTCGCGTAATTGCAGGCACGTCATTTCCTTCGGAACAAACGAGAACAGAGTCGGACCAGGACGGTCTGACGTAGTGCGCGTCGTCGGGCGTAGCTCCTCGTTCCGCCAGGTCTATTCGTTACCCCGTTGCTCGCATTTAATCCTCCTCGCTGCTAACAACGGCCAAACAACGGCGTTTTTACCCTAATAATATTCTAATACCGTTCGATCGCCGAGAAAAACAAAACGTCGTATATAAATTTCAACTCGAGAGAGTAAAGGATTATGGTCGTGGTACGTTACCGACGTAGAAATGCTAAGAAATGGATATTTATGATAGCGTTATTTGGAAACGAAGCGGTTAGAAAAGACCACGACTGAACCCTCGGAAAAGCCTCAGCATTCCAAGAAAATAATGATCTATGGCTCGGCGAGACACGCTGGGAATAATTCAATACCAGCTTCCCCGACTCGACTAAACCATCAATTCTGATCTTTACTGTCAGCTGATGGATCGAGAAAGGGGCGCCTTAAAAGAAATCCACCCCCCACGCGAATCGTCAATGGCGAACGTTCTCTTTCGCCTGGGAAATTTTTGATCGTCCATCGTATTTTCCAGACGCTATCGTTTGTTCGAATCGTTGCAAAACAATTTCTATGGAAAAAGATTTTTCTTTTTCAAAGCGTTCGATAACTATGTGCAGACATATTTTTACTCGGGGAACAGACTTTGGAACCGAAAATCTTGTTAGTCATTGACAGGCAATAATGTGTATTAATATAGCCAAGTAAATTGTTTAAAAATTAGTATTTTTCTTGGGGAAGTATAGCTTGTTATAAAACTTAGTCTGGTGCAAGCTGAACCTAATATTTAAGACATTTCGATTCCACTCCTGACAGTCGAGTTCTTTTATCTTTGTAATTATAAAGATATAATTTTTATTTAATTCGAAAAAAAATAATTTAAGCATTTAAACGACAATTTTATTCTATATTTTCGGTTCCATTTTCTGACGTAGAGTGACTATACTCTTATTCCTCCAGTTATCCCCGTACATTAAATGTTCCTCGTTTAACGAGGAATAACGTTCCAATTTATATCGAAGATAAATGTTTCATCTCGGAAAAATGGACAAAATGCAAGGACTCCCCGATCCAATAATAACCCTAATCGACGATCGAAATAGAAAATCGAAAGACCGAAGGACTGATAAGCACGCGCGCCTCGTATACTCGATTTGGCAATGCAAGATGTTTCTACCATGGAAGTGGAACTCGCGATCAACGATCGAGCAACTCGTGCGATTCGCGTAACGTGATTATCTGTCGTGCTCGTGGAAATTTCAAAAAAAAAAGAAAAACGAAAACGAAATCTGTCAGATCGCAAACAAGTCCGCAGGTACTTGTAAAATATTTACTTTACCGTTACTATACCGTAACGTTCTTTTTATTTTGGTTCCCGACAGGCGTCGCAGACTCGAAGAAGTGCCGTCACAGTTCGAACCATTTGACGGGATTCAATCCCGCGGCCTGTTTCACGTTTTACCTGCCGAACGAAATGCAATTCGTCGACGTGACCTCGGCGCAGCTTTGGTTTTACAAGGAGTACGACGAGAACGACGACCTGAATCAAACTTTCGTGCTCTCCGAACTCGATCACTGGGACCTGGGCGAAAACTTCGAAAAGAATACGGTAGTGGCAATCTTCGAAACTGATATCGGAGGTAGGTGAATCGAAAAGTTCTCGATCCTCGCTGATTCGCGTACGTCCGTGCATAGAGTAACTCGCCCTTCTCCGATCCCACCCTCTCTGGCCGCGTTATCTACGCGACGGGTCAAACTTTATTTCACACCGAGAGCCAATCTGCGATTTCCCGCCATATTTTTAAAAGACTCGAGTGTCCCGCGACGCTCGACAATATTTTTAAACCTATTTCTCCATTGTGAAATTAAAGGTGAAACGAATTGGTGTGCTTCGCATCTTCGTCGTTACTTAAAAAATTCAAAGTGAAATCGATTTTCCAAAGCCATCGTGGTATTATGTATTTTTTAAAATAATCACAGTCGCGTTTCCTCGACTTTGATAGCCTTCGTTCGGAGTACATTGTATTACATCTTCGTCGTTACTTAAAAAATTCAAAGTTAAATCAATTTTTCAAAGCCATCGTGGTATTGTGTATTTTTTAAAATAATCGCAGTCGCGTTTCCTCGACTTTGATAGCCTTCGTTCGGAGTGCATTGTATTACATCTTCGTCGTTACTTAAAAAATTCAAAGTTAAATCGATTTTTCAAAGCCATCGTGGTATTGTGTATTTTTTAAAATAATCGCAGTCGCGTTTCCTCGACTCTGGTAGCCTTCGTTCGCGTTCCTCTGTGGTCAAAGTTCTCGTACGTGCCCAACCCTTCGACCGTGGACAATTTTTACCGAGCAACGGGCAAAAGAAAACTCTACGAAGACGACTGTAACGATAATGGCGGTTCTACGTATCTCTCGCTAAGGACTTTAGACTGTGGGAATGGGCATGTCGGAAAAAATACATCGCCTTCGCGATACAGATGCAATCCCGCTGAAAGACCGTGTCGTACACCCGCCAGTACAGAGACGATTTAATGCTCGTAAATAACGCGTTGCTGGAATCAAATTTCCATCGTACAAAGAGCGTCGATGTATCGAATACACACGATTCTCTTTCCGTGTAAAGAAGACGTATTGCTTATGGGGAAAATAGAGGATCCCGTGCCGTAACTTTAAAAAATTGTGCAGAAAGAAAGGAACTATTTACGAGAAAAGTGTTTACAAAAAGCCATACATCGATAACTCATAGCACGCGTATCTTGTGTTCGTTTTTCGTTAAATTTACGTTTTTAAATACGTAATTGCTCGAAACTGTTGTTTATTATTGTATATACGCGTGATAGATATTTAAAAAAAAAAAGTCGTTATTTAAAATTGCGTTAAAGCAAAAAATTCGCTCGGAAAAAGATTGAATCGATTCTCTTTTCCTGGACCGTGTTAACGCGTTCGCAATGTATTTGACGACAATTCTATCAAGCCACGCTTTTGTGGTTTCCAAGCTACACAATAACACGCGTGTTGGAAGAATCGAACGAACGGTTATTTTATTTTCCTCGCTCGCGCCAGTGATTTACAAACTTTTCCCAGCGGCGTAAAACGTTGCAAGAATAGTAGATTCTTACGGTAAAGGGTTCTCCGTGTTACCCACATTTTGGTCGATTAGTTTCGAGAGGAGCTCGCGATGCAATTAATTTTCTTCTGTTTCGCTTTTTTAATTTCCCGTGGATTTTATAAGTCATCCTCATTTGTAACGCGGTGACACGGCAATCAACGAGTTAAATCGAAACCGTGTAAAAAGTGAATCGATTGTACCGAAAGTCCTTTCCAAACTGAAGCCAAAGAATGTCCTTTTGTTTCACATTGAGTGAAATTCACTCGACAGATCTAGATCGCGAACTTATTCTTCCCCTCGATTACGTTTCCATCGATCGAAACATCGAATCATGGAAACTAGTGTCCGGTATCCGTTTAAGAATCTCTTGGAAGCGAAACTCTTAAATGGACATCGGACATAGCGATCAAAGTATGTTAAATCTACGTAGGAACCAGAGATGGGCAATGTTCTTTCATGTAGAGAACAAATTCGAATAACGAATAAAATATAAACTCTTCGTCCATTATTCGTTCGATAAAAATATAAACTTCGCTTCTTTTCGCTGTTTTATTGTTCGTAGTTTAAATTATTGTTTGGGAAAAATAAGTCAGTTGCTGCACTTTTATGTTGTAAATAGTTCTATGGACCTCGACTAGAATTGTTCGATTCTTTTACCGAAAATACGACCACCTCCTATATTTGTATTTTGCACTGTGATGGATGGAAAAGGCATCATTTAATTGAAATTTGTAATGGTCTTGGTTAGAAGGATGCAGGTGTGAATCTAATACTCCATGATAGTATTGACTGTTCGTTTTAGTCGAATGCAATACGAAGCTTCCTATATTTGAAAACACCCATACCATTGCAATGCCTTCACTGAAATTGAATCTGAAAAAAACTCTGTCTTTTCATCTGCCATATCGATAAGAATTAAAACCATTTGATATATCTAAATTGAAATTCTTTTCGTCGGTCAAAACAATACGAATATTCACAAATTCGAATTGAAAACACTTTGATTAATATTCATATTCTCACGAGCAATATCCCGACGTTGAATTTTATGCATTATTTTATAAACGTGATATTTCCCCCATTTTTGGACTTTTCATTAAAGCTCTTTTACGGTTTCTATCCTCATCCATTTGCTTTCGATAGCATTTAGAAAATACAATTATCGCGCGTTTGTTTCCTCTTTTGTTTGTGGTAGCTCCAATCTCAAGCGTTTCGTTTCGAAATATCAGAGGCTTTACCACCGCCGAATAAAACAATAAAAACTCATAAATCGTTATTTGCATAAATAATGCGAAGCTGAGTTTCCACGGGATTATTTTTCATCTTACACGATACTACGAACAATAAAAAAGCAAGAACCAACGTGTACCGCCATCGTTCACCACAGTATTAGGAAACACTTGATGGACGTCACGAATAAATTACTGTACCTCGTTCCTATCGATTATTTTCTAATTCGTATACAAAGTTTTGCTCATCTCTGGTGGAAGCGCGCGATCAAAGATCAAAGCGACCAAAGGGATCGCTGTTTCAGAGGGTTGGGTAAAGGCGGACGTAAGCTTCATGCTGAACAAGTGGGTGGAGGAGCTTCGATTGAACCACGCGATACAGATAGCTTGCAGCACCTGCACGATCGACCGCGATACCGCTCCTGTATCCGTCGAGCAGACTCTGAAACCGTTCCTGGTGATCCACACGTCGCCGTTACCGCAGAGAAACAGGCCGAAGAGGAACTCGAATTGCCTACCAGAAATGAAGGAATGCTGCAGGGACGAGCTTTACATAAACTTCGAGGACATTGGCTGGAGCGACTGGATCCTTCATCCGAGCGGATACAACGCCTACTTCTGTCGCGGATCCTGTTCCTCGGCGGCCTCGTTGACCATCAGCGGATCTCCTTACAACAACGTCATCAGGGTGAGCAATCTTTAAAAAGATTTATTCGAAAACAATTTGTCGTTACAATTAAAAATCTTGAAAGTATCAACCACCGTAAATGACCGTAGTTACGAAAGATACACAGGGTGTTCGGCCACCCAAGAAATTGTAATGGAAGATTCTAGGGGCCAAAATAAGACGAAAATCAAGAATAGCAATTTGTTGGTGAAGGCTTCGTTAAAAAGTTATTAACGTTTAAAGTTCCGCCAGTACTGAATTTTTTTCTCGAAAGCGGGTAGGATTTCGGGGGTATGTTTAATGACCAAAAATGATTGTAATTGACCCCCGCAACTGAAAATAATTTTTCCAGAACGATTTGAAATTTTTTTTTTTCGTCGAAAAATTTAAGCACCTACCCTCTGTTGTCTTTTCTTAAAAATTCGTTTTTCATTTTTAGTAATTTTGTTTGACGCCCTATAGAAAAGTTGTCTAATACTTTTTCGTAGGTACCCATGAGCATTAGTTTAGAAAAAAGTTTCAATAAAATACACTCACTATTATAGAAGTTATGGTTATTTGAAAATTGGACGATTTTTATGGGGTTTTTCTCATTTTGCGGGGTCAAGGAGCAACTTTTCGAATATTTTTAGAATTTCTACATATTCTCCACCAAACTACGCGTAGTTTGCTTTTTTAAACATTAAAATCGTCCAATCCGTTCAGGAGTTATGACATTTTAAAGATTCGCATGAAATTTAAGGGAAGTATTTCTGGCCTCTTTAGATTTTTGATAAAGAATTTTTTTCTCGAAAGTGCGTAGGATTTCGGGGGTATGCCTAATCACCAAAAATGCTTGTAATTGACCCCTGTAACTAAATAGAATTTTTTTAGTACGATTTGAAATTTTTTAATTTCGTCTAAAAATTTCAGTACCTTCTCGAATTTTTTTCTCGAAAGTGAGTAGGATTTCAGGGGTATGTCTATTCACCAAAAATGATTGTAATTGACTCCCGCAACCGAAAATAATTTTTCCAGAACGATTTGAAATTGTTGAATTTAATTGTCAATTACTTTTTAACGAAACCTCTATCAACAAACTGATATTCTTGATTTTCGTCTTATTTTGGCCCCTAGAATTTCCCATTAAAATTTTTCCCAGGAGTGACAATGTATAGAACTTTCCAGAAGCGTTCTTTGTTGTCGTTTCGCGTTTAGTCGTGAAACGATAAATGTTAAGATAACAGTTTCCCAAAACGTGAAATACAAAGTCTCGCTACTATCCATTGTCGTTTCTTTTTCCAGAGGCTATTCGCGAAAACCAGCAGCACGGAACATCGCAGAAGCGAGATCGTCCCGTGCTGCTCGCCCACGCAACTATCGCCCATTCAGCTGCTCTACGTCGATTCGAACAACACGATCACGCAGAAAACCCTGCCCAACATGGTAGTCGAAGCCTGCGGTTGCATGTGATTCGTTACTCCGTTCGATTTCGACGCTACGTCGAACTTGCGTCGGACAAACGGATCCCAGCGGGGGAAAGCATTGGACAATTCACGTTTTCCGACTCGTTCGAACGGCGTCGCGGGACGGCCGATAGACTTGTGTTTCACTGTAAACAACCACCGATCCCCCAAAAATGACATTGTCGCGATTATTTCGAGATTTCGATAACGACCGCTCGGTAATCACGATATAAATGAAATTAAACGTCGCGTAATAGCGATTAAAAAAGGATGCGTCACACCGTTTGCACGCGCGACGATGTAAACGAGCGAAACAGTATTTCTTTTTTTTCTAACTGTACTCGCCGCTTGTACAGCACGGACGGAGCCCACAAGCCGGCTTTCGTATATTTAATCGATCGATACGAGAATTTATTTATTGTTAAGCAATATCGTCGTTGTTGAATCAACGAACGGATCGAGGGAAAGGGTGCTCGTTTCGTCGGTTCGTTCGATCTTGTAACGGAGCCGATCGGTAGAACCGATTTCGATACACTTAATGGAGATACTTGGACGGATACTTAAAAGTAAGCAAGCACGCGAGGAGTACGCGCTAGGCGCGAAAAGAGCTCCGATGACAAGTCTCGATCGTTTTTCTTAATTTTCCAATACGCCTGTTGATAACACCGTGAACGCTGTAACGACAAAAACGATTACAAATATAAAACACGACGTTTCGAGTGACGTTCTTTCACAGAAACCCTACCCCATCGTCTACAAAATCGGAAACGAAACATTCGCGTAAATGCCCCTGTAAATAGAAATTCATCTGTACGAATTTAATATGATCTTAACAGTTATAATTGACCCATCCCCTTGGTATACTTTCTATCAACGTTTCGGCTTACGATACAGGTGACGATCTCCATATTTGTCGAACACGATCTATCGAGGTTTTTAATGTTAATATATGTTTTCCTTCAAGTTTCGGTTTCGTTGCAGACCACAGGCGTTTCAAAGATACACGTAGATACTTGTGAAGCTGAATATACACGCTAAAAGAAGTAAAGAAACATCGTGTGAGTACGTACCCTTGTACTCCTTAGTTTTCGAGATAGAAATCATTAAATGATCGCCTTATCCTTCTCTGATGTTAATAAATCATTTCACAGATTATAGGATTATACATGCACCTATCAATATCTTATTTAATATAAAAGTACGACGATAGTCGTGTACGGTCTCTTGGTCGCGAAGCTGTTTCATTATAACTTGTGCAATATACTCGAGGAACACCTGATATTTTACGAGTGCAAAATGTTGGGACACAGGATGGACACGTGGATATCGAACATTCGTCTTTTCGTGACTCCAAAGGTACGTGGAATATTTTTTCTTTATTTCAGCTTCTTAAGTATATCTGAACCACCCTTGTATCGACAAATGATAATTTCGAAAATATAAGTCTCTTCTACTAGATTTTCATAGCTTCTGAAAGCAATGAGCTCGTACAGAGACTTGCTTTGTATAAAATATGATAATCTAATCTTATCGCGTTCAACTAATCGAGCTAAACATCTATATCTGTATCTGAATACCGAATTTGTTTTAAACATTTTTAGAAACACGTTTGCATTACGAATATTGTTTGCATTCGAAAAATTTATTAAGAAACAGAACCGTGGAAAGTTCCTTTTATCTGAAGTCGCTCGCTGCGCGAATACTTCTAACGCTCACTGTACTTTCGTGTGTTCCTCTCTGCAACACTTTTGTTTTCGTTGTTCCCCGTTGGGAAGCGTTTAACCGATTAAAACCGCATAGTGCAACAAGAACGAGACCGAGGGCGAAAATGAGAGCGAGAACGTAATCAGGCAATAATGTGCTGTTCCAACGTGTCGCTCCAAAGTCCGTCGATTACTTTAATTAAACATAAGATTACACGGGAGAATGAAAACAATGGATTGTTAAGTTGATACCATGACACGTGACACGCGAGGTTGTTCTATTGCCGCTTAACATCCCAGCCTGACCTTTTCTGGTCCAATCCGCGGATCAATTCTATTCGCAAAGTGTCAAGTTTAACACTAGGTTTACGGTACGCGTCAATTTGACGCATTCAGATTCTAAATTTAACGTTATAGGACTCATAAATATTATTTGTTAGCAATTTATGTTGAATTGAATTGATGTAATGATATGGATGTATACTCTAATTAAAAGAAAAAACTGCATATTTATGCAACTGTTAACGTAGCGAATTATAATAAAAATATGCGCAACGAGTGTCCGTAAACCTAGTGTTAAATACAAAATCACGTTCTCGCCTCTTTTACGATAGAAATTTACTCGTACACCCGCCTTATCCAGCTTCGTTCTCTTTTCTACCTTTTAATGAACACTATCTCTACCAAAGGTAGACATCGTTTAAAATTTTAACTTGAAATTATTTTCTATATCATTTTTCCCCGATAACACGATATTAAAGATAACACAATTTATCGCGCAAAACCACGATAGAACCAGCATTAAATGGCGTTCTAGATATTGCCGACTGCTAATGCCCGCCATTTTGAGGGATCTTTCTTTTTACCTACTATAGGAAAGATGTGTAATCACAGACAAAGTATAGAATAAATCAGAAACATAAAATAGACTAATATCGGAAGCATAGACGAGATATACGAGCAGACCTTTCACCTTATGGACATTGGTGATCCAATCTGACTGCCATACCGACCTGAAAATTCGGGGGTGATTTTAACGTCCTCTTCTCATGGATGGTGGTCAGTTGAGAAACTATTCATTGAATTAGTATTGATAGGCAAACAGCTGTAGTGTGTACGTAAATACATGTGAATTGACTATGGCAGGGATTGAAATTCGTTTTCAGATCTGTTGGTAATGTTGTGAGTGACACGAAAATGGTAATGGGGTTTCGAGACCCCATAAAAGAGGGTCGAAAAAATACACTGGGTGAAAGATCTATTCGTATATCTCGTCTGAGACAATACGCTAGAATCTTTGATGAATCAATGAGAATCGAAACTAATCTAACGAAGAAACTCTATATTTATGATGACCTGTGCAAAGCGGATCGCAGCCAATTTGCTAATATTATTTAGTTTTTAATTAATAATTGTATTACCCAGCTAAGAATGATACGATTATTGATTAAACGCTAAATAATATTACCCAGGTCTCACCACGTGGAGGTTGCTGCGAATGGAGACCCACCCTAACCGAATCCCATCCACCCTCCATTAATAAAGAGCCTCTGTGACCAACGATCGTTGGTCGAGGAAGTAACAAACTAAAGTGCAACCAGTGAAAGGTGCACAACCAACGAAGAGAGTATTTGAACCAAAACGAGAATTTGTATTAAAATAGAACCCTGCCTGACATAATAGTTAATATAGATAACGTTGACCGGAGAAGCAATAAACGGAAATGCAACCAATGAAAGAAACAACCAACAAAAGAGTTTTCTGAGAAAGAATTTGCCTGTAAATGCCCATCAACAAAACAACAAAATATAGCCTGCTTAATAGAATAGTTAATACGGACAACTAAACTCCTGCAACTATAAATCTAAATTAATTTACATCCTACCTATCTGATTATTTAACAAAATACATTAAAATATGTACCTCTGTTGTATCTTGTGTTTATCCTACGATGATTTCCTGAAACACAAACAAAACAATATGAAACAAAATTATAACAATTCTTAATTCTTACTTCAGTAAACCTAGAACTTCCATAGGAATATGCTCTGTAACAGAAATTTAATAGATTAGAAATAGAACAAACAAAAATTTGACATTCGTAAAACTACAGACACTACAACCCCTGGCAAGTGCAGTGACAAAGTAAAAATAGTACATAATATATGTTACTTTGATTCTACAATATATTCGTCGCGAAATATCTTCTTGCACGTAAATCTAATGATATATTTTAATAAGTAAAGAAAGACTTTGGTTATCTTCGATATCGAAGATACCCAAAGTCGTCAAATCAATTATGAAAGTGAATTTAATTACTGAAAAATATAAAGAACAATTGGAAACTACACATTTGACACTAATTTTAAAATGAATATAATTATAAGTAAAAGATATTAGAATGATGACTCTACTTTCGATCGACGGTACGATATTTGTCATACTAAAAATCGCGGCGTGCAAAAACATCGCACGTTTAAATAAAACGCGACGCGACCCGACGCGTGCTCATAGCGTGCAGTGAGTGTGGGTATCAAATTGATCCCCCCCGGCCTTGATTATCAGAAAAGCAAGTCACGGTTGAAACTGGTCACTCTACTTCTCTACGTACACCGCCGGGTCCCAGAGAACACACGATTACAAAGGGACCCGACTTAGTACTGAGAAAGGACCTGAATCAAGACCTCTCGACGTCGGTTATGCTCTTTTCCGGATAAAGAGGAGAATAATCCCTCCGCCAAGGCCCCACTTAAGCTGAACCAAGCTGCACCGGGGTTGAAGCGGTTAGAGTTATCAGACCTACTACACAGGTGATCACGTGTTTCATTCCATTAAACAGAGGTGATCGAGCAAAACTCTCTGGTCCTTTCAGTCGAGACATAATCTCGGAAAGCGAGAACCAGAGATCGAGCGACCGAGAGAAACTGATGTATGTACTCATTATATATTCATTTTAAAATGAGTGTCAAATTCAAAATAATTGAATCTACTATGACATTTGTCATCTTAAAAATCGCGGTATGCAAGAAGATTCTAATTTTAAACAAAAGATCCGAAGATAAAACAATATACATGTGTTACTATTCACGGGTATGATTCATAACCGCGGTCATTGCACTTGCCAAAGAGAGCACATATACAACCAGTCACCCATGTCGGTTAGGATCTTTCGTCCTACGACATGGGGGCCGGAGGAATAAAAATCATATGCAACTCACGGATTTCAACTGTTACTCACAACGGCCCGGCATTGGTCAGCATTGGTCAGTATTGGTCAGTATTGGTCAGTATTGGTCAGTCCTGGTCAGTCCTGGTCATTCCTGGTCAGTTCTGGTCATCAGTTGTCAGCCCATTTCACTATTTCGCGAGACCCGATCCCCCTGGGGGACCCAGAGGTACTGAGGGAGTACGCTAGCAGTGATCCTTTATACCTCTTCCTAAGGTGGAAGAGTGGGGAGACGGAGACCAAGTTGACAGTTAAAGACAATTTGGTCTACCGAAGAACTATTTCGGTTGGCCCTACCTTTTGGATTCCTGGACCTTTGATCTTGATGTCAGCCTCACTGTTGACCATCGATGACCATTACCTAATCGTTGTTGACCAGCGAATAACCAACGACCCATTAAAACCACGACCAAGTCGAAGATTAAAGCCTTCTTACAAGGATTCTCTTAAAATTTAATGCACGATCTTTTTAACATTCTATTCCATTTTGAACGAGTGTATCTCAAGACTAGGAAATAAAAAAATAAATGTTAATCGGACATCGCGGATAATCGGTACAATAAGACATACAGTAAGGAGAATAAGTGACCACAAGTTTTGCATAAATCATTATTTATTACTAGGAATATAAAAGAATAACAAAAAATGAACATTATAATTATTTTTATCACAGTTAGAAGTAATATAAAAAAGTCTTTCAGTAATTAACATCTTGTTGTTTATGAATAATACAAACAATAGATTAACTCAGTTTTGCACCACGTCTAATATTTGACAATATTTAATATATTATTCATTTTTAATATTTCGTCCGTAGTGGGGAGAGCACAGCGTGTGTCAGCCATCTTAACCCGTCCGGTGGACAAATTATTTACGCATACTGAAGGGCCCTTTCATTATTCATACACCACATATTGTTAAGAATTGTTCAAACTATTGCGCTGGAAAGTTAAACAATGCTAAGTTTTATTTATAATTGTTTAATTCACACCATCGTCGAGTAAGTGCTTTGTATGGAGTTCACATACAACAATTGGTATTCTCGTTAAAAATTATTTTAATATTTATCAAGATTTCGTATCGCACGAACCAATGATTAATAGCATTACGAACTAATACTACTTCCTTTGAAGAATTGTTCGTTTATACGTCGATCATATTTAACCCCATAATCATTTCACTCATCTGTATCAACCGCTCCTGATAACAGATAACGTTTAGACATCGTTTTTAATACTTTTTTTAACCTAGTCAGATTTAAGGATGGTCCTAAACTCGGATTCAATAAATGTTGAAAACTGTGTGCTCTAGCATAAATATATTTATTTTTTTATCATTAAATTTTGTACATAGGAATCGGCAGGTACATTCATATCTTTATTTTCACACAAACTTTCGTGTTCCACGATTATTCCATATTTGTATAAGTAAACAGAAACGGTAAAATATCAGGGCAATGTTCCTCTGCCAACTGTTCTATACTCTGCTGACTGTTATTCAGCAGTGTTAAATCAGTGCACGGTATCAAAATCTTACAAACGGGAACCGATTTCGCCACAAGTGCTCTGTACAAAGCAATATAACCATCGGCATCTTTTATATTGGGATTTGCACCGGATTTTAGTAAAAGTTGAACGATGTTAACGTGTCCTTGCGTGGCTGCTCTGTGCAGAGCAGTAGCATGCCCGCAACGAGTCTGTGCATTCACCGACGCATTGTTTTCTAATAATATTTTGCATATTTCATAATGCCCATTCCGAGACGCATAATGTAAGGCTGTGTATCCGGCAGAGTCTTCGATATTGGCTGAAACACCCTTCTTCAGTAAGGTTTTGACTCGATCTAAATCGTCATATTGGGCTAAAAATGATATAACCTATTTAAGTAATTCATGTTTAAAAAATTCAATAATATCAATTAAAATATAATTATTTACCTGCATACCATATACCGCGCTCAAACTCCATTTCAATAAGAGATTGACGAACGCCGGTATCGGTACTTGAACTACAGCATACATTATGATCGTCATGGTCACGACTATGCTCCATATTTAGTACGCGTAATTATGAATGCCGGAACACACCTCATCTACCTAATATTTCATACAAAAAAAAGTCAAGTTACACGAAAGTCTCATCTTTAAAGACATTTAAACTCGAAACATACATTTGATTATTCTTAATAATTACAAAGAAAAACTGAGCATCGAGACAATCGCCGAAATTAAAGTGATAATAGATCATTAAAGTGTTTGGTCTCATTCTAATCTAATCTAAATGCTTAACGCAAAAAATCCACCATTAAAACTAACATGATATATTAATAAATATAAAGTAAATGTAATCTTAGACTATGAGGTACAAACAGGAAATTTTATTGTATGTATAAGTACATTAGAACATTCTTCTTTTAGTCACATATTTTGTTGCAATTAAAAATTGTTTTCCAGTTGTTAAGTAAAAACTTCTAGTAAAAAAAATTGTATATAAAGGCGCTTTTTCTATATACATGATAAGTAAATCATACTCTTCACTCTAAATAGATAATATATTTTCATACATTCTATAATCATCTATTTGTGCATTTTCTTAGAATTAGGTATTGTATCTTCTTCTTTAAAAATCTATTTCTATTCTTCAGGATGTAATGGTATTGTTCGTTATCAGTAGATAAAAGTCATTATTTACAATTGGTTACACCACATGCGAAACTGTCCTTGTTCTACTTTGTTCAATCAATTGTCTTTCTCGTTCTTCTTTCAGTTGCATCATACGAGTTTCATGCGCCCAACGAACTTCAGTCTGAACTTTATCTCTTTCGTACTCCCATTGGAATCTTTCTAATTCCAATGTCTTACGTCGTAGTTCCAATTCGGCCGCTCTTCTTAAGGCACGTCTTTCTAATAGCTGCTCCTGATATATTTTACTCTGCAAAGGTGAACAATCGGATGTCTGCATGGAAGACATTGGCCATTGTGATATTCTTCTGGGATTATAGGATTTCCTTTGATGGACCAAACCTGTTCGTTCCTCTGATCCAGCTATATAAAATATTCAACAGATCCTTAGAAATTTATACAGATTTGATCTAACTGTAATTTAAAAACAATTTTACAATTTAGATGTTTCATAAGAGATGTTCTTCTCAAATTACCAGGTACAATAGATCCAGAATCATTCTGATTTCTTTCCCAATTCCTACTGACTGAATTTGTATCAGTATCATTATTTTCAACCGCAGTATCACGATTTACCCAAGTTTGTTCGTTACTTTGTATCACCAAGTCCATGTTTTGTTGTACTGTATTAGGTGCTTCGTTTGAATAAGATTGATTTCTATAATTCCAATCATCTAGATCTTCCAACTCATTGTCAGTGATGTTGTGATCTACCAAAGATTCTTGTTTCGGCCAGCCATTATTTATTTTATTATCAAGATTATTAGTTTTATGCTTTTTGTTGTGTGCTACTTGTATAAATTGTTGTCTGACATCTTCTGGACACTTTGGACATCTTTCCATATGCCTCTCCATTCGAGTAGCATTTTGAATGTACGACTGGTCGCAAAATTTGCAAAATGCAATCACCTGGGACCCAGCCATCTTCTTATTGTAATAATTCCACACAATTCCTCGTTTTTTTACCATGGTTTACTTGTAATATTTCACGCTAGATTTGCTTCTTATATCTTTTTGTTTACTTGATTATTTCCAAAGTTAAAACTCCTTTGCATGATTAATTTGTTTAATCAACACAAAAATAGTATCCAACATAATAGAAACTAGTCTTTTCTTGTTGTATACGATATATTACATTACATTGTGTTTTTACATGAAATTGAAACTAAAATACATTATACTTGTATAATAAATCTTAAAAAGTAGCAAAGTTGTGATACAGTATGAACAGAATGCTTCCAAATTTTCGTTCGTGAATAAAAAATAAACGTTCAATTTTACAAATTATATAGTGTTTTCTTTCAATACAGTAAAATGAAGTAAATTAGCGTTTTCAAGGTCACACTTATCATTTCATATATCAAATTTATAAAAAAGAAAAATAGTTTGTACAATCAAAATTTTCACGTATCATATCAAATTCAAAGATCGATAACATTCATAATGTAGATAAAAATTGTTGCATTAATTTTTGCAGTAGCGAAAGTTTCATGCAAATATCACGTTGAACAACGACGATATACGTCACTATCGGACAAAATAATTATTATTAATTACAAAACATCTACGTAATGTCATATCTAGTATCGAATTATATTGTCAATTAATATAACACACATAACCTACGTAAAAACATACTAATATTTGTTAGCATTCCTACGAGAATAACGTAGAAGCAACGAACACTTAAGAACCTTTTTATAATTCGTTATATTGTATAATATGTATTAAAATTTCCTATAACTTGGTAAAAGTCAATAACAGTTCGATCAAATATTTATTCGAAGCTATAGAAAATACTCGTTTCATCCGAAACATTAATATTATGATCTAATCGACATAACGAAAAAGTTGATAACCGATACAATTGTACAAATTTCTTGATGCATTAATTTGTATTTTATTAATATTTCTTTTTTAATAAAATCAATACATTTTTCATCACACATATTTAATAACATTAGTTCTCTTCATTTAGTATTTAAATAGTATTATACATTCTTGCCATTTAATAAATTTCAGAAATTCATTATTTTCTTCATAAATTTACTAATTTTTTAAACAAGAACCAAATATTGTGTATTCGACGTATATTTTTGATCGTAAAATCGAAACAATAATGACCGAGAGTACATTATACCTACCTTAACAATCTGTTCACGTTTGGTAAAGTTTTTTCTCATAATTCACCTTTATTCATTACAGTATTGTTTAATACTGGTATTCAAAGATGCGACAACTTTATAACCAAGAATGTCTAAAGCTTTTAATATTACAGAAGAATAAAAAAACGAGCCAATTTTGATGCTTTAACATAATTGATTAAAATTATTCGATTCCAATATTTCGTTATCACGTTTGGATTCTTGCATAAATGTACATTTAAAATAACGACTTATAAAAGATTTCAATGCCTCGTGCAAAAAATATACTCGATTTTATTTTGCAGCCTACAAAGGGAATAATATTGTGCTGTGACATAATGTAAGAATAGATCAGCAATATTTATATTTAATATGAGAGCTGTGTTATCAAACACTTTGAAGGTAATTATTGCCATTTCCATTGATACGTTTCAGTAACTTTGTACCGAAATACCTCGATTATTTATGAATCGAGGATATACGGATATGCTCTTAGTTTACGTGTATGAATACGTTTTAATTATTTATGGAAGTATTAAAAATATCATGATGTCTGTGAAAAAGTCGGTAAAAGCATTCTACCAATCGAAACTCGAATTCTCGTCCTTGCATGGTTGAAACCAGAGATGGCAGAAAGGCACCGAAGGTGCTCTCTCACACATGTCAGATCACGCATACGTGAGCTCGTGGAGTTTCGGAAACCCGACAAAGGCAAAATGACGCATGCACTCTTTCTCGATTCACCGAAGCTGCTCAAAGTAAGTTCGGACTGTCGCGTGGGAGTCGAGAGAGAAAGGCTCACACTTCCCTTCTCGCTCTTGAATATTTAATATCCGACCTCCCGTCAACAGGTCTCCACTAGCCTCTGCTGACCGCTGCTGGAATTTCTGACAACGTATAACGATTACGACTGGCTACTGTTAGCCTCTCCCAGCCTCTGCTGGCCTCTGCTGACCACCGCTTATATTTCTGACAACGTATAAAGACTACTACTGACTTCTTCCTGCCACCGCTGGACTCTGCTGACCACAGCTGACCACCCCTGATGCTTCCGACAACGTATAACGATTACTATTTGTTACTGCTTACCCCTGCTGGACTCTACTTGCCTCTGCATGCCTCTGCTGGCCTCCGTTGGCCTCTGCTGACCGCTGCTGACCACTGCTGACCACCGCTTATATTTCTGGCAACTTACAACGATTACTACTGGCTACTGCCACCCTCTGCTGACCTCTGCCAGCATCTCCCGACCTAAGCTGGCCTCTGCCAATATCTCCCGACGTCAGCTGACCATCGTTGACCACTGCTGACCGTTGCTGACAACTTGTGACATGATGTAATATAATATAATATGTTTATATGTATTAAAGTTTTGTATAATGTAAATCTATGGCAATAAATGATATAATTTCAAAGAATTCTATGAGTTCTCATCATTTTCACCTTTCCTTTCCAGTCCATATTATTACCTTAGCTATAAGATACATCTTCGCAAGGCTGCCAGGACTTTGAAAATGTTCCGGATACTTTGGAAATCCGTATGACAAAACGACCAAGTTTGTTGTGGAATAGTTCGTTTTCTTCAACGCTAGATGGCGCTTATTTCCCGACCTCAATCCCCCTGGTGCTAAAACGCCCAAGTTTGTCGTGGAATAGTTCGTTTTCTTAAACGCTAGATGGCGCTTATTTCCCGACCTCAATCCCCCTGGTGCTAAAACGCCCAAGTTTGTCGTGGAATAGTTCGTTTTCTTAAACGCTAGATGGCGCTTATTTCCCGACCTCAATCCCCCTGGTGCTAAAACGCCCAAGTTTGTCGTGGAATAGTTCGTTTTCTTAAACGCTAGATGGCGCTTATTTCCCGACCTCAATCCCCCTGGTGCTAAAACGCCCAAGTTTGTCGTGGAATAGTTCGTTTTCTTAAACGCTAGATGGCGCTTATTTCCCGACCTCAATCCCCCTGGTGCTAAAACGCCCAAGTTTGTCGTGGAATAGTTCGTTTTCTTCAATGCTAGATGGCGCTTATTTCCCGACCTCAAACCCCCTGGTGCTAAAACGCCCAAGTTTGTCGTGGAATAGTTCGTATTGCCCACGCTAGATGGATTTCTCGACAAACTTGGGCGTTTTAGCACCAGGGGGATTGAGGTCGGGAAATAAGCGCCATCTAGCGTTTAAGAAAACGAACTATTCGACGACAAACTTGGGCGTTTTAGCACCAGGGGGTTTGAGGTCGAAAAATAGGCGCCATCTAGCGTTGAAGATAACGAACTATTCCACGACAAACTTGGTCGTTTTGTCATACGGATTTCCAAAGTATCCGGAACATTTTCAAAGTCCTGGCGGCCTTGCGAAGATGTATCTTATAGCTAAGGGAATAATATGGAGTGGAAAAGAAAGGTGAAAATGATGAGAACTCATAGAATTCTTTGAAATTATATCATTTATTGCCATAGATTTACATTATACAAAACTTTAATACATATAAACATATTATATTATATTACATCATGTCACAAGTTGTCAGCAACGGTCAGCAGTGGTCAGCGATGGTCAGCTGACGTCGGGAGATGATGGCAGAGGCCAGCTTAGGTCGAAAGATGCTGGCAGAGGTCAGCAGAAGCCTGTAGGAAAATTCAAAAGTACTTAAAGTATTTTGATTTTGTATAATCGTCTTAAACAATGGCTGTAAAGACTTACGCTCCCGTAAAAGTCAGTTCCGCGACGACTTCGTCACTCAGGGGGTAATACTGTGGTGCCTGCTAAAATAATGATTGGGAAGGCGTCTATGGAATCTTGCTAGAATTAAAAATTTGCAAGTTACTATTAGTTGAAATAACTTTTTAACGAAGCCTCTATCAACAAATTGATATTCTTGATTTTCGTCTTATTTTAGCCTCTAGAATCCCCTATTAAAATTTTTCCCAGGGGTGGCCGAACACCCTGTATATTTCATCTGTTTTCATTCGATATTTATTTATTAATTAAAACAAAAGTATTCATGCAGTCTGCCACAAGCTCTCAATGTACAAACATACATACATATATTGTTAATAAAACGTTTAATTAGCATATCTATTTAATTTGATACAAAGTCTGGCATAAGGTCGAAAAATAAGCGCCATCTATCGTTGAAAATAACGAACTATTCCACGACACTTGGGCGGCTTTCTCGACTCCCATGAGGCGGTTCGAAATTATTTCGAGTAGCTTCGGAGAATCGAAAGAGAGAGCATGTGTCAGTTTGCCTTTGTCAACTTTCCGAAACTCCACGAGCTCACGTACGCGTGATCTGGCATAGTGTGAGTAGTGCACCCGGTGCTCAATCTAGCATCTCTGGTTTCCAGACACCGTAGGTGTTTCACGAGATCGTGTAGTCGATGGAAGAAATATAAAGATCTATCTACGCCCGAAAGATCTATCAAGTGATACTAAATAATACCCTACAGGTTGCTAAGTAAATTTTCCCAACCGAGTACCAATTTATTGTCGTCAGGTTTATTAAACTTGTATTAGGTTAACTTTTATGATGTATCCGATAATACGACTTGGGACGTCCTTGAAAATTCTAACGTCTGAAACAGATTTTATCCAGAATGGCTTTGAATTCTTGGCACATAGTCAAGGATGTTAGAGTTTTGGTAATCTACCGTTTTTACGAGATCGCTTTATTTAATCCACCAACTATACCTCTGTTCGTATGTCACTAAGAAAATTTCACGAGTTCATGGTCATGTCTGTGGCGACACAAACATTAAAGTAGAAAAAAAGATTATCGATAAAGCGATAACGCAATTGCACAGGAGTTGGAAGGATTTACCTCGCAATGAGACGAAGGGTACACCAACGATTAAATTGATAAAACTTGTTCATTTACGCTACATTTCGTACAATTTGAAAATATGTACTGGAAAATAAGGCAGATTTTATACAATTTATAATACTAGACGATCCTTTCAGTTTTACGTTGAATCAAACATATCACGCGTTCGTGAATTTGTCTATTCTTTAATTGGTGCTAAATACGTTCGAAACAACGTAATACGGAACTCGTTACTTACGTATGCGAACGACTCGAATCGAAGGTAGAAAGTAACTGTTCTCATGCAAATCAGTATACGCACACCGTTAGAAAATTGGGCGTATTTTTGTCTCGTAACACGATAGCACGTTCTCGCGTCTAACTACAGCATTTCGTACGGATTCCTACGATAAAATAGGAATTTCGGAATCGATACATAAATCTATTTTCGCAATAAATTCAAGGTAAAACAGGAACAACTGTTTCATCGAGGAATCGATTCCCAAAACGATGATTGAGCGTAGGGGAATCGTCGAATGTCGGATATCGATTACACGTTCGTGTGAATTAACAAGACGACACTCGCGCAATAGAATCGTATAAAAATAAAATGCAAATCATTCAAGATCAATGCAATGCAATCAAGAACTGTAATTAGTCTAGCAACAGCATGGAATGTACTTATAACAAATAATGATCGTTTGTCGTACGATTGTTGATGCGAATCGACATCGGTCATTTCGGAAGGCATAATCTCCAAATCATTTTTCGTTGCGCCGTATACTCGTGCTTCGTACATTACACCCACATGCATAACACCACACGTGACCACAACCTAAATGCACATTTTGTGCTGTTTTTTTTAATACAAGTTTATCCTTTCGTGCATCAGTAATGTTTCGTTAACCCCTTAACGTTCATGCCCGAGTCTGACTGCTTTGAAAAACGATATTTGTTTAAGCCAACGGTTTAAGGGATGATAATATTTGTTTTCCATCAAATTATACGTTAGATACAACATTGTAATTAACAAAAACTGCACTTTTAGGAACAAATCCAATAAAACTGATCATTCTTGGTTAACCCGAAAAATATGAGCGTTGAGGGGTTAATTATTATACTCGTCTTACGAGAAACGTGCACCAGAAAGGTACACTGTTATAGCTAATCCAACGATTTAAGGGATGATAATGCAGGTGTTTGGCCACCATTGGGAAAAATTTTAATGGGGGATTCTAGAGGCCAAAATAAGACGAAAATCAAGAATACCAATTTGTTGATGGAGGCTTTGTTAAAAAGTTATTAAGGTTTAAAGTTCCGCTCGTTCTGAATTTTTTTCTCGAAAATGCGCAAGATTTCGGGAGTATGTCTATTCACCAACAATGATTGTAATTGACCCCCGCAAGCGAAAATAATTTTTCCAAAACGATTTGAAATTTTTTTTTCCCGTCGAGAAATTTCACACCTTCTCGAATTTTTTTCTAGAAAGTGGGTAGAATTTCGGGGGTATGTCTATTCACCAAAAATTATTGTAATTGACCCCCGTAACCGAAAATAATTTTTTCAGAACGATTTGAAATTTTTGAATTTAATTATTAATAACTTTTTAACGAAGCCTCCATCGACAAATTTGTATTCTTGATTTTCGTCTTATTTTGACCTCTAGAATCGCCCATTAAAATTTTCCCCAGGGGTGGCCGACTGTATTTGTTTTCCATCAAATTATACGTTAGATACAACATTGTAATTAACAAAAACTGCACTTTTAGGAACAAATCCAATAAAGAAAACTAATCATTCTTGGTTAACCCGAAAAATATGAGCGTTGAGGAGTTAATTATTATGTTCGTCTTACGAGAAACGTGTCCCAGAGAGGTACACTGTTATAGGTAAAGATAAAATATAAATTTTACATTAATTTTCGTTTGATATCTGTGGTTTTCATGTAATGCCATTTTAAAAGATCTCGGTATTGAGCATTACAGTTATACCACCTAGTTAAGGTAGTTACCCTCTACACGAATTCCAACATTACCAATTCAAGAATCTAGTTTTCGATAACGCTCGCTAGAATTAAACTTGTTCCTGTCGGTCTTCTCCCAACACAGTAACAATTTCTATCTTTGTGCACGAACACGCTCACCAGACTCATTTATCAAGCTATTGGTATTCGGTTAACCCATAAATGATACTAAGCTATTTTACTTATTATTGGACTGCGGATGTTTATGTACATAAGATATGCAAAGGACACATGACACTGATGCACGTACAACAAATATGCTAAATATGCAAGTAACACGTATAATATACATTTATAGCATAGAACATTATTCAAGCCTTGTCACATTGTTTTGAAAAATAAATAAATTCATTTGCTCTATTTTGTATTTATCTACATTAGTGTGTTGAAAAAGTAGAATTACTAGACTTTCCACAGTAATATTTTACTTAGCATACTGGCAACTAGAAAGGCCAAGATATTTTTTTTAGTAATTATCAAATACGGATATGTTAATGCACGCGTATTGTATATTAAACAGTACGGATTTCCAGTTTTGAAAAATACATTTCTAAACCGCTCTAACGACGAAATAAATTTTCTGCCCGAGTCTCACTATTCTGTGTTTTCTAGAAAAATATACATTTGCATGAACATCCGCAGTCCACCTATTATACACAGGAATCATCAATAGGAATGGATTGAAATGGTCTTGAGTTACATTACTGTTTGTGTGAGGTTGGGAGAACACGAGAGAGTACCTTAATATATTCTAATCTTACAGAGGATAAAAAGCAATATCACTTAGAAGAGAAGAAGGCGATTTTTCAAACCGAATGCCAAAAGAATTTACTCCTGAGGAAGATTGCATCAGAATCCCACTTAAAATGTTAGGCGCAGTTTATCCATCTACGTTGGCGACTGTCCGCCTTTTAATAAAGCCACGATAGCAAACAATTTGCTAGTTGTTTTCTACTTAAAACATTCAGGCCTAACTTGCAACTCGAGGTTAAGAATTGACTGGTCAATTACGAAGATAGGAAGTAATCATACTATCGGAAATAATCTTTGTTTCCAACGCATGCGTCGCAGTATTAAAAATGTTAATCTCTTCTACGGAGAACTTTTAATCGCGTACTTCCTGATATAGATAATGCCTAAAAACGTGAAATCTTGCTCATAAAAACTTGGTCTATTACTAGGCACTATTCAGGGCATGAAATCGAAGATTTCGTACCGTCCAAAGGGGAACACGTGAAAGTTTTTGCGCGATTTTTACAAAGTCGTCGCATCGCCCGGACCCAACAAACTAAAATTTTATTGGATCGCGTAACAATACACCGCACGTTTTAATGTACGTTTTACTATGCGTAACATCGGGATCGAACATCATCGTTCGTTTGATTTCTTCGCAATATAGAGAGCGCCCTTCAGTTTGTTTTCTCTTACAAAACACAAGTTATCACGTTTATTCTTCTCGTCGAGTCCGCGACGCAATAAAACTGAAACGTGCCGTTAAAGAATTTGCATTACAATAAAAATTTTATTTTCATTTAATGAGCATCGAGAGTATCGAAAGCATGCCAAGGTTACCGATCAAAGTTTCAACGTTCCATTCGTATAGGAGCAACGAACACCTTGACCCGATTGTCTCGATTCTCATTGCCTTCGCAATCGTTTACAAAGAATTTCTTCCAATCGTACGTTTTCAAAGCCGCTGTCGGAAATGTTTAAGAACAGCGACGTTACGCGATCGTTCGATGACGGTTCACGAATATGAAAAACAATAAAGGAACTGATCGTAACATTTCTCTTATGCGTATGGCACTGTAAAACGGAGAATCGATTCCGTGAATTGTGATTAATCCTTATACGTTACACGTTATTCGGACAGTGAACGATACGTATTTAGAAGAAAGGAACAGCCTTATATTCTCGATTGACGCATTTTTCCGCGAAGAACGCGTACACTTTCATCGCAATGACCGCTTAATAATGTAGTAAACGGATATATTTCCGGTACATTGTATGTATGTATGATATTAGATAAATATACATATATTAGATAAATATGTTACGAGTGTCGGAGAGATAAGGCATTAAATTGCGAACGATTCATTACACGTGTCATTCGAGTACAATAATTTACTCCGGTGAGTTATTGCTAACAGAAGGCGTGATTAGTACGGTTACGTTGTATGACCGAACACGTTTCGCAAAGACGATTGCATCAGATTTCAGTCTCCGATCTTCCTCGGAAAACAAAATCGACAGAACCGTCTGAACGCGATCCCGTTCAGTTTGCATAGGCAAACGGAGAAACAAAGTTATACGAGCCACAGAATCTAGTACAGAAGTATGAACGAGCATCGAATCGACGCAAGAAGCTAGCAGCGAGTACGTCAAGCGATCGGAGTGGCACGTGGTTTGCCACTCGGTTTGGAAATCTTGAGAGTATGACTCGGACTGATAACCGATATTCTATCATTTACATTTACTCTTGCCGTCGAGCAATTTCTTCCATAGATCGAATTGTTCGCTGTACTTGACCATGTGTATACTGATGCCTCGCTGAATGTTACACGCACTGTACGATATTTTCTTATTCAAAAATTCATTCGCATGCGTCCTCTTAATTCCTAGCTTATCAGCGACGATTCCAGTCACAAAGACATCTTCTAGCTTGAGGTACGTTTGGTCCAACGCGGCGTCGTACAGCTTGCGCACGATGTCGCTGGACAGCAAGTAAGCCGGACCGGTAGTGAAATCTGGGAAAACGGCGTGCTTGAACTGCGTCCGTGAAACATAGTATTTGCTTTTCTTGTTTCTAATCGGTTTCCACTTCTTGGCCAGTCTACCAAATATCACGTTCTTGTCTTTCGCGTGTCTTGTCGCGAACGCCTGCAAGCGCGGAACATTAATGAACATGTCGTCGTCGGTCTTCAAAAGAAATTTGACCTTGGAACAGTAACTGTCTACCCATTCCAGGGTAGAGATCGTTTTCAGGGTCAAATTCGAATAGGAATCTAAAAATTGTCCGCGTATCACGTCATTGTAAGTTTTCTGTTCTCTTCTTAAAATTGTTTCCACTTTTGGGTCCAATGTTACGCCCAACATGAACAGGATACTAATGTCGCTTCTCTGACCAAAGTGTCCCCACGTTTGTCGTATAGCCATCCTAGCCTCCAGATGGGTCGGTGCTGACATTACTATTATAACCAAATCCATTTCCTTGCCAAAATTTGGACATCTTTCCGGTATTGGTACGGCGTGACCCGCTTCATAAATAGCTCGCGCGGAACACTCGTTGGAAGCAGCAGACGTGTCTTTGGTCTCGTTTGAAGTCTTTTCTACTTTCTGCGGAGGCTTTTCGCTGCTTTGCTTGGAACTAGATATCGATACGCTTGCAAAAGACTGAGTCTGAGAACTCGACGATGTTGAAGATGTTGTAACCACAGGACTTGAAATATTGTTAGGGTTTTGTACTATATGAAGGGCCACCGATGGTTCGAACGAGGCATTCTTCTGCAAAATTGCTACATGTTCCTCTATGCTCGTGTTTAATCGATGTTTGGAAATCTCTTGATATGCAGAATGACCTGTACGGTGACAAAGCATTTATTAGAACATATATGAGTAAATGAATAGGAAGTATGAAAGAACGAGAAAAAACGAGAAATATACTTACTAATATTTCGAGGTACCGCATACTGAGGGATATCGTAATACGTAGAACGATAATATGCGTAAAAAGTTAAGCCGATCAATCCTAGAATAAGGGTTTGTAAAGGACGACTACGAAGATGCAGTAAATGAAGCATGACGATTGTCTCGCTACCCGTTTATCCCGTTTATTTGTTCTGTAGTCGATGTGTTTCGATCTACATTGTTGTAGATCGATTATCATCCAATGATTCGAACAGTGATTGGTTCGTCGCGGTTCCTTGTCAACGCCACCGTGGTAACGAAAATGCTCTTGTTACGGATCGAAAGGTATTTCGGCAAACAAGTTACTTCCATGTTACTTCACTCGAAACGGTGATTCTCGAACCCGTTGCATTCTTCCTTGGCTCTTCAATCCGGATTCTGAACATGATTGGAACAGATGGTCGACGATCGTCACTTGAATTCACTGTACACGAGTTCCGTGTCCACTGTCACTCGATGGGTGCCAATCTTCTACGCGTTGGCATTATAAATCGACAAGCGTGCGTTCTTGCCACCATTCGAAGAAGGCAACACGTATCTGTATACACGGCTAACGTAAACTTCATTCGTTCCGTCGATGCACAAGGGTCACCAGTTCATCACCAATCACTACTGCAATCTGCTGCTGCTACTACATATCCATTGCATCAGTCTCTTGGATTTGTGATATCGATAAATCCTGTATCGATGCCATCTCCAGTACCCTCTGATCTCCACCAATCACAGTCGATTTTACTGAAAATCTCGTCGCGTCCCACCACGTTTCGACCTTACGCGATCTCGATGGGTCTCGATTCAGCGGATAACAACTGACCATTGTGGTTTTCTCTAGAACTTCACTTGTTTTGCTTGGAGATGTCGTAGATGTCGCATGCTGAGTACCAGTACCTCTAGTACTTGTTACCAGAGGGACATCTAACCAATCCCTTTCTCGCAATTCTCGATTCCCTTCAGACACCTATACTCTGTCCAACGAGACAGAGTTCGAACGGTGCTCAGGAACTAATTTGTTAAATGACGGAAAATCGTTGCAACCTTCTTGTAGCTTAATACCTTGAATTATTCTAATGCCAATATTAATGTTTAGAGAAGGCTTCCCCACTACAAATTCATTGTAACGTTATTGCATACACGGTCGTGCTGGCACAGTGGAGGTATATGTATACGAGTAGACCTTTCACCTTATGGACTTTCGTGGCCCAGTATGACTGCCATACCGACATGAAAATTTGGAGGTGAATTTAGCGTCTTCTTCTCATGAATGGTGGTCAGTTGAGAAATTATTCACTGAATTAGTATTGATAGGCAAACAGCTGTAGTGTTGCATAAATACATGTAAAATTAATTTCTAAATCTGTTGGTAACGTTGCGAATGACACGAAAATGGTAATGGGGTTTCGAGACCCCATAAAAATGGGTCGAAAAAATACACTGGGTTAAAGATCTACTCGTATATTTCTAGAATCTTTGATGAATCAATGAGAATCGAAACTAACCTAGCGAAGAAGCTCTATATTTATGATGACCTATGCAAAGCGGATCGCAGCCAATTTGCTAATATTATTTAGTTTTTAATTAATAATTGCATTACCCAGCTAAGAGCGATACGATTATTAATTAAACGCTAAATAATATTACCCAGGTCTCACCACGAGGAGGTTGCTGCGAGTGGAGACCCGAAGGGAGATAAATGGAATCAAAGTTCCATCGATCTCCCTTTTACATTCTTACAAGCTACATTACTAAACTAGAAAGATAGAAGGAAGCAATGTTCCTTCGATCTTCTAGTTTAGTTGTACCAAGTAATTATTTTGTTTAAAAAGGGGTGAAGCTAAATTATGGGATACGCGACGCGACGCGATGCTGGACCGTGCAGCAGATCTTCGGATCGAATCGATACTACCCTTGGTAGATTGATTTCTATTTCTAGAAATCGATCTATCATTGGCAGGCGACTTGATCTTTCGGACAAACTGGACGGCCGATCACATGTTTCGTTCGACGAAACAGTGGTGACCGAAGCAAGAAACGAGAGAACGAGTCGAGAGAAGCTACTTGTTAAATAATTACTTGGCAACATTGGGAGACGCATACAATAGGGACTTAAAATTAACGTCGAAGCTCAAGTCTAATCAAGTTGAAGCTAAAATTCGGACGATAGAAGGAAACAAAGTTCCTTGTACCAAGCAATTATGTGGTTAAAAAGAGGGATGAAGCTAAATCGTGGAATACGCGACGCGACGCGACGCTGAACCGTGCAGCGGATCCGAGGATCGAACTTACTGCCCTTGCTAACTCGATCTCAACAAGAAAACAGAGAACTGCAACTCCGAATCGAGGTCTCCATTTCTCCAACGCAACCCGCCGGGAGCCCGAAGGACCCGACTTAGGCTGTCTGACAAAGAGAGAGTACCTGAGACAGAGTCGACTTCCGCTGGAAGGTATGCGTTTCCGCAGAATACGGAAACTCCACACCTTCCAGCGAAGTGCCGTTTTCCCTCAATCAAGCTTACCAAGGGAAGGTAATTAGATCTTTCGGACCAGATACACGGCCGATCACATGTTTCAATCGATGAAACAGCGGTGACCGAAGCTAGGAACGAGGGAACGAAAGAACGAGAAGCTACTTATTGAATAATTGCTTGGTAAAACGCGAAAATATGTACAATAAAGAAATCTTCGACGTTAATTTTAAGATTCGCGACGAAGCTTAAATCTAATCGACTTAGAATTAAATGTCCCTCGGCGGTTGTGGCGTCTTCGATGTCCCTGCGAATAATCTGAAACTAAAATTGATACACATATTAGTGACATACGAAAGGAAATTTAATAACCACTATGCAAACTAGACGAAGCGATGGAATAATTTGTCGTGCTGATATACCTAAAAGTGAGAATCTATAAGATTCTCGATGCTAAACCTACCTAAGGAAATGTACAAAATTTACACATGTTAGGAACAAAGTATTTTACCTATACTTGCGTACGAGAGTATAAAGTCGAAGTAAAATAGCGAATGATTACAAAAATTGTCCGAAGAACCATACAAATTTCAAAGACGAACAGAAACAAAGATTGAAAATCCAACGCAGAATTGAAAATCCAACGATGAAATCAAAGAATGAAAATACCCAAGAATCAAACAAAATATCTTAGCGAAATAGAATAAGAATACAAATCTTATTCTAATTAGTGACATCGAAATTCATGAAATAATATAAAAACAAAATACATAAAATAATATGGAAACAAAAATGGTACATGATCCAACACAATTATGTCAATTCAAAAAATAAGTCAGAAATAGAAATAGAGCAGGAAAACATAATAACCAGATAAAACCGGACAGTAAAACAACACCGAATTATGACCAAACAAATAAAATAAACCGGTCAATTTCGTGATAATAATACAAACAAGTAAAGTGAACTTACTACTTGTTGAGCATTAGTTACCATTACCAAGGAAACAGCACCAGAGGTCCAGCTGTAACATAAGAAACGATTCGTAATTTAGCAAAAGCGTTAGACAGTTCCATAACGTTGAATTGGTATCAAACGACAAAATAGAAGTGGGGAGAGCAATTTTAAATAGTTCTTACCAGTGGTCATCACGGTCCGGCACTGGTCAGTAGTGGTCAGTAGTGGTCAGTAGTCGGATCTCCACTGGTCAGCACTGGTCAGTAGTGGTCAGTTCTGGTCAGTTCTGGTCAGTTCTGGTCAGTCCTGGTCAGTCCTGGTCAGTCCTGGTCACTCCTGGTCCCCAGTGGTCAGCGCTCCACGAATGGCCTCACTTAGGCCCGCGAGACCCGATCCCCCTGGATGCTCCAGGGGTACTGAAGAATTTGTCCAGCGGTAGTCTTCGAGTGGGGAAGTCGAAGAGTGGGGAGACAGTGTCAACGTGAAGAGTTAAGAACCGCTTGGTCTAGAGGACAACATTATTTCGATTGGTCCCATCTCTTGACCATTTGTGGATCTTCACTGGACCATTGACCTTGATGTCAACCTCACTGTTGACCACCAGTGACCATAAGCTAGTCATTGTTGATCACTGACCCATTAAAACCATTACGAAGATTAAAGCCTTACGACGATCCCCTTACAATTTGATGCATGATCTTTTTAACATTTGGTCCATTTTGAAAGAGTGTATCTCATGTTATAATACACTCATGGTACAGCGATAGCATTCATCCCACTAGCGATAGGTCTATTCTTTATCTCGTTTATGTGTAATAGGAATACATGGGTTGGAAAATAAAAATGGGCAGTTGAGACTCAAAATCGTATGCAGGTTGACACACATCGGATTTCAGCTGTTTCGAAAGCAAGAAAGAAGGACTCACATTCGCCTTCTTTCTTGAATTCCCGAAGCTGTCCAAAGCACCTAAGCTCACGTACACATGGCTGTGAATTGGTGTGTGTAAATGAAGGGGTAAGCTTACTCTGGACACCGGTCTGCCGTCTGATAACACTGTTATGAATCAATTTTTAGATTTATCAAGACACATATGTATAACCTTCGTATCTGTAGTATTACTCATTTTCTATTCGTTAATTTTTGTTAATACGTGTCTTTTTTTACATCAGTTCGAACAACTGCCATACCGAGCGAAAAATTCGGAGGTGATTTTAGCATTCTCGTCAGTTGAGAAACTATTCACTGAATTAGTATTGATGGACAGACAGTTGTACATGTGCATAAATACATGCGAGTTGACTATAAAGAAGGGATTGAAATTTATTTCTAAATCTGTTGGTAATGTTGCGAGTGACACGAAAATGGTAATGGGGTTCTAGAACTCCAGAAAAATGGGCCGAAAAAATACATTAGGTGAAAGGTCTACTCGTATACCTCGTCTGTGGTGCTGGAATTGAACTAGCCCTCTAATGGCAATTACGAGAACTATCACCATAACTATTCCCTATAGGGAAATTAAAACAATTACGACCTTACCCGCAACCGCAAAAGCAGATTTTATTTCTTTCGTCGACAATTTTATTCTAATCTTTCATAAATGTAGGATAGTTCTGTTAGTTTATCGAATACGCTATCTTATTGGTTGTCTATATTTTGCTAGAAAATTTTCCTAGATACGTCGCTAGTAAATTCATACGCATGCGCTTGCACGTGGTCGTCTGCTCTATGAGAACCGGAAACGGGACCAATCGACGCGTCGTTTTTCGGAATTATCGAATTTTCCGGTTATCGATGTTTATGTTTACGATCAAGAAATTATAACGACCAAAACCACTGCGAACGATCGCTATGCACAAACTAACTGCGAATAAATTTGAACATTTTTACAACAGAAACTCTGATACGCGTATTTGCGTATGAACATATGTTCGTGCACAGCCGTGCGCTAGCTGTGCTTTTGATTTTCAAAAATATGCTTTCTACAGGCTGAACAAGTTTTTCAGAGAAGTCGAAGCAAGTAAAATATCTCGCAACATCGTGAGAACAAAAAGGAATGACGCAGAAATGAAGAAGGTAGAATTCAGGGGTGGAAATGAAGAATACACGCAGGACGGTTTCGTTCGCGAATTTGAGATTGCAGCTTAATGGCTAGAAGTACGAGCGATCGATCGATAACCTATTTTTCTGTAGCTGGCACAACGCCAGAATTTCGAGCAATCGCGCTGACTCTGAGAAAGCGAATATCTGTAACCTCGCCCTAGGTCACGAATGTTTTCAAAGTTGCAGGACAATTCCGACAGACTGCGAGAGTGCTATTGGCAAAAGAAAATATATAAAACGAACGGACAGTCGCTATCTTAATCCTTGTTTCGCATTCGTACATCGACAGCCAAGGTCTCGCGAGATGGGATTGCGGTTCTGTTGTTTGCCGCGTAACAAGAGATCAGCAGCTGCATAATTGCACACGCTCTCGAGCACGCGCTACCGCGAATAACACTCGGAAAATACGAACGCTTCAGAAATAATTTTGTTTCCCCGAATTTTTGGGAAGGAACGACTTTGTCTCGATTTCGTTTGTCGCGATGACAATAGACGTACGAATCGCAACGATCATAGTCGTTTTACGAACGCGATGTCGTGCGTAGAACAGGCGAGGAGAACATCAGAGCGAAGAAATTACGCAATTTCGTGTAACGCGTTGAGCGGGTCGTAAACGTTAAAGTTTGGTCGAACGGAGTACGGAATAATCATTAATGGCACGCGCGGTAAGATTTAGAATAGTAACTCTAAAACACCGATCAAAAGGATTTTAATGCAGTAAAAGAGTAGAACGATAGAATGCTATGCAGCGTGTCGCATACGTTGGCGCGAATAGATCGAAACGAATTCGCATGTGATACGAAAAATAGTACGGGAATAAAGACGAGGCCGTGGGAGGCACGTATAAGATAGAAGAAAAGAAAAAAAGAATAACAGTAAGATATTAGAAGATGGAGTCGACGGAAACGGGCGTCGGGACGCTAGCGGCGGCGATAGCGTCGCACGACTCGCTCCTGAAGCGACCACCATTGACAACCGCGCGCACCCGATCGATGGCCCACTGCCACTTCATCCCTGCCTAGAAACTATCCTTCTTACTCTATCACTACCGCTATTTTCCCCTTCTTCGACACACCCACGCCATTCTTTATTCCGTCCCCCCGCGCTTTTACTTCTATCGAAACTTTTCTTCCCCCAAACCCACCCTCTCTGCCTTCCTGCTCATTTACCGATTTGCCAATTTCACTTTCGTTCGCCGATTTCTCTTTGCACCCTCTACGCGACTCTCACCCCAACCCCTTCTTTTACCCTCGTTCCTCGCCGTTAAATCGTACCGAACCTTTCGCTACGCGATTTTCCCCCCTTTCCCGTGTTCGTTCGATCTCGTTCCTCGAAGCTCGAACCGTCGCTTTCATCCATCGCCGCGCTTTTAGCCGCTTGTTTTCCCCGTTCTTTTCTTTTTTCGTTTTTCGCAAAACACCCAGTCAGCCTGCCTTTGTCGCCGTTAGTGCCTCCCTAGCGGCGTCTGTGTCGGCGTCGGCGTCGGCGTCGTCGGTATCGTCTCGGTGGTTAGTCAGTTGACGAGCAGAGGCGGCCGAGTTACGTTGGTCCGACGCGATCGTCGACAGTTCATCCGTCCGAGTACCGGAAAACAAGAGACCACCGTCGCACGGGAAACGAGTACGGACGTAGGAGGATATATAACGTGTGCGTTTCGAGCGCGATTAAATAACGAGCGCACGATGATTTGCCGATATTCAGGGTCGTCGTGGCCGTGCATCGCTTAAAAAAAGGTTGGCTTCGGTTGGTTCGTAATAACGATCGCGGAAGCTATAGCACGCGCGCATGCACGAAAGGGAACGACAGTACGAGCGAAAGAGTGGTTTCGTTGCAACAATCAGACCCGTTGTTGATAACTTTTCGGTGCCTCGACACACCCAAACGCGGGCGTACACGGTCCTTCGAATTCGAGTTCCCGTACGTTCGATCCGCAAACGGTCGACGCGCTTCGAAAGTTTTTGACTCGAGCCTTTCGTAAGCGTGACCATGCTCGAAAAGAAAAAGAAAAAGAAAACAAACGTCGTCGCGAGTTTCCTTCGACGCGGACGCGATCGGAGCGTGGCGCAGAAGATCGTAAATCGGAGGAAATCGACGCGAAGAAGTCTCTGAATATACACGTGCTTCCATTCCATTCGTCGGCCAAGGCAGAGGAGAGCCCGCGACATCGATTGTCGACTTATTATCTGCAAAAGGGAAAAGCCAGATAAGAATGATTGTTTGATTTCATCTCGAAATTATTCGGAATTAAAACGATTTTTATTTCGAACGTGCTCGTCACGGTTGTAGAAAGAGAACAGGATACGGAGTACGCGTTGAGGGAAGCACGTAGAGGCAATCTAATCAGAAGCGAGTCAACATGCGGAGGGAGGAAGTTTATACATATTCGAATGCCGTCGCTCCAACCATGTGTCGTTAAAGCTGTCCGTGTTTGCGCTGTTTCGGTGAATCGATCGATTCGTCGCGGTAATTTTTCACGTTCTGCACGTTCTGCTGCCGCCGACGAGAAAATAAAAAGGCGAAACGGATACGGTCGCGGGGCCTAAAAACGCTCGATATTCGTGCACACGAATACGTGGTCCGTTCTGATTTGCTATGCTCGACGACGTTCCTGAGCGAGGCTCTCGTCGTGTTCGACGGTCTGCAAAATAATCTCGTATTCGAAATGTCCCTTGCTTGACGAGACGATCCGAGGGGAAGCCCATCCTCGTCCAGGTAGCACGCGCTTGTAATATACGCTACGAATCGATCTACTTATTTACGTCGTTCCGTGACTCGATGCAGATACTGCTACGGGGGATGGGACGTTCGTACGTACGTACGTATGTACATACAATCCCTCGAGAAACGAATTTTTATCGAATCAATTTCACGTAAAGTAGGACATACGTGCTTAAATATTCTGCCTCGTGGATTGATTCGACCAAAGAGTAAGGGAACATTCGCGATTATCGAACTAGTACTTCATTGCGGGACGATAAAATGTAGCCATTGAAAATTCCAAAGAATCCAAATAATAGTGGATTTAAAACGTGGGGTATTTTGCATTTGGTAGTACAGGTTTTGCACTCTAAATTCACCTGGGTGATTTGAAAGCAAAGTAATATAACGTCACTTTGTCGTTTTATTGCAATGGATTAAGAAAACAAATTTCTTAATTTGTAGTGCAGAACCTGTAGCGACTAAAGCATATGATTGTCAAGGGAACGAGAATCGATCCTCCGAGTTGATGAAGACGCGAAATGGATCGCGTCGTTAAAGGGAAAGACCGAAACGTAGATGGTTCGCACGAAAGTTAGTTGTTTCGCAGCTGGTACTTGAACGTTTTCAAGACTACTCGTCTGGCGAAACGCAAACTGAGGGCAAAGAAGGCTCGTATTCGGTCTGAGGAATAATCGTCCGTCTACCAGCGTTTAAAATAGATCCTCGATCCTACGAACAAATTCTTATATCGCCTGATTTTCATACGCGTAAACAGTGGTTTGCGTTTAATAATTTGTTCGCACGAACGATAATTTGTCGCAAAGCTGAGAACCGTCTAACGTTTCGAATCGAAATCCACTTTAATTCCTCGTAAAGTACTCCGAGTTCAGGTTGTTTTAATTTATGCGCGGAAGATTAGCCGATACTCGGTTCTGTGCTTTGTCAGGGGGAGACAAAAGGAAACGCAACACGCGTCGATGATTTGATGAGACAGGAGCACGTGTATGCTATTTATGGCATAGCGAGTGCGCGAAAATGGACACGAAAGCACGGTAACGTTGGAAACTTGCAAAGGCGTATCCACGCGAATCGCGAAAACCAAAGGAGCGCGTCCCGAACTGGAGCTCAAACTCGAACTCGAACTCGAACGGGCCATTCGACGCGTCACGACTTATCGACGTTGCGCCAGAAATATTTGCATATCTGGGTTAGACATTAAAGCCCGTATACGGGTTGTCGAATAAAGTCCAGACGATCCGCGTTGCGTCGAACTTTGTCGCTTATCGCGCTTTCAAAGCAGCGTCGTTGTCTGTGCTCGTTTCGTTGCAGCTCGAATCTTAACACTTTGTGGTTCTAAATATATTTTCTTTTTTTTTTTACATTTCTTCGTTCTTCTTATATTCTATTTCTCAAGTTCTTAATGTCCTTTCAAGAATCGTGAGATTCTCGAGGCTTCTAGGGCTTCGAATCAGATTCGAAGTAATTCGATTCTTCCGCCATTTTACAGACCCAAAGCGTTTCAAATCCCATCACTGGTTACAGTGCTTCTTTTTCCGGGACAGTGACGCGCTTGACACTTGCCGTTCTTTAGTTCTCGATACTTGACAATTTCCAACGAGTTCCATAAGTAGTGATCGTTTCCATTGTGAAACGATGATATTGAATCTGCGGTCCATTGTTTCGCTGCGTCAGAAACACTTGCATCTTCGGATATGTCGGATGTTTTTAAATCGAAACATACGTCACACACGTAGTCTGTTCTACATTCGAGCTCATTGTCGATCAATCTCTCGTATCTGCTAGGTATTTCATACTTTACAAGAACACTTTGTTTAATAATGTTGTACAGATATTTTAACGTTCACTAATATCTGAATACTTTCTGCCAGAGAATCGAGAGAATTTTATATCACAGTAAAATTTGCATTCGTGTCACGAGTTCTTCCGCTTCCGTAGCCCGTCGAAACTTCTTAAATAGTTTGGGATTGGTATGAAGCGGACGTAGAAGCGTTTGTAAACTGCAGTCTAATGGTCGATGAATCGTGGGTGCATCGCTATATTCCAGGAACAAAGCGGTCCAGTTGGAACGACGATTAATAAGTGAGAGAACTTCGGTGGAAGCCAAAATCCAATTGTTGTCGGGCGAAATTCTAGCTATGGGTTTCGGGAATTCTAAAGGAGCATTGTTCATTGACTTTTTTCGCGAACAATGCTGTTCACTGCGAACCTTTGGAATGAATTTAAGAGGCGTATCGATCAAAACGAACATAACGAGTTTTGTTAAAAATTGTCGGATACGACCTTTTCTAAACTATCCCTATCGTTTACAAGCAACGACAACTTTTAATCTCAAACGATAGGGTGCAGGTTTCTTCCAGTCGGTTTGAATCCCGATAGTCTCAACACTAAAACTACCAAACTGGTCAAAATGACCTATTCGCAATTTCTAATAACAATTTTTGCAAATTCACCATGATTTTCTATAAGAATTATACATTTCTTCGAGTATCTATCGTTTCAATTTCTTTGGTACAAATAAAAACACCATAATAGTCGGTAGTTCTAGTGTCAAAAGCTTCGAACGGTTTCAAATCTGATTGCGAGCCATGGTCGAGCAAATCAAGAGAAAATGAGCGTTCACGTTAGACCGGGGATTCGTTCGATCGCAGATATCGAGGACAGACACGTGACCAAGCTGGAACGGTAGGCCTCCACGCGGGAGGCCGATCCTAGGGGAGCAGGATGATAGATCCCAGTTCGTCGGAGGAGAGCGACGAAGAGAAGAAGGACGCGAAGGATGTCGGGGGCGGTGGAGCCGGTGGAGGGGTTCGCGGTGGGAGCGGTAGCTCGTATGGCTCTCGTCGTCAAATGGGACCTGGCGGGGGCCTTGGGGGCGCGAGCGGCCCCGCGTCCGGGAGCGTGAGCTCCTTGGCCTCGGGGCTGACCGCGTCGCCAGGAGGATCGAGTCACGGCCCCATCGGGACTCCTCGCACCGGTGGACCCGCTGGCCAAGACGGAGGCCCCGGAATGGAGGGCTCCAACCTTTCCGCGACGAGGAACTCGTTGTCGCCGTCGATGTCTGCCGCGCAGGACGCAGCTAATTATGCTCAGAGGCCCAACAGTCCCTCGCCGTCGGTCGCCAGCGAGAAAGCTGACGTTGATCCACAGGTAAGACTTGTTTACCTTTGCTCTATAGACTGTTCACTGGAAAAATTTATATTCATGAGCAATGAATGTTTAAGGTGGGATTGATCGATCGATTTGATGTTTGTACAGGGTGTTTGGTTACCCCTGAGAAAAATTTGAATTGGAGATTCTAGAGGGAATGTCCTGTATATTGTGTATCGGTTTGCTAAAGGGGTGATGCTCGTTGGTTGTTGCCTCGAATCCGCCTTGCGTTTTGCAGGACAAACAGAAACGCGAGGAAGAAGAGAGGAAGACTAGAATACAGCTGTACGTATTCGTATCGCGGTGCATCGCTTATCCGTTCAACGCCAAGCAACCACTGGATATGACGAGGCGACAGCTGAAAGTGACCAAGCAGCAACTCGAGACAATATGTTCCCGATTTCAGGTGATTGCGCGAGATCGGTCGCGATCGGATCGCGGGGGCCTCCGGGATCCAAGCGTCGAAGGCCGGTTCTCCTTTCGTCTCGTCGCGATCGCGATAACACGGACGCGGAGGGGAAAAGAAACCTTTTCGATGGAGACCCCGACGCGTTTCGGAAGCCCTAGATGGCCGTCTTACACTTGAATATCTCGTGCGCGTTTAACCTTCGCCTTCGCGACTGATCCGAACGACCGTGATTCCGGATTCGATCCGAATTCGCGAATATATACGATCCGTAAATTTATTTCTTTCTGATCCCGCAGAGTTTCCTCAAGGGCGAAACGCAGATAATGGCGGACGAGGCGTTCCATAACGCCATAAAAAATTACTACGACGTGTTCTTAACGTCGGACAGAGTGATCAAAATGGTTCAGGGCGGAGCTTGCTCTCAGCTCGATTTCCGCGAGGTATTCAAGAAGAACATCGAGATGCGTGTTCGACGCCTCCCGGAAATCGACGGGTTGAGCAAAGAGACTGTGCTTACGTCCTGGCTGGCCAAATTCGATTGTATCTTGAAAGGTACGGGTGACGAGGAGACTAAGAGGCCCTCCAGGATGCAACAGCAGTCTTTGATATCGGACATGATACTGTCCAAAGAGCAGCTGTACGACATGTTTCAGCAGATCCTTGGCATCAAAAAGTTTGAACATCAGCTTCTGTTCAACGCCCTCCTGTTGGACTCAGCCGACGAACAGGCTGCCGCCATCAGGAGGGAGCTGGACGGTCGTCTGCAGAAAGTGAACGAAATGGAAAAGGTACCGTTTCTAGATCGGGGAACGTCCTTTGTCCATTTTTGCAACGTTCGTTTCTTTCAGGATCGCAAGCTCATGCCCAAGTTCCTGTTAAAAGAGATGGAGTCGCTCTACATCGAGGAGCTCAAGTCGTCTATCAATGTCCTAATGTCTAATCTGGAGCTGTTACCAGTCTCTAAGGGTTCGATAGACAGCAGATACGGACTGCAGAAGCTGAAGCGCTACAACCATCGTCGTGAGCGCTCCCGCTGCCGCGGTCAGGGTTCTCTCTCGAAATTGGAGGGCGACTCCGCCGACTGTGAACCACAGCTGACCAAGATGGACGTAGGCCTCAATTTCCAATTGGCCGTAGTCGTCATTGAAGTCAGAGGCTTAAAGAGTTTACCGCCGAACAAAATCGTTTTCTGCACCATGGAAGTCGAGGGCAAAAAGCTGCAAACGGATCACGCCGAGGCCTCCAATCCCACGTCAGTAGCCATTTAAATAACTCAATCCTTCTAAAACTCTGGGGTTCATCTCCTCCCATAATCGCCATCATTGCTTCCCCTTTCTCAAAAATCTATAAACTTCTACAACTATCGATTGCTCTCATCTTACAGATGGGAAACGCAGGGCGACTTCACGACCATGCAACCGCTACCGGTGGTCAAAGTTCGCCTCTATACCGAGAACTCCGCAATGCTGGCGCTTGAGGACAAATGGCTGGGCAAGGTTATCATAACGCCCCCGTTCGCGTCCAAGCAGCCAGAGTGGTATCGAATGACCGTCCCGAAGAACTGTCCCGATCAGGATCTTCGAATAAAGATCGGCTGTCGTATGGACAAGCCGTTCAACATGAAACATTGCGGTTATCTTTACGCGATAGGCAAGTCCGTGTGGAAGAAGTGGAAGAAGAGGTACCACGTGTTGGTTCAGGTCTCGCAATACACGTTCGCGATGTGCTCGTACAAAGAGAGAAGAAGCGAGCCGTCGGAGATGATGCAATTAGACGGCTACACGGTCGATTATATCGAGGCAGACTCAGCGAAAATCATGGTTTCTACCAATATTATGGTCGGCGCGAACTTGGACGGCGGAAGGTAAATGGTTCTAAACTCTCTCGACGGCAGTCAAAGTGCGCGGGGACGAACGGATGAACGAGAATCTACGATACTCTCCTGTTATATGCAACCAATCTTTCCCCGCGTGGAAGCAACCGATAATTAATTACGCTTTAAAGAATCTCAGATCTTACTTTACTACTTAATTAATCCGATACACCTATCCACAGGCATTGACTTCAATGTTTCTTCTACCAATCTCTATAATTTTCCCCGGTTCATTTCGTTAATACGTTCACTGTCCGGTCTCTTAGCGGCGTATTGAAAAGCGTGGCGCTATGACCCGTATACGGACCATGGACAGTGAACGTGTTAACATTCTGCTCGTTCATGAACGGATAACGCGTTCTGAAACAACTTGTGCTCGTCAGGTACTACTTTAACGCTGTTCGCGAGGGTGACAACATAGTGTTCGCCTCGGACGACAAGAACGAGTGTCAGACGTGGGTGATGGTCATGTACAGAGCGACCGGCCAATCGCACAAGCCTACACCGCCGGTCTCGGTGGCGGACAAAAATTCGTCGAGCAAGATACAGGGCGACGACAGAGTGAAGAAGCACGGAATGGAGGATTACATCAGCGCGGATCCTTGCAAATTCGATCATCACGGTCTGTTCAAATTTCTGCAGAACTTGATCCTGGATTACCGATTGAACGATCCGTTTTGCTCATTGGGCTGGTTCTCGCCCGGTCAGCTGTTCGTTTTGGACGAGTATTGCGCCAGGTAACGTAATCCGTTCCGGAACGGATTCGCAAACAATCTTCCCCTAAACGATCACGATGATACGAGTCGCGATCTCGCCTTTAAACGGACTGTTTGCTGTTTCTCTTTTCACGGTCTGCAGATACGGAGTGCGCGGCTGCTTTCGACATCTGTGCTACTTGAACGATCTGCTGGACAGAATCGATCGAGGATTCACGATAGATCCGACCCTGATACACTACAGTTTCGCCTTTTGCGCCTCTCACGTGTACGGGAACAGAACCGACAGGGTCGTGTCCATCACACTGGAGGAGAAGGACAAATTTCAGGCCATCAAGGGAAGACTGAGGCAGATCCTCGAGGATCAAATCACCAACTTCAGGTAGCACTCCACTTATCGTCTTAAGGGGGTATTACTGTCTAGACTGTCAGAGATTTTGCTGACATATTCATTCATCTCATAAGCATGTACAGTATTTTGTTCATGTTCTTGTTTAATACTGTACATACTTATAAGATGAATAAATATATCTGCACAATCTCAGTACAAAACAGCCTACCTACCATTAAAAAAACGTAACTTCGGAAATTAACCGCGTGATGATCCAACAGGTATAGTTTTCCATTTGGTCGGCCGGAGGGCACGGTGAAGGCTACATTGTCGCTTCTGGAGCGCGTGATGATGAAAGATGGCGTCAGCCCCGTGGATACGGAAGAGGTGAAGGGTTTGATCAAGGGCTGCCTGGAAACGGCGGCTCTCGTTAATTACACCAAGCTCTCCGCCGAAGCGAAGATCGAGGACGATCTAAGCGGCGACGTTTGCGTTCCGCCCAACAAGAAGCTCGCCGATCTTATACAGCTGGCCGAAATGTGCGTGGATCTGCTTCAACAGAACGGAGAACATTACTCGGAGGTATTAGTTGGATTTCTAGAATCGTCTTAAGCTTCACGGGATCCTCGAGAGATACGGTCGCATGGAAAGGGACCGAAACGTCCCAAAACTGTGAAAGAAACTCGAATTTGTACGCGAACGCGCTCGTAAACAATCAATGCAACGTCTCATTCGTCTAACATACGCTCGACAAAGTTTCTTTTACTAAAATTTCCTCGATCGTTCTCTGCTTGATGTTTATTAACCTTAACATGCAGAAACGGACCAAATATTGGGTCGAACGCTAAATTTCAGCACTATTTGAACTTAGTTTCATCCGTAGTCTATCAAGTCTAGTTGTTAGAGCATCCTGCACGCAGTTACGAGGCAAATATCGCAAGGATCGAGGTATCGCCTGTGGTGTCTACGTATCTCCTCGAAGAACGTCGGATTTGGTGATGTTTTCATTTCTCTTAGCTGCTCATTCAGTCGCTAGTTTGTGCTGAAATTTCGTCGACGGCCCAATAAAGGGAAGAGACCAGAGGCGCGAACGCTCAAGGATTCCTCGCTCGGGGTGGCGATCCCATCGCCTCGAGTTAAACGAAATGTGCCCACCGTATATGTGCGATGTCCAATATTTTCACGATCCGCTCCTACTACACTGTACCACAGGCGTTCGCCTGGTTTAGCGATCTTATGGTGGAACACGCCGAGATATTCTGGTCGTTGTTCGCCGTTGACATGGACAAAGTGTTCGCTGAACAACCGCCAGACACTTGGGACAGTTTCCCTCTCTTCAAAGTGATGAACGACTACTTGAGAGAAGACGGTACGTGAGATCTTCCTTTCTTCTATTTATCGCCCATTTGCTCCGTAACTTGCCTTCCGTTTCGTTTCGTCTCGTAGACAACTTGAAGAACGGCAGGTTTCATCAACACCTACGGCAGACCTTCGCTCCTTTGGTGATACGTTACGTGGACTTGATGGAGACGTCGATCGCCCAGTCGATCCAAAAGGGATTCGAGAAGGAACGCTGGGAAATAAAGGGGAACGGATGCGCCACCTCCGAGGAGCTATTTTGGAAACTGGACGCGCTTCAGTCGTTCATCAGCGATCTTCACTGGCCGGATTTAGAATTTCGACAGCACTTGGAGCAGAGGTTGACGCTGATGGCTTGCGACATGATCGAGTCTTGCATCCAACGAACGGACGCCGCTTTCCAACAGTGGCTAAAAAAAGGTGTAACCTTTACTTCGACGGACTACATCATACCATCGGAAATGTGCGCGATGGTGAACGTCATCTTGGATGCGAAGAACCAAAGCTTCGACCTTTGCACCATCGACGCCGTCGATGTGGTAAGTTTGCTTTCTTTTCAATTCACGAATACTCGAAATGGGATCATGGCATCGATGGTTTTGATTCGCTTTCAGCATCAGTATCATTCCAAGATAGACGATCTGATAGAGAAAACGTCGGCCGCTATGACCCAAGGGATGATCAACAAGCTAGTCACGGTTCTGGAGACGACCTTGTCCAAGCTATCCCGTTACGACGAGGGATCCTTCATAGGATCCATACTCAGCCTTACGGTAAACGATCGTTCTTTTTAAACTGCCAAGATCGAAGGATCGTACCTTTCGAGCATCGTGAAAATCTTTTTCAGAAAGTGTCGGGGAGCGGTAAAGAAATGGGTCAGGCCTACGTGAGCTTCACGAGGAACTGTATGGATCAGATTCGTAGCAAAGTCTTGGACGAACTGTGGATTCTGACGTTCTTCGAGGTAAACGACGATCTGACTCTTCTTTTCCAGTTACGTTCTTCCGCGTTAAATCGCATCCAACTGTTCTCGTAGCAATGGTACACGGCGCAAATCCAGATGCTGTGCAACTGGCTGTCGGAGAGGCTCGATCACAGTTTGCACCTACATCAATGTACCTGTCTCGCCCACATCGTGAAGAAGATTTACTCGGACTTCGAGCTGCAGGGTGTCATGGAGGAGAAACTTAATTCGATGACATATCAGACTATATCTAAGAGGATGCAAACGGAAGAAGCGACTTGTGCCTTAACCATGAGCGCTCAGAACGAAGAGTGAGTATGTCACAGCAATGTTCGGATAACTGCAGGCCATTTTCGATCGGATAAGCGACTCGATAGTCGTTCCTTGATATCCACTTTCGCTGTTATTCGTTTTGTCGCTGCTAATTTGAAACATTTTGCGTCGTTATCTGTTCCTTGAGTTGCTGAAACGTTTACGTTTTTTGTTCGTTTCGCAGGGGACTCTCGGAGAACGGTAACGACGACGAGGTGGAACGACCGAAGACAAAAGTAACGGTCGTCGAAAACGTGGAAGGGGAAGACTCGAATTACGTATCGAACATCAGCAACGTCACCTCGAACGTTGTCGGAAAGGTCGGCAGTATGTTCGGCAAAGGCATCGGTGGCCTTTCTACGAAGTTCGGCGGAACCAGTTGGTTCTGATTATAATAATTATCCTTATTATTATTCTTATGATTACTATTATTATTATTGTCACCATCATCGTCATCGTCATTTCCATTACGATTTTTTAGTATTCTGCCGATAACTTTACATTTCGACTAGTACGTTTTTTCTTGTCTACCACATATGTACATACACACCGAGTAAAGAGTTTCGATGACGGGACCGTCCAAAAATCACGTTTTTGGACGTTTAATCGAGCTACGGTTCGTCGATGGAGAACCGTCGATTCGCTTACGATCGAACGAAAGAATGTAACTCTTATCGCTTCGGCACAGACGCGCGTTTTTTCGTGATTTACTTTCACCGTCGGTCCTGTGCACGTTTCGACAAAAATTCGTTTCGTTGTTCGATCACGTTCGGCCGTTCGTCCAAAAGAAACGCTGTACCGTCTCTATTTCGAATCGTTGCTACCTCGCTCGGTGATCAAATCGAAAAACAATCGCAAACATACGAATCACGAATAGGAACGTTTCTTTCGATAACAACTCTATCTTCGAACTTCGCTACGCGGATGAACTATAGGTGGGACAGAATCGAATACCCTCTCGAGACTGTTTAATCGCGCCAATTGTAACTTCTGCTTGTACAAAGTCTTTTGCCTTTGTTCGACGAAGCCAATGGTACGATTTCGCCTCCCGTCGAATGTCTGGAGCAGCCAGAGTCTGTTAAATCTTTATTCAAAGGTCAAAGTTCAATCTCAACCGAGAATTTATTACTTCGACTAGATAATTATAATATGTATTCTGTATTAGTAATTACGTGAATTGTTTACCTTTTGTTTTAAACGAGAATTTTTTATTCAAACGATGCGTTCTGTCCCGATTATAGTAACGCGTTTATCGAATACTGTAGCTTAGACCTCTTGAGAATATTGTTTCCAACGATTCGATTCAATTGTTACTGTTGGGCGAACATTCGAGTTAAGCGTTTGTGCCATATCAATCGAAATTATGTCTCTTCGGCTCGTTAAAATTCTACAAGAGCCACGCTCGTTGGACCTCATCGTGTCTACGATATATCTACTATGTATATCCTTACCTCTATACTTGCCCCCTACTCGTGTACCTGTTTCAGTCCTTGCCCCACACTACCCCTCATCCTTATCCGTATCCATATCTGTATCTTGAAAATGTGCGACTTTCTTTGCTGATCGAATTCATCGTAAACTCCGAGTGCACAATTGTGACGGTTTCGTCTTGTTTCATGTCACAGCTCCATTCGATCGCCTTGTCCACTGAAATCGACAAATTGTTCAACCAATTATCAAGAATGTATTTTTAATCATTTATTGGTTAACGATCGTACGAACTCGCGGTAATTATTTCCAATAGCTCCGACCTCGTTAATTTCAACGGTCTTGAACTGTATCGAGGGCGATGTATCGCGAGTGCTACGAAGGAAAACATACTCGATCTTATTTTTCAAGATATAATTATTAGAAACCTTGAGTTATGTGAAATTGCAATTCACGCGTGCATTGTATTTTCGAGACAATAAAAGGTTTCTAATATTTGTATTTCGAAGACTAAAAGTGATAAATATTGTTTCTTCAGAAACAGTTACATATTGCCTTCAATATACATCGAGGCTGTTGAAATCGGTAACAGCCCAGAGATTTGAGATTGATTTTTTTTTTACTGATACTGTATTAGTAAAATCGTATCGTGCAAACGGGTTGTAAGATCAACGCTATAGTAAATGATCCAGAACTCTGAAGAATTTGCGACACGAAACGAAACGAAACGAAGGCGAAAGTAAAGTGAAACGTAAAGTCGATCGGTTGGCCGATCGTTCCGTGTCTCGTCGTTAAAAGAAGAGAATTTCTTGTCTACCTCAAATTCCCTAACGAGTAATTTCGTTGTTACAGAAAGCATTTACGTATTATACGAGAAAAGCGAAACGTTTCGAATCGCTGAACGAACGAACGAACGAACGAAACGCCGAAAAATTGTAGAAGATCTTTGGCCCGTCTTCCGGTCGGCGAATGTTTTGAAATATTACTAGGCACGAAACAAACAATGCATTTTATCGTCTTGTTCTTGTTCGACGCGCGAGGCGGCACATTGCTGGTCGGTTTTTAGACGTTAATGAGACGCGCAACATTTGCGCCCGATATTCTTTCGTCAGGAGGTGAAAGATGCGTGCTGCATTCGGAAACAGTTACCAGTAGCAGTTTGTTTGTACATACATTTAGTAAAAAAAAAAGTAAAAAAAAAAATGGTACAAGGAGAAAAGGAGATTTTTATATCGTGTAAATTAGCACGTTGAGACGAGTCTCGTGTCTCGTGATGTGTCCAATTGTATGTACGATACGCAAATTCAACGTGACGGAGAACAGCCATAAAACTCTCTTCTGTTCGGTTCAATTCGCGGTAAAAATTTCTTGGGTTGCGTCTACGCGCGTATAAATATCGAAATTCGAAAAATCGCACGTTATTGTTTGTTTTTTCGTACTTTCGTACAAGGATACACGTACATACATATATGTTGATACTTGTTTGAATGGAATTCGAAAACAGTAAACGATGCAAAAAAAAAAAAACAAAAAGAAATAGACAGAACCGCGTGCCAGCGGATACCGATCCATTAAACGTTCGGCAAATTAATTTAGAACGAGTGCAAAATCGTCCGACAGTTTCGCGGAGACCTTGGTAGACACGATTTCGATTTTGATTCGCCCTGGCACGTTTTGCTTCCCTTCGTTCCGATCGTTCGACACAACGATCAACGTCCTTGAAGTGTAAGTGCCACAAGGGATTAATCGAGGCCTTGAAGAAGAGTAACTTTATAATTTAGTCTCAAAGCTGCGTCAGTATTTTTCGACGCCAAACGCTAAACGAAAAGGGCATTTTTTGAACCCCGGACACGCTAGACGAAACAAAGAAAAGAAAAACATAAAAACAAAAAAAAAACGAAAAAAAAACAAAAAAATAGAAAACGTACAACCGAGAGTAGTTGAACGTTATCAAAAGTAAAGTTAAATCGTTGTAGCGCACTTGCAGGAGATGTTAACGGTACTACAGTTATTATAAGTATTATTATTCTTACTATTGATAATTCTCTTGTAATCTATGATTAATTAGACTAGAACGATTAAGGAAGGATCTCTTTTTGCTCCGACGATAGTACTCCTGCACTGACTACACTTTATGCGCGCTCTCTTTCTCTCGCCCTGTCCCCGATATTCACCTTTTGTCATCCCTTACGGTTTCGACCACTTTTTCCTCTTCTCCTTCTCGTTCGACTCTTTTCCGATAGCCGCACGCAGATGCACACGCGCACACGAAACACACCCACACGCATCCACGACAGAGATCCTTATTTCGCGTGTATTGCGAATACATGAATCGAATTCGCGTAATTTTTAATGATCGACGCCGAAAAATTGTAAACCACGTTCAGAACCGCACACTGCACATTTATCATTTATAATAAATTATAAAAAAAATCCAGAATAGTTTTATTCGCGTCGCGCGTACAGCTCTGAACGTGGCTCGCAATCTGTCTGCGGTCAATGGTTAAGTACTACGTAAATCCGATTAACTGATTACAGTTTTGCACGTGTATCTTAATACACGTCTAAAATAGCGATCTCTAATCCACACACATACAAACATACATGCATACATACATACACACATGCAAATGCAGATGCAGATACAGATACAGATACAGATACAGATACAGATACAGATATGAGACAAAAGCAAATACCTTAGAGGCACACAAGCCCACACTTTGGGACCCTCTCTTCGTTCCCTTAGATCACTTGGCCTCCATTGCGTTATCGTAACTTTAGTTAACGATCAAAGAGAGGGTCGTTTTATCCTAGCCAGTGTTCTATTCGATTAAAATTCTATGCAAATTGTTGTTCTCTCGTTAATAAAATGTCCGACAAAGAAGAAATACGGTTCAGAACGATCTACCCGAATTTAATTTCCTTCTTCGAGAGATTTCTGCACAAAATCGATGTCACGATGTCATTTGTTCATGTACGTTCATCGAGCATCGTTCCGTTTGTTAATCGCAAATTTGTACGTATAGTTGGATCGAGATTCTAATCATAATCACAACGCAAGTGTCTTCGCAATAGAATGCTCTCGTATGAATGTTAGCTACGTATGCATTTCTCCATAAAGGCAATCCACACGCACGCATTCAACACGCATTTTCACATTGCATTTGTCATTGTACCAAGAGCGAATACTTTTTGTAAATAAACAATGTGCTAATGTTGGTACTTCGTCTCTTTGCTCCAAGGATTTTTAAGTAAGTCTCATAAGTATCACCCGTTCATAACATTATCGGCAAACGCTTTCTTTACCAGGTACGTCTTCAACCATGTCTACGCTTTATTTCGCTAATTAAACACTTTCAAGGCATAATTAGTGGTCATTTTCAGTCGTGGTCATTGTTCATAAAATTCGACATAATTATCGGCCGAGATTTAAAATACTATTTTATACTTACATATTTCCGTTTCATAAATATGTACATACATTGGCGTTTGCTACGTAATAACGTTAAATATTACGCGAAACAAGTTCTGGATTTTAATGCGTGCCCATTTTGTTCATACATTCCTCGATCGATCAAGATATCGAGCTTGGTCGAATGTAAATCAACCAACATGGCAGCCATTCGCAGTAGATATTGCGTAAGTATACGAACACGTACACACAGTAAGTGTATTATCTACATGTATTTGTCTGTACGAAAGTTTCGGACAACTCATTCACAAGCATGAATTACAATCTGAAAAATGATTTTTGTCGATATCATAATGCATCCAAAGCTTCGATCGTTCATCGATTGCAGATCCAAAGAGACCATCTATTGATACTCATAAGTTGATACTTCAACTTACAAATTCACACCGATGCTTTCTATGAATCCGGTATATTCCAAAATAGCCGCGTGGGTGTAACATTCGTATTACGATTGGCTGGATAATAACTCTATCTGTTTATCATTGGCTAGCAGAGAAATGGCGCCTCGAATTTACTATCGCTAAAGAAAGGACGTGAAATCGTATTCGTAAATCCATTCTTAAATAAAATAAAGGAAGCAAGAATAAGTGTAAAACATTTTAGATGCAACAGATTCTGTAAATTGTTTGCTAATCGAATTAGTAATCTGTTCCCTCCATAATTCCCTCCATTATTCCTAAAGAGTCGTCGCGAAAGTATAAAAAATAGGGTATAGTTCGAGACAAATGTGTTTCATAAGAGTTCGCCTACTGACCTTGAGCTTCTCTAGTATCGTTCCGCGTTTCGGCCCGTGGCGAACACTGAAAGAAACTCGAGCCATCTCGAGCCAGAGGCCCTGATAATACACGCGAGTACCGAGTAAGAACATTTCGATTGATTGATACAACCCCAGATTCGAAGATTACCTAAAAAATCGACGGCCTATGATGTTTTCGGTAAATATCACAACTCAATGAAACCAACTTGCGTTTAAATCTTAGAAAACATATGACATTCATAGTTTAAAAAATAAACGAAACACGTTTCTGATTGTTCGTCCGTTGTTTCCAGTGTGTCTTGAGAAACACCGCACGACGTTCGTTTTCGACGTCAAAATGGGCTGCCGCGCAGCAGGTAATAATATCAATATCTTTCTTTTACATTCGCCTCCCGAACCTAACCTTTTTTGCTTTGACGTGGATCAAGTTCCTCGCGCACCGTTTTCTTCGCGCAACGATAATAACCTTAATAATTCACCTTTTCTCTTATTCCAATCGTATCCGCTCGACGGATAATGTTGCTTCCTTTTTTTCGTTGGATAAATTATTATTTAATTGGTTGCTACATGTTGAAGGGCAACAAAGGTCACTCATATTTAATTCTGACAACATCGTGTTGGTCTTACGAAATTAAAATCTGTGAGTGCACTGTATGCTGTGCATTTTTATTATCTGGACAAAATGTAAAATGCAATGCCAATCATTGACATGGTTTCTTCGTTCTATCGTGTTCCATTCTTATAGATGACTGTGCGAGATGCTTTGAACTCTGCCCTGGATGAAGAAATGGAAAGGGATGAAAAAGTGTTCTTGCTTGGAGAAGAAGTGGCACTGTATGATGGAGCTTATAAAGTTTCTAAGGGCCTCTGGAAAAAATATGGCGACAAACGTGTGGTCGATACTCCTATTACAGAAGCAGGATTTGCTGGTATCGCTGTAGGGGCTGCAATGGTATGTATACCTTATGCATATATTTCTCATCTTTGTTTCTATTTCTAATAAAACCAATGTTTTAGGCTGGATTGCGTCCGGTTTGCGAGTTTATGACATTTAACTTTTCTATGCAAGCAATCGATCAGATTATTAATTCAGCTGCCAAAACGTTTTACATGTCTGCTGGTAAAGTAAATGTACCTGTTGTCTTTCGTGGACCAAATGGAGCAGCAGCAGGTGTAGCAGCACAGCATTCTCAATGCTTTGGTGCATGGTACAGCCACTGCCCTGGTTTAAAAGTAGTATCGCCTTACAATAGCGAAGACGCGAAAGGCTTGTTAAAATCTGCTATTCGGGATCCGGATCCTGTTGTTGTATTAGAAAATGAAATTTTATACGGTGTTCAATATCCCATGTCGGACGAGGCCTTGTCGAAAGAGTTTGTACTACCGATTGGTAAAGCGAAAATCGAACGCGCCGGCAAACACGTTACGTTAGTAGCACATTCCAAAGCCGTCGAACAAGCTCTCGAAGCAGCAAATGAGCTTGCCGGAAAAGGAATAGAGGCGGAGGTAATAAATCTTAGATCTTTGAGACCACTGGACATAGACACTATTACACAGTCGGTAGCAAAAACGAATCACATTTTAACCGTGGAACAAGGTTGGCCTCAGTGCGGTATCGGAGCGGAAATTAGTGCTAGAATTTCTGAAAGTAAGTCTTCTGGATTCGAACGTTAAACAATGGATAATAACTATTACTAGCGAATTTCGATTAATAGGTTTCTTTTGATTTCAGGCGAGGCATTCTATCATCTTGACGCTCCGGTAGTTCGTATCACGGGAGTTGATACTCCAATGCCTTATACCAAATCGCTTGAAATCGCAGCTTTGCCGCAAAAGAGCGACATAGTATACGCGGTAAACAAAGTACTCGGTTTGGCAGAGTAACTATTTGTATAGATATCTAGGTAAAATTAAAATTTCCCATTTGTCTTTCCTTCAAAATTTTTCACGATCCCGTGTATCCCTTCTCGATATGGCATCCCATAGATTCCTTACTAGATACAGAGTAAGTACAAAGTTTAACGGTAATAAAATAATTAGTAGAAAATCGTTTTAACGATTGAAATAATGTTTAAGTCACAAAAGTTTAAACATACCGCGACATGTAAGAAACGATGCATTGTTCGTCGTCCCGTTAGTGTGTGCAAACACAGATATTGTATATATATATCACTGCATCGCAAGCAGTACCTGTTAGTCGAACATTCAAATTCTACGAACAACGTAATAATATCTAATTAGTATAACAGTGTTTTAATGTTTTTGTTGTTAGAGCGAATCGATATTATTGCTTTGTGTATAAATTTGAAATATCGATCCTTGAATACGAGTTAAGAAGCATTAACTTATTGCCATACACATACGAATTATTTCACCTGCTCTAAAATTTCTCTCAAAGACAATCTTGTGACCGTATTTGAAAATAAATCGAGAAAATTGTAAAATTGTAAATCAATATATATATATGAAATGGGCGCATAAACATGCTGCATTTGTTTATGAATTATTTATTACCTAATAAATTGTAGTATACGTACAATTCATTATGTTTATTTCATTCCGCAAAATTTAATTCCCATCGTTGTTAATTGCATTTACTTTTTGCATACTGTCGTCTTCTTTCAGTAATAGTCATGTGTGATACATACGCAATAAACAGCACGTTACGACGGTCATGTAGCGTTCAAAAGCATCCCTCAACTCCCCGTCTCTGGAAACGGGAATATTTTACTTAAACTCAGCAAACCCCTGATAGTTGATTATTTTCCAACAGTTTGTTTTATACCTAAGGACATCCATGTCTAACGCGCATTGAGTATAAACTGACAAAAAGTGTCTGAGATCAGTGTGTGTCCAATTAACTTGACGCCACGGCTCTATGCATCGTTCTACTAGCTCCAGAAAGAAAAACCTCAAGTCTCGGGAACGATGAAGATTACAACCTATTCCTAGTATTGCTCTGGAATACGAACGAAAGTTTGCATCCACTTCTTGGTACGAACGCTCCAGAAGCACAGGTTTAAGTTTGATGCATACTAAACTATAAAAACGGATCTATAAGTTAAACGAAACAAAGCTGGATATTTCGATCCTGCGTATATTTTTCACAAACAAAACATACTGTTTGTGGTGCTTATCATTTTCCAAAAGTATCCTAGACTCTGCTAGTTCTAGTAAGAATTCTCTATCCAAATCTGTATCAAAATATTCAGACCCGACGCAACGATACGTCCACGAAGACATCATACTATTGGCGCAATGGTATAAATCGGGAAATGTTAAAAATTGGAGCTTTCTTTTGTTCATCTCGAATCGAAGACACGCTATGAATACCACGGCCGCATATCGCCTAAGCGATTGTAGATATTAACATAAGTTGTATAGATGTAAAAAAACATGTATTAATGATTTTCTTTTCGTTACTTGGCAAGATCTTCGGAAAGTAAAAAATGTTGTTCGATATTGGCAGCTAAAGAACCTGGTAAATCTTCTACAACTTTGAACACCCTCTTCACATTGTCATATTGTCTGCGACAACTCTTTAATGTGATGCCTGTCTTTTCTGACACTTCATCCATGTCTTTTCTACTTTTTGATGTCAACTTTTTACCTAATAGCTCTCTGATGACCACATCATCAAATTCGTAATACCTGTTTGTCGTGATTGACAATAAACGTGTGTTACAAGAACAATTTAGCTATTGACGCGAACGGTATACTTACATACATGGTAAAAAGAGTCTGCTTACATTTCGATAAGCATCTGACTAGTTTGAGGTTCGATTTGAAATGCTAACTGTTCACTCGCCAATTTCGTGGGAGTATGAAGAAGCTTTTCCAGAAGAGCGTAAGTTCGATAATGATCGAGGATATCGGAAGCGATTAATTCGATCGGTGCATTCGTTTGATGACATATTCCTCGTTGATGCAAGATACTAACTGCATCGCTCGCTAGATTAGGAAGAGCACCAAATATGTCAAAGTTGCATAAATGAACGAATAACCAAGGAAATTTCAATAGACTTATAAACTTACATGTATGACCATCGACCCAAAGTTGATAGATCTCTGGATCAACAAGAGTGTAATTGCTAATAAACACGTCGACCTCTGACAACATTGTGAAGATGCGTTATTAGCAATCGATTCAAATCAGATCGTGTTTGATAGAAGAGAATGGAAATTACGCTTTACCCAGAAACGGGCTTTACCATACATCGATTCAAGGCATCGTATTTCTATCTACATATATGTAAATCGAGTCTATATGAATGTCACAAAGGAAAACGAGCTTGCAATATACTCGTGCTTACGAAATCTCACACACACTAGCTACAAACAGAATAGGTGTAATTCAATTAAACGAATTGAATCATGTACCTACGTTCCTTTATATTCCCTTTATTACGCTATATAGTTTCGATTTTCGCGATTATTTTCAGAAACAGTACTATATACTTTGTTTTCGATTACGTTACGCCATAGATGAAATATTGAATAGACCTAGCATAGAATATGTTACCAAACGTATAGATTACCAGCAGTTTGCATCGGCCACTGATAGAGGTCATCTAATTTCTACTATTTCTCGCAAACGCTTACCAAAGTTTCATTTCTATACGAAACAAGCACAAATTAAATATAGAATAGACTAATAATTTTTAACCTTTTTTTTTCATGAATCTCTTCTAACGAAACACTGAAATTGTACGTTACAGACAATTCTTTTAACGTTATTAATTTGGATCAGATTCGATTTTAGCACTCTTAACGTTTGTAATCAAGGCTAAATGTTCGGAGAATGTAATTGATTTGAAAGCAACTAAAATTAGATTTCTGGAATGGCTTTAAACGAACAATTTTGTAGGTTATGCACAGATTTCGAGAACTACTTAGTTGCAACAATTAATAATTTACATTACATAATAATTAAAAGAATATTTACATGTGAATATCATTTTGTATATTACACTCATTTTCATTAGACCGAACAGATAGTTAAACTAAATACTAAATACCGATTCGTTAACGTAGCTCTTCCCCGCCATTTTGTTGCATCCTTTAAAAAGGTATAAAGAGAACCACTGTTGTCGAAAATGTTCATTTCACCTAGAGCACCCGAGATGAAAGATCATCGCGAAGTCGGATCTACCTCTTAATCATTCATTAAACTAACTATCAGCATTAAAATATTGATTTCTTAATTAATCTAGAAAACACAAAACTTGTGCATATAAATAAGGCGAATGGAACTATATTCGCCATTTTTCAGATTTAACAAATCTTTCCTTACTATTAAAAGATTGCTGTACATTGGGTATTATACAGTCTCCTCGTTTTAGAGTACAAATATAGGGCACGGCCGTCTTGGCATGAAAGGTCCAACGTTATACAGTGCTGGACATACATAGGTATTGGCACAGTTCGCGATTCTGTATACGAACATTTACTGAAAAAACTGTTTACACCGCTTATTTTGTGCATACATCTTTATTTAGAATATTTTACCTATCTACATGCAGGGGTAGACGTATTTGAAACTAGTTTAGAAATACATTATTCATTTATTGAAACAAGTAAAGGATATCTTAATAATCATTTCAGTTGTCTTGTACCAGTTTAACAACCGATTTAATAAGTGATTTTTAAAATAATTTAAAAAGTGTCAAGAAAAGGAAAGAAACCATATCGAAAGAAAAAAGAATTATTATTGAACTTGTATATACAAAGTAAATCTTATATAAATGTTGGTGAGGTAGTGCAAAGCAGCAGTTTTATAATTAAAAATATTTTCAGAAGTTTCATAAACATGTCGAATGCTTGTAATTGCTTACAGCGGCCGGTCGCATAAATTATCAGACAGAGAGAAAAAATAATCAATATTATGGTCCATTCAATGCCAGATTAAAAGAGGCCGTGAAACGAAAAGAAATAAGCTAGAAAGTCCAACACGACATTATTTAAAATATGCTAATACTTTTGTTCATGCATAAGATGTTGTAAACACATTTTCATTAGTTATATGTTTCCTATGTTATTAATCTTGTTCTGCTTCATTGCATAAATGAGGCATTCTAAGTAATGATACATACGAACGGTATAAACAATTTTTTCAGTAATTGTAAATGTTCGTTTAAGTAATCGTATATTATGCTAATACTTGTGCCCAGCACTGTACATAGTTAAAAAGTATTCAAGGTGATCAGGTCTGCTATCGAAAAAAGAGACGTCATTCGTGATAGGAAACATTTGCCAGCATGACGAACGGAGGGGGTGATGTAAGAGCGAAAAAGAAAAGCTCACGTTTGCCTTCTTTCTCGACACCCCGTCAAAGTGCTGTGCTCGTTTTGGATACCTTCGGGAAGTCGAGAAAGAAGGCGAATATGACCCTTTCTTTCTCGACTCTTTTGAAATTATCTCAAGTTCCGCCATTTCGAACAGTTCGGGGAGACGAGAAAGACGACGAATGTCTCTTCTTTCTCTAATTCTCGAAGCTGCCCGAACTTACGTATGCACACTCGTGCATGAGCGAGTTACTTCGTAAAAGGTGGGGCTGCAATCTGACAAACTCAGGCTCGGTGCAGACAAAAGAATTTTTAACGCACGATAATACATGTTTTCTTATTGCTTTCTGTGAAGAAAATAAAGAAATTGTGCGCCAAAAAGTCGCTTGTCGGCAGAAATAGAACAGTCTGTCGTTTCGTTCATTTAAATTGATTCTTGCATTCCCAGCTTTTGAATAAATAATGTTTATATTTTTTACTAAAATGATTTATTCTTCCTTTGGCAATACACGTATAATATAATTTTAGTTTCATTTCTATTTATATCTATTTCTAAAAGAACCTATAATACGAGAAAATGCGATTAAAGTTGCATTGTGTATACTCATTGACCTAACACAGGTTTTGAAATAAATTTGTAACTTCTTACAGATTTATGAGCTTCAACCTTTTCTAATTTACTAAAGTATATCTCACATTTTTGTCAAGTTTCGTACTTACATTCTCTCAGGCAATTAGGACTATTCTTCGCATATTTTCACAACGAAATGAATGTATATAAAAAATTAAAGGAAAGTCTTGGCGATTTCGATGCAAAATTTAAAGAAAGGAGTACTTTAATTACTCTAATTAACACTTGCAATTAAGGGTTATATACAACCAAAGAAGATATTCATTTATTATGCGTTTTCCATACCTGATAAATGAAGAGTAGATATTGTTATCCTGCTCTGATGGTTCATTCAAAATACTCATCATAAGTCTTCAATTTCTTATGTGTTCTACCCATCAGTTCTAGATTCCCCTATGCCACTACATAAACATTTTAGGCAATGTTGTTCTGTTCATTGGTATGTTGGGAAATTCTCTCAGCCTCTTGTTTTCCTAACTATATTTCTTAACTTGTCACTTTCTAGGCACCATGCTTTTTGTAAAATAAATAAATAATGTATAAATTATGAAAATAATTCATAACCTTATTTTCATACAAATAATTCTACCGATGTGATGAACATATGACATTATTTATAACTTGTATCACAGTAAAATAACATAACGTTACAGTACAATACAACTTTCAAAGGATGATTCAAATTATTAAATAGTACTGCCTTGAATAATTACCTGGTACGCAAATTTTCTATCTTCAAAATGGCGACTGTTATTGATGCAAGAATATAACGTATGTCTACTAGCGCCACCTATACTATTTCAGACTCCAAACATGGCGCCAAATGCTTCTGTTTCGTCCTTCTTAGATAACAGTTCTTAAAAAAGATGACACTTTAAAATTTACCGTATGAAAATTTCAATTAGTTTTCGTACGATCTACTTTAAAATGTTATTTTTTAACAGAAATATGTTAGGAATAGATTTAATTTAAGAAATACAATGCATACAAAATTCTCATTCTTTTGAGTAATAGTCTGCAAATATTTTTTATTTAAACACGTATCAAATTAATCGATGTTTATGATTTGAATAAGTCGATAGATATGAACATCATAAAAAAACCTGCAAAGAAAAACTTTGTATTTATTATGAGAGGAAGTTTCGGTGACCTTGATCTTGACATGTGTTATCAAGGTCATCCTTTTGAGTAATCTATAAAAGATTATAGCCGTTGTTCGTTAAAAATATTATTTATTGATTGAACGAAAGGTCGACTACACAAACCTGCAACAAATCACTGACTAATAAACTATTAGAACTGATTGGTTGGATACGGATCATTATATACGTATATTGTTTATTTTATATATGTTTGGATATAAAAATTTTGTACATTTTTGTTCAAAAGGATAAGAATTTTGTGTATATGCGTGTACACGATTTTATATATAGATCGTTTAAAGGTTCAAATATCGATCATAGGTTATTAAAACGCCTAAAATCGATTTAAATAAACACACTTCTGCGGCCTATCTGTTCACAGACTGTGCTACACAGGCTCTGCTCGAGTTTTGTCACTATCCTGCTGCCATCTGTGTCAGCAGATTCTGTTATATTTCTGCTGACAATCTGCCAATATTACTGAACAAAGCAGATCCTGCATCCAATTTATAGCCTTCCTGTTGTCAAAAACTTGCAGCAAATATTGGACTGCACTGGATAGAATCTGATCGAGCAGATTTGGCTAACAATTAATCGTTACATTAGACTTTTATTACGTTGTTTTACATGCAATGCGAATGGCAATTAAAGTTCAAAGTAACGTCTCATTCGTTTCAAGATCTGCTATTATATTATTATGCAATTAATCCCATTATACATATTGTCTTATATTTAATATAATTATGAAATTGATCGCTTCAATATAGAATATCGCAAGTTAAGCTTTTGATAAATTTCATATTGATACAAAATGTCTGTAGAATAAAATAAAGTATGTATAACAAAATAAGTATTAGTATAAATTAGTTTTTGAACGTTTCGAATTCGAATTGCGTTTCACTATAAACTGCAAGACCAAATTAAACATGAAACGTGAGTCATACCATGCATTCTGTCCATTCTCATACACACATGCACACATGTGTTTTATCAACATTCTATGAAAAAGTAATTTATCACAATGCATATTTGTAACAATTGGCATGTTTGCTAACGTAATGCTGTCTAAAATCCCCGAAATACCGAAGTACTTGTAAGTTGATAGGTGATTGGCACGCATGCGAAGTAGAATTTAGATATGTCGGCATGACGTCATTTGCAAAGTGTCCGTAAGGTAAGAGTGGGAGAAATTCGATGGACACGTGTGCGCAAGTATAGGTGTTTTTTGGTGGCCGTGGCAGTGTAGTGCTACCGACTACTTGGAGTGTGTGTCGAAGTGTGCCAGTCGGTTGAGAAGTCGGCGCCGTTGTATGCGTACGACTGCGGGTTGAGAGATAACGCGAGTGAATTTGCTGAAGCAAGGGTGGTGCTGTGTGCAGGTCGGACTGAAATTACTGCAGCCCATGTGCTCTACTTGTTAAAATGCTTATCAAAGAATTGTAAGTGCCGTGAGTTTTCTTACTGTTAATTTCATAGAGTGCGATAGACGATTTTTGACCGAACATTTAAACCAATTCTCGGGATATGGTTACTAATCTTTAACGGTAGGAGGGATTGGAGGGGTGAAGAGGGATATACCTTCATCCCTTGCGATTCGACAAACGAACTTTCGAACAACGCGACGACCAAATTTTCATTTTGACCGATAAGTAACTTTCCTTGATAAGTTCTGCCGTTTTATGTTATGTCTGACGTTCGGTTCTGGATACCTGATGTATGATACATACGTTAATTTCACACTTGAATGTTCTCAAGGCCATTTCTTATAGATATGTAAGCATATTTTATTTATCAATTAATAAATTATAACTATAATTAATTTTTCTGTTATAGCCGTGTCACTTTGCCCCTTACGGTGCAAGAGGTATGTATCTGGTTGAACAGTAATATCTTATTATAACGACCCACTTTGAGACATCTTGTTTCATTAGAAAAAGAAAACCTGGCTCAAATTACATTTTACATAGACATCGTGCAATCAGCAAAAATTGCAACTCATTTAATTAACGTTTATTTCAAAGCAAGTGCTCATTTTCAATGTTAACGTTATGCTTTAAAATTTTCGTTTTTAAGTATCTGAGAAAATATTGTTGATTCATGGTAATTTTATTGTGATGTAATATGCGTGTCTTCATCATCTAATTAGGTTTAATGTGATCTGTAATTATTACCTTAGTTTCCTATGTTGGTTCTTTAAATTTATTTATGTTTTTGATGTTTGACAAATAAAGGTAATTAGATCTTAGTACTGATTGTGTCTTATTAATTCAATAAATTATATGCATGGAAATTTATCTTGTTCCATCAAATATATATTTCCTGCAGGAAGTATGTCTATAAATATATTATAAAATTTAATTTGCTTTGTGACAGTATCAAGTGGCTCAGCTATATTCCGTAGCAGAAGCAAGCAAAAATAATACAGGAGGTGGAGAGGGTATAGAAGTGCTGAAAAATGAGCCATTTACGGATTATCCTTTACTTGGTGGGAAATATTCTTCGGGTCAATATACGTACAAGATTTATCACTTAGCTAGTAAAGTACCCACTTTCATTCGCATTTTGCTGCCAAAGAATTCATTGGAAATTCACGAAGAAGCTTGGAATGCTTATCCATACTGTAAAACTATTATAACTGTAAGTAAAATTTAACAATAGTATTATAAATGGAGAATAGCATATTAGTATAACATTGCAACTTGTAAATTTGTGTTATTTTTTTTTTACTTACAGAATCCTGGATACATGAAAGAAAATTTTGTAATTATGATAGAATCATTTCACATTGATGATATTGGAAATCAACACAATGTACGTATAAAATTTTTTAAAAACTACACGTAACTTTATTTTGTGCATTACGTTTAAATTTTATTTGGCAGGTTCACGAATTACCTCCTGATAAATTAAAGATAAGAGAAGTGGTGCATATAGATATTGCAAATGATCAGATTGCGAATGCCGATTACAAAGAGGACGAAGATCCGACCAAATTTAAATCTGAGAAAACAGGTCGGGGACCTCTTGTTGGTAAAGAGTGGAAGAATAATGTTCAGCCTGTGATGACATGCTACAAGCTAGTCACTTGTGAATTTAAATGGTTTGGTCTGCAAAATCGTGTCGAAAGTTTTATTCAAAAATCAGAAAGGCGTCTGTTTACTAATTTCCATAGGCAAGTATTTTGTTGGATAGATCGTTGGCATGGTCTAACTATGGAAGATATTAGAGCAATTGAGGAGAGTACAAAAGAAGAATTAGATAGGGTAAATAATTTTTTACAATTTAAAAGTGACGGATTATTGCCTCCGCATTGTGGCTAATAAAAAACGTTATCCGAATTTTTTCTCTTTCAGCAAAGACATCAAGGAGAAGTAAGGGGTATGCGAGCCGATGATTGAAGCTTTGACAGCTTCTCTTATGGGTGGTTAAATCAATTTCCTTATATGTCTCAGATACATGCGCATACCTATGGAAATACACTCACATACGTTTTGTCATAGGCGATCCTGCAGGATCGGGACAATTTCCAGGACTTACGTGTCTAGATTCAGTGTCTATTAAAACTACTTATGATTTTAATTTATTTACATTTACAAGCATTCTAGACAAATGTACCTACAGTCAAAGATTATAATATAGCCAATAACAAGAAAGAGAACTGGTACAAATCGGTTCGATCTATATGATGTATAAAATATTCAAGAAAAGAGTACAGTCCGATAAAAATCAATGTAGGTAGAAAAAGCATTAATTATTATTTAACACAATAGTAGTTCGGTACTAAAGTTAATAAACAAGCAATCCAAGCTGCTTGCTACAAAACACAAACAAGAATACTTGATACACAAATTGCGAGTTCGATCATATCAATAGCAAATTCCATGATTTATGTCTTAGACTTATCGTGTTAAGGTTGGAAAACAAGAACATTGTCGCACTTGATGTAATTTTTGCTCTTCTAACGAATTTGCGCGGCATAATCTAAAATTCTTTAAGCCTTATAGCATGTACAATAATGAGAAAAATTAAAGAAAAGTATTTTAGCAATTCTGCAAACAGAAACTAATTTTATGGCGATTTACCAACGTTCAATGTTATCGTCAAATTAGATAAAACTACAAATGGTCAGTAGACTATAAAGGTTATGCTTTTCTTATGTTTCCTGCATTTGATTGAAAGTTAAAAAGAACACTATGCATCCAAATTAGGACCAAATTGATAAATATTTAATTAATCTACAATTCTAATTATTACATTAACATCAGTTCGTGAAAAGTATGGAAGTAACAATATAAAATAATTAAATTGATATACATATGTATGTAGAAAAGAAAGAGAAGAGTTGGAACTATTTCTCTGTAACGGCGGGTAAACGTCGGAAAGATGCGTTATTGTATATATAAAAAAAAAGGCATACAATGAAATTCAAATTGAAATGTTATATATACTTATATATTTTTTGCATTCCAATAGATCTCTGTACAACAAACCGAATTTAAGTGCGTAGTAATGTTCATATCCGACATGTTCGCTTATGCAAAAAACAAAAAAACAAAAAGAATAATTCATTTAAAACATAGTTGAAAACGAAATACTTGTCGTTTGCACAAATTGTATGTGTACTGTTACCTGTTATACTGAGATCTATAATGTAGTATCTAAGATAACATTAGAGAGGCAACCTAGACGAACTAATTGTTGACTTCTGAAAATCTCAATGAAGGGAGTATCAGAATTTACGCTGCTCAGTTGTGATTGTTAGCATTTAAGTTAAATGCGCGATCTCATCGGATTTCGATATTCATGGGGGTTTTAAAATAAAATCTCATTGTGAGTATGTTTACCACCTCTGTGCGTTAGTATTAATTTACTAGCTAGTCTACCAGCTTTCTCTTCACGACAAGCAGGGTAGGAATCTTGACTAAAAAATCCCTGTAATATTGCCGAAGGGCTAATAGCGATGAAATACTAGTATGCATATGAATATGTAGGTATGCATAATATCTCTATCTCTTGCATACATACACATATACATACATATTTTATGTCACAGAGTCATATGGGAAACAGAGGAACTAATAAAATTAGAAGTCCTATTATATGTGCAATTTATTGACTCATTCTCGAATAAAAAAAGAAAATATAAAATGTATAAAAATATTTTGCTCGTATATAAAAGGTTAGATAACAAAATATGTATTATATTCAAAAGTTTCAATTGAGACTGTATTCCTTGGTAATTCTATCAGCTATAACTAATCTTTGTATTTCTGATGTACCTTCATAAATCTCGGTAATACGCGCGTCTCTATAATGACGTTCTGCTGGCATATCTGAAACATACCCCATACCGCCTAAAATTTGTATGCACTGATGAGTACAGAAAGTAGACGCCTCTGACGCCGACAGCTTTGCCATAGCAGCTTCCTAGAAGAAAACAAAGAAAACGTTTATTGATAATATGTTCACGGCACGTACAACTGTAATTTTCACCATACCTTTGTATACGGTTTACCACTGTCTTTTAATACGGCCGCCCGCCACGTCAATAATCTCGAACTTTCTATTTTTAATGCCATATCAGCTATCTTTTGTTGAATTGTTTGTAGCTTAATGATAGGTTTACCAAACGCTTGTCGTTTTGCCGCATAATCGACTGCACATTCAAAAGAAGCCTGAGCTATGCCTAAAGCTTGAGCAGCAATGCCTATTCTACCAGCATCTACAAGCAATACATACATTACATTTCTGGATGTAGTACTCGTCTAGGCGTGTATTTATTTCGTACCCAGAGTCATCATTGCGATTTTAAAACCCATTCCTACTTCTCCTAACAAATTTTCAGCTGGTACTTTGCAATCTTCAAATATTAACGAACAGGTACTGCTACCTTTAATACCTAACTTATCTTCTTTTTTACCAATAGAAAGGCCATCTGTAGGCTTGTCAACTATAAATGCACTTATTCCTTTATGCTTTTTATCTTTATCTGTTGTAGCAAATAAAACAATTGCTTCTGATTCATATCCATTTGTTATCCATGATTTTGTGCCATTGAGTATATAGTTATCCCCATCCAACTTAGCAGTGGTAGTAGCAGCACCTGCATCACTACCATTACCAGGTTCACTAAGAGCAAAGCATCCAAGTTTTGTAGCAGTTACAAAAGGAGTAATGTATTTTTCTTTCTGATTCTTATTGCCAAATTTTTCTATGGGTCCTAAGTAAAGGGAATTATGCACGCTCATTATAACACCAGTACTGGCACAACCTTTGGATATTTCTTCCATTGCAATAGCATATGCCAGATAATCTAGCCCAGTTCCACCTACATTTTCAGGAATTGCAACACTCATTAAACCCATTTCACCCATTTTTTTTATTTGTTCTTCCGGATAGCAATGCTTCTTATCAATTTGTCCTGCTATTGGTTTCAACTCCCCTTCAGCAAAATCCCTACAATAATAATTACTATATACTATCTATTACAGTACATACAGAATATAATTTTATTGCAGTTAATGTTGTAGGTATTAATCGAAAGTAACTGCAATAAAATTAATCAGGCAAATTAATTACAAATAGATCAAGAATAATATTTTATTATTCTTATTATATAAAAATAAGTACTTGCATGTTTTCTGAAGCATCTGGTGGGTCTCTGGTAGCAAAGAAAGGGCAGCAAATTTTCGAGCAGCAGTATGCAATACTCCGAGCGCATTGTGATTAACTTGGAAGAAAACAAAATTACATAATATTTTTGAACAAGAAATAAGTATATCTACGCTCATTATCGAAACTCACCGAGTAAATTTATTTTATACATTTTGGTCGCACGTGTTTACGACAGTTAAAAAAAAAGTCCAAGGTTTCTAATACTGTAACGTATTAGATGTAAATATTTGGCTTTGCGATGTGAGTATCCCGTCGTTCTAATTTACGAATACTCTGTGATGCCGTTTACACGAACATACGGTTCAACAGTCTCGCCATCACACAGTCTTATAAGCAATGCAAGCATTGTTGCCAAATTGTAGACCTATGGACCCGAGTCACAAGGAATTTGCCTCTTGCTTTATATACATACTAATGCACAAGTGTGCATGTGTGCATCAGTGTGGCCAGATTTGGTATAATTGAGTGTATCGACGGCGACACTACTAACGACGAACTTCCTTAGCATCTAACGGAGTCGTGGGGAAGCTCGATAATCCGCGCAACTTCGGGAAATCGAAAAAGAATTTATTTATACTCAATCGTATTAATAATATACGTATGCTTGTTTATAGGAATAACGACAAAAATTGTTTTTTTTTCATTAGTTAAAACATGATCGGGGGATCTTAAAACGCGTATTTCCATAAAAAAATTTCTCAATATTTTTTTTTCATTATGATACATTGCTCATACGCATGTGCCTACGTAGGTCGAAACGTAAAAATGCCTGGGCAGTCGAGATTCGAAATTGCATGCCATCGACACGAGAACGGACTTTAGCTGTTCAAGATCAAGAAGGAAAGGCTCGCATTCGCTTTCTTTATCGATTTCCCGAAGTTGCGTGAAGCACTGACCTAGCGTAACATGTAGTTCGTGCGGCAGGATATGTCTGTTTTCCCCGCCACTCATGTTCAATCATGTTTCACGTAATCAAGAAGAAGTTACTTTTTCTTAGCTACTTGAAATTTATATTGATTATCAATTTTGGAAATGTCGACCTACTAAACACTTATGCGAACACCTTTCGAATTTCGTTGTAGTTACCCGCGGCAATAAACAATCAATATATTCGCGTCGGTAAGCCGAAAATGTGCGCATGCATGCATGTGTGTACTCGTACGAACACTGTTTCTGTTCGATAATACCAGTTTGTTTCTTTCACCCCAAACAGTGAACGATTTTGGAAATTGATTCTGTGTAATACGAAGAAATTTATTTTAAATCAAAGACAAGAAGATGTCGAACAGCAAATGTATTAAACAACCACGTAAGAGCTATGCGAAGGAACAGCAGCAAGAAATGACACACTCGGAAAAATTACGATTGATAGACGATGAATTAAATTCGTTTTACAAGTAAATTACTCTTTTTTCACTTACAGCACAGTTATCTATTTTTTCGAGTTCCGTAATTTATTTTTAATTAATGTCATCCTTCGACATTCTTTTTAGTATTCTCAATTTTATTTTGAAAAAGTGACGTTTTCTTATTAGAATTTTTTAAAGATATTTCATTAGCAAGTATTATTTTTAAAATGATTTACTGCTCTCTAATCAGTTAGTGTACAAATATAGTAGAAATTTACTTAATTATATTCTGTATTACTATGAAAATTAGGGAATTAGTCTTATTTTTAATGTTGTAAAAACAACAATGACAATAAGAAGGATAATATTTATACTTCAATTGTTCATAGGTATTGTCAACAGGCAGGATTTACAGAGGAAGAAATGGATATTATTTGTCAACCATTGGTGGCTGCAATGCGCCGTTCATGGTTGCAACTTGTCTTCCGTGGTATGCTTGTTCTTATAATTATTGGCACCTTGGCGTGTCTAGTAGCTCAGCTAGACTTTGTTGGAACTCATTTCTCTGCAATTAGTCGTCTGTTACTCATCAAGGTTCTGCCAATTTGGAATTGGCAACCTTTGTATTATGAAAATTGTATGATCAACAATCCTTTCTACAATGATTATACGATTACAGAAGAAGACTGTGTGGTATGATTGTTAATATTCATTACAATAAGCTTATTTTATAAACATTCATGCATTGCAAGGTTTAATTCTTTTAATAGAAATAGTTTTCATATAGGAGACAAAAATATAAAAAATAAGAACACCAATGAAGTTGATTTGAAACTGAATTTTTAGACTTGCGAAGCATTGGAAACCATCGATCGTTTATCAGATGTAAGATATCGGAATCTTGTCGATAATTATTTGAGTCGCGACGCGCCTGCAATTATCACAGACGCGATGGATTCTTGGGCAGTTATGAACACAGATTATTTCTGGTTTGATAACATTACTCATGTAGGTAGAAAGAAGCTTTTATTATGCAAAATTCTATTTCATATTACGCGTTATTTTTCTTGCAAAATTATTTGTTCCATTTATGTTGCATGAACAGTTGTATTTGGAAAATGAACGATTGATGGAAACGGTACCCTGCGCTCTAACTTCTAATTTGAGAACCGGATCATCCGATTTAGCAGCATTTTTACGTCGAGTACATTCCCCGGAAGTGGCTAAATGGTTCGTCCACTGGCAGAACTGCGACATCAACGCGGTAAAAGTGTTAAGAAAATATTACCAACGACCGTACTTCCTTTCGAGTACAGTCTCCCCAGCGCATTTCAATTGGGTACTCATGTCTTCGGATTATAATAGTCCGAGTTATAAAAAAGTTGAACTAGATTCTGGGTTGATCGCACTCGCCCAATTGCGAGGAGCTACGCAGCTTCGTTTAACACCGATAAATCCTTGCAATAGCTCTTGCCCCGAACTAATAGCGGATTTGCATCAAGGCGAAATGTGTAAGTGATTTTCCTCAACAAATGAAACTTACCGTATCGCCGACCTGTTATTACTTCCAACAAGTTTCTGTTTTTAACAAAAATTTACAAAATCAAGAACAGCGCAACAATGCATTTTGATCAAACTGACAACCGGCGACATTGATTTCAGTGGTATTTACCAATTTGATGTGGACTTTGGAGTATGCACCGATGAGAGGATTAGACAATATTGCTATCTTAACCGAGACTGTCTGGGAAGAAGATACGTAGATCAAAACTTTTTTTTACTTTTTATCTCTTTAGTCCTTGATATTCGAGATTTGTATATTGCTCGATTATACATATAAATATATGTATATGTATGTACGCTTATTATATCACAGCGCCATAGTACACTTAAAATAAAGTACTTTCGCCCATCAAATTTTTGAAAAATTATTTTTAAATTTCGTTCCACGACGATTTTCCTCGCGAATGCTTCTGCAGTGAGCCCTTGAATTATGCGGATTTTTGAATACGTGATTGTGCTTCCACTTACGTGTGCATGCGTGTGCTTGTTTATATGTAACGAAGCCGAGTTTTATAACTCTAAATAAGTCTATATATGTACAAAGGACCTCGCGCGACGTCTGCCAAACAGCAGACGAATGGATAATAAAATTTCGATTCGATTTGCAGACTCTATTTATAACGGAGACGATTCATCGATTAAAGCCGCTTTGAAGAATCGCGATGGTTTAAATTGGCACGATTGATGGTGATCGAGGACGAAATGAGTGTGATTGGATAGATCGTAGCATCGGTAAGAAAGCAGGCGTGATTGTGGACGGATAGAGTGAGAAAGCGAGTGAGAATTGGTAGCAGATGAATCGATAAGAGGCGCGATTAGGAGATGAACAAGAGGTGAAACTCCCGGCGACCCTTCTCACGATGCGACGAAGCGGACGTTTCGACGATGCTATTAAATCAACGACGCATACTCGACGAAAAGGACTTTACCAGGATACCAGAAGTAACAACAAACAAGATTTGTTTTTTATTAATTAATCGTTTATAATAACATTGTGTTTTTTGTTGATTTTTCTCTTTTGTAGCAGTTTTTTTTTTTTTGTTCTCGTTATTTCAGTTGGGCTAACAAGGAATAGATTGTTATGCACCGATTCATAGAAAAAACAAAGCGCAAGATTACTCAATGACAAGACAAACGTAGCTGGCGACTCGACATGCTTAATCGATGCGGTAATTCGTTATATTAAAAGTCGTACGTGTGTATATAATCGATTTCTTTTTTTTTTTTTTTTGCGCTACGTTCTGTTCATACAATCTTAGGGTATCGATACAAGAGAAAGAATGACAATAATTGGCGCCTAACTAACAACACCATTCAAATATGTTCCTCGGATTCTCTACGCTCTCTTTGCGACAACTGTTTTTTTTCTCGCCTCCTTTCATCCATACATTCATTCATTCTCCATCTGCCTGTACCTTGCTCTTTCTCACCATCCTTTCGTACATGCACTGACATACATACGCACACATGCATGTACATTCTTTCTCTTTTCCTCTTCTTTTCTTCCGTCCCTCCATAGTGTTTTTCATTTTCTTCTCGTCGAACAGAGGTTTCACGATTTCGAACGGAGATTTTTAATCTCTCACAGAAGATCGATACTCCTTGCTTGTTACTAGCAGCTGTCGGGATATCGTGTATTATTTAGCTAATCGTTATCTAGATCGAAGTAAACGCGTGTACTCCTATTATTTTTCTGGGAAATGGAAAACATACTCTTTCTTTTCGAAATAAAGCTTTTTTTTCACGTTCGTCGGAATACAATTTTTAGATGATTAACACTGATTATTTTTTGTTCGTCGAATCCGGACAAATATTCCAAGCGTTCCAAACCAGCGGTCCTCCCGACGATCGATGATCGTCGCACGTTCGTTCTAACGATTCAGGATATACACGTACGCGCAATTCTCAGGCCACGGCTTACGTTTGCGATTCACCTCGTATCAGCTGGCGCGATATCAAAAAGATTTTTATACGAATCCGTTCAACGACTAAATTTATAACAATGACAATGTACAAGTGAAGTACTAGAGAAAAATGAGCGCCGACAAACGATCTCGAAGGATATTTAAGAGAAAGTCGATTTTTTCCTCGTTATTCGTTTTTTTCCCCCAACGTTTTTTTTTTCGCGTCCTTTTGTTTTGCTCGTTATTTACGGTCAGCCTGAGCTCGTTTTGATCGCCTCGGTACCGCGTAGTCCGCGTTTAGTCACCGCCGTTTTGGTAAACATTTAAATAAAAAGATTCGACTAAGTGTATATTATCGGTTAGTTTTTGTAATCGTGTTCGACCGTTGCATTGCGTCAGCTTATTGTTCCTGTTGTGTCGTTAAAGCTATTACCTTCTAAGGTTTGGTCTGATTCACGCAGAGAAGAGACAGAGATCAGCTCTCGATACGTGAGGTATTTTGAAACGGGTGTTTCTCTCGTGTTACTTTTTTGGTTTATTAATTTTCTTTTTTTTTTTTTATATTTTTCATTAAGACTACTTGCGTTTTCTTACGATATCTAACATCTAACGATAATAGATGAAGGTTCGTGTTAATAGTTTGCCCCCTAGGTTTCCCCCTCGTACGTACTCGATGCGGCTACCGTGTTCCCCGCAGCGATTCCGATTCTTTCTTTGGTACACGCTCTCGTCGTTCGCTTGTATCGCTCTACCTACGAGGGTCTCTTTCGGTCGCAACGAAACTCGATGGCTCGCGATCAAGGAGAAAAAGAAACGGAAACGCAAGTGTCGAAAAGACGGAAGATGAAAGCTAGAGATTCGCTAAGTAACATTAGTTAACACATTCACTACCATTCGAATGGAGGTATTAACTTACGAGCTACTAGTCCTCATCCTCCCTTTTTCTTTCTCTCTGTCCTCGATAAACAGTTCCTTTCGTAGATCGTTCGTCGATTTCTCGCGAACGCTGCAACTTCGGTCATTTTTTTTTCCTATTTCCCTTTCCATTCGCGTTTCCCGAATATCCCATCGCTCACAGATCGATCCCTGTCAACGGTCTCTGGTAGCGAACGTGTTAAACGTCTGTAGATCTTAAATGTCGCGTCAGTCTTTTTTCATTATTTTTTTTTTTTTAAACATTTTTTTTTCGTCCCTCCCGCCCTCATTTTGTAAACCATTAATCGCTTGAATCAATGTCTAAGTAGTCAGATATGTTCACGGTACAGATTCACATTGGTTCAGACATCGATCGCGAGTTTATTCGCGAAGGTTGCGCAACGGGTCCCACCGAAACGAAGAGACGGAAGCCATTTATTTTAATTTTTTTTTTTTCCATCGGGAATACGAATTCCTCGAGACTTCGACTCGATCCACGTTTCGCAGAAAAAATCCGGAGAAAATATTTTTCATTCAGCTACGAGATAGTATGGACCATCTTTTCAATCGCAATACGTAGTTTTTACAATCTGATTATCGGGATCCAGAACTAGGCACACTTTGTTCGGGGGATTACTTGTTCAAAAGACACGTCGATTAACCCTTAACTGATAACGCGGGGTATTTTTATGCCCCGGCGACTATATTTGTTTTATTTATAATTAACATTGTGCTCTATTGTTTTGCGTAACCAATTGCATAAAAAAAAGGAGACAATTATACAAGGAAGTCGTTGCCTTTTATTTTTCGATAGTATACTTTCGGGGAACTCAAATATTTTGATGCGTCCCGCGTTTTCGTCCTGAAAATTCAACCGTTTATCGCAGGCATGTCAAATACGAATAAAAATTTTTATTCGATTCAGAAGAGAATGTTTCCCCTAAAAAATAGAGCTGCTTTTATTTGTTTGCAGGTATGCTTAAAGTTTCTAACTCGATAATATGGTATGTTTCATAAAGAAGGTGTCGAAATCTACCAGTGTACAAAGTCTCGGTTAAATCGATGAGCTTTTAAACCCTCTTCGTAAAAGTAGACTAAGCAAAAATGGGTTTGACATGCCTGCTCCGTTGCACAGATATCCGTTTATTTTTCATAAATTTGCGAAAAAGAAATTATTCCTTGGTTATTTACACGTCCATGAATTCATATACATATATCCAAACTAAATAACAAAGGACAGTATCTTTAGGGCTACTAGATGTCCTCGTGCGCAAATCTTGTACAATTTCTTCGATCGTATTCTGCAATAGCTTATTAAACACGATACACGATTCGAAACGAATGCAAACGTTTAAAGTGGGATTGTATTTCGGAACGGATAAAGATTAGATCGCACGTTCGAACGTTTCCGCGCTTTTGATTGGATTTAGGGATATTTGATTCTGTATCGATCTTCTAGAAAATTATTTAAACGATTCTCAATTGTCTAAATCGATCCTCGACACTCTAGAAATATTATTGGAAATTACATAAGTTTATTTATCTGTTGTTAATCGTTGCCAGACTGTATCTGCCAATTTGCGAGGAATGTCCTTTACAGCAGAACGCTTCTTTTAAAAAGCAAGCATTATCCGAATGTCGTTCAACTATTTGCAAGATTTACTATTTTTCGAACTCGCTACCATTAAATAAACGGCTATTGAACAGTAATTAATTAACCACTTCGTTTTAAGCGAATTTCTTCGTAATGCCTTAACACGTTGAGTGTCGGTACTTGAAATCATGGATACGACTTTGAATGTTCAGAGCAAACGATGAGACTTTCGTAACAATAAATATTATACTGCCTTTTCTAAGTACTAGATATTATAGTTCTTGCGATGTAGCTACGTATATTAAAGATTTAAAAAATCTTCCAGGCTACCGGTACAGGCGATTGTTTTGTAGTCAGCCTACTCCTGAATCGAGACCGTCCGATGAACAGTCAACGCGTTAAGAGGATATTCTACCGTAAACTTTTACAAAAAGAAATCAATTGTTCGTGATTTGAAATTTTCGGTTGCCCCATCTTGACAATCGGCACGCGATCAGAGTGAAATCGACCGGAACTTCGTGAAATTAGTTATAATCGGAGATTAAAATTAAAATCGATAGCCGAGACGAACGTAAGAAATCGCACGACACCTGTAATCGTTTGTACTCCTTGATCGACCGTTTAGCGAATCGATTGATATTTCTTACAAGAATCGAACATCCCTAATTGGATCACGATAAATGAAACACGGATCGCAGAGAATGTCTGGCGGGCAGGGCTTGAAAACTGTTACAGTGGTTCGAAAGACAATCGTTTTCGAGACCTTTTTCAAGCTCTGCTGGCGGACCGCGATGGCGGCCCGTTGAACGGATCCTTCGTTGGCCCGCTAGTTCGACACATTGACGAACGATTCGTAAATTGCACACCTTGTTCGTCGCTTGTCGCCGCATCCGTTTTTGATATTCGATTAGTACGGAACAGGCGAGAGGCAACTGTTCGCTTGCAGACAGACACAGTTTTACACCCGCGATATTTAATAACAACTATGACGAGTCTGGTTAATGTGGTTCCCAAAGTGATCCTAGTAAACGTGACTTTGAAATTCGTCGCCCTTTCTCCGCCTCGTTAAGGATTTCATTTATTTTTTTTTTTATTTTATTGTTTTCCCTTTATATGTCACGGCGAAAGAAAAAAGAACAGTTGAAGGTAAGGATACTTTGTACAAAATACGATACAAGTAGCGATGTAACAACACTTTGCAATAGTTAAATATAATGTATGTTTGCCTGTGTATTTGTATGTATATATATATATATGTGCGCGTGTGTGTATATGTGTGTATGTACGTGTACGTGTACGTGTCCTGTGTACGTATTATATATATATACACACATGTATATGTATATTTGCGTATGCATATATATGTATATTTTTCATTACCGTAATATACGTATCCTATGATCTCCCATATTTTCCCCTCCCAAACCCCACCCCCAACCCTACCCAATATTTTCTTTCGTCGATCGAATTCATCGCTCCCGTCCACCCATCGGGGCGATATCAATTAATTACTTAGTTAAATTATTTATTTATATGTACCACGTAGTTCGACTTGATCCACGAATCGTTCGATTCTAAGCCATTCGGTCGGTTACGCGTCGTTCAGCGCGTATTATAGTGTTCGGTTATTCGTTTTGGCTCTCTGTCTTTGTAAAATATTTTTGTTTCGCTCGTAATCGTGGTCTCGAGCACCCACACGAAGCTACGTTTCCATTTAGTCTTCGCCTTCCATTTAGATCCGTTTGCATCGCGTTTTAATCTACTTAACTTCGTCCCAATAGTGTGTTTCATTTTTTTCTGTATATACTTTTCTTTTTCCAGGGTAGGTCTACGAAATTAAACGCAAAGCAAGGCTGTACGCTTCGGAACAGAAGAATTTGAACATCAGGCAAAGAAAGACGGAGGGAGATCGAAGAAACGCGTCGGAGGCGCAGAATCCGATTCGGTTCTGCGTCTGCGTCGCGTCACGGACGTTCGATTTTCGGAAAACTCTTTCACCGCGAAATTCGTTCTGCCGACCGATCGTTGTAGCCTGATCGACGGAAGCCCGACTTTAGTAAATAAAAATTGCACGCCAGAGTCGAGGAATTGCCGCCGCCATCTTGTAAGTGTTTTTCGTCGTCTTCTTAGAAGCCTCTTGCGACGCGAAACTTATTCGAATTCGAATTAAAATTGTTTCGTTTTCCCTTTGTCGCGCGGTTCACTTGTAACGCGAGCAAAGAATATCGGACAAACGTCGACGTCTCTTTCGTGTAACGAGCTTCATCGATTCGGTTCGATTCTCGTATTCAGTTGCCTCTATATAAAATGTCCTCGTCCTCGCGAAACGATCGAATGATCGCGACATTGACTGACAGTTCCGTCGAATCGGTTGAAGTCAAAAAGATATGATTGCTGTTCCTGGGTGAAATTTTCATAAGGCACGCCCACGTATGAAAGGGATTTCTCCATCGAACTAATCGGTAGGTGATTCTTGTGCACGGTGGCCTGATTATGCACCGACATTCGGTTATACGAATCCTTGGGCAGGCGTTAATGCATATTGTACGCCACAATTATTTATTAATTCATACGCCTTCGATCAAACGATACAATACATAACATTATTTACCATCGAATAAATCGTTGAATTTTTTGTTGTCCCTTGGCCGCAAATTAAAAGACGTTTACAAATGGCGCGTTGCACGATCCAGCGTTGTTTGGACGCGCTATACAATATTTATAAAGTAATGCCTGCTCGATGCGCAATTTCGTTTCGATACATTCGTCCGGCGGCCAAAAGGACAATGCCGAAATTTGACCGTTCTTGGCACCCGTTGGAAATGAAACATTTCTATATGAGATACTACATTCTTAACTACATTCCTAAGGAGTCAGAAAACAATAGTTTAATCGTAATCTGATGGGTTACTCTAACGAAATAAGAGAAAACATCTACGCTAAAAACGAGTCCTGTTAACTAGACGAAGAGTAGGTCACCAGAAACACCCTGTATAGAAACTGTTCCCTTCCAACGAGCGTAAAAACAGTTTCTCGATATTGACCTTTGGTTTAAATTTTAAGGATTTTAATCGGCGACGTGACACCCAGAAAAAGGACTCCATTGCATGAAGAAGAAGAAGAAGAAGGAGAAGAAGAACAAGATCAAGATCAAGAACAAGAACAAGAAGAAGAATAAGAAGACAATAATGATAACGATGATGACAAAGGCGATCGAAAAGAATTAATCGGAGGTCGTTAATTACTTAACCTCGCGTTTGATTTCGAGAGTCGTTTAAATCCACGGAACTCTAACGACGAATCCGGACTACTTTCACGGTGATTTTCACGAGGGTTATCATCGAAGGACGCCAGCGAACATTCTTTTCTTTCCTGCCTGATAGGAGATTTGCCTCGAAGCTCGAGGTAGAAACAACGGGATGGGGGTTTAGATATAAACTTATCGGTCCGCGCGCGTACCAGCACAACGTTTCGATCAAACATGGATCCAGCAGTGGTCGCGGAATAGTAACAGTCGTAGCGGCAGCAACAGCAGCAGCAGCAGCAATGGCAGCACACATTTTACATCATACGTATCATCGTATCGTATCGTTTCGCATCGTATCGTTCATGGTTATTCGCAAAGACCCGATCGGACGAGACGCGTTCGTACGTTCCTGCCTGCGCGTCTCGCTTGCTCTCCGCAATTTGTTCTCCGTAATACTGATTTAGAAAGTGATCTCCCGACGTGGACACGACGGTCCAACGCGAGAGCTTTAGGACAGAAGTAGAGAGGAAGCGGAGCGAGCGACACGGGCAGGGTAATAGCTCACTTGCCGAGGCCGAATTTCATGAAAATCAGTTCCTTCCCTTTCGAGAGTATGTCGCCGCCGGCGCTCGCCCCCGCCATCTCCGTGAACTTTTGCATAAGGTTCGGCCCTGTGCTCTGCTGCTGTTGCTGCGGTTGCTGGCCCTGCGCGGCGTTCGGTTGCGTTTTCGACTGTGCAGTTGGTAGCACCGTCGGTATTCCCCTCATCGGTTTGCTGGTGCTCTGACTACCCTGCATCGACGAGCCCTGGTTCTGTTGTTGGTACGGTTGATTCTGCTGTTGCTGTTGCTGTTGCTGTTGGGCCTGTTGCTGTTGAAACTGCTGACCCTGCGGCCCGAATCCCGAACCCTGCTGTTGGTATCCTTGATTCTGTTGCTGCTGGTAGCTCTGGTTCTGTTGATTTGGTTGCTGTTGCTGGTACGGTTGATTCTGTTGCTGGTAGTCCTGTTGCTGTTGCATGTGCTGCCCAGGGCCCTGCATACCTCCCGGCACGTTACTACCACGATTGATCGCGCCTCCCCTCCCCTTCCCCTAGAAATTAAAGCGACACCAGTTAATCGAACGAGCCTCCGAACGCTGTTGTTCGTTTCTTTCTCCCGTCGACTCGCACGGACACGTTTACGAACGCTCAAACACGTTCCCAACCGGTCAAGCGGTCCCCGGTACCCTGAAAAGTTTCAACAAATTTTCATCCCAATAAGCATGTTCGCAGCGTCGAGATACTTTCCTAAAAAAAAAATAATGTAAACTGAACTCTAACAAGATCAACGTTCGCATTAAGTGGCGTTTATGCGGTTATCGTTGCTATTTGTTCGGTACGGTTTCTAATCGGTGTACGGTTCTTTTCTAGTACGCCGTACACAACCATCTACGTACCTTCTATAAGGAGTAATGCGTTTTATGTATACGACAACGTTTCGATGTGTCGTTACCTAAGCGAAAGAAAGGAAGCGTGAGAAAGTAGTTTCGAACAAATGTTACTAAGACGCTATGAGTGAGAGAACATTTATTCGGTTTTCGTAAATTCGTTTGACCCGGATGACCCTTATATAAGCGGAACAAAATAAAAAAAAAAACTAGACACTGGAACGTTACAGTATGGAAGCGAGCGTGAAGAATAACGATAAGCAGAGAAGGAGAAACAGAAGCGTGTATGTTAGGTACAATTCAGATGAAAGTTTCGATTACCGCTAAAGAGTCGTTTAGTTTGCCAGAGTTGGCCGTTTATTCGGATGAATTCTTATTGGAACGACCGTTCCAATAAAGACTCATTTGAATAAAATTTTATTCGAACGAACTTTCGCAAAAATAATGAACAAACTGGATGTTATTCGTGAATAAATCTTGTTTTATTCGTTATTCTTTGTTGCTTATCAAGAATAAAATTTACCAAACTCTGCTCACTGTGCACAGGCGTGTGCGCATGCTGGCACGAACGACGTGTTAATTACAAGCACTTGATTACAAGCTTTGAAAAAGAGATACAGTTCGAAGAAAACTCGACGTTTCGAGTATTACTGGCTTCGTAATTAAATGTTACCATTACGTTAAGTACTCTGTAACGTGAACACACAGATACTCGATCGACTCTAATGACTTTAACGATGGACGCAAGCTCTACGCTGGAGCTCATTATAAGGTGCACAAACTTGTTGATCAAAATTCATATTTTGGGGCGTAACACATGTCTCCCATTCAGATTTAGCTCCATTCTTTTTTCTATTTATTTAATATTCCATTTCGTAGCTGTTCCACTCTCCCCTCCCCACCAATTGTTCCAGAATAATCAGGTTTCGCTGTACCTATCTGTTGTGTTGTTCCAAACGACAATTTCGATTCACCGTAATTTGCTTTTTCGATCCTTAAACCATTAGAGCCGAGTGCCACGGTTTTCTTTCGTCGGGCATCCGTAAATGGAGAGTAAAGTAAAAGAAACGCTTGAGGTATAACGAGAGAAGTAGAAAGAGAGAGAGAACCTCGGCGTACCTCGGTGAATTAGTAAGAGAGAAAGGTAATACAGTAAAAATATTGTACAACAGGCTTTTGCAGCGAGAGGAATTTGCAGCACGTCGAAAAGCACCAGTGAAAACTTCTGGATAGAGCAGTGAACTCACCTGCTGTTGAAGGTGGAGTGGTACGGGACCTTGCTGATGGGCACCCATGGGAGTGGGCCCATGTTGATTGGACGTGGTTACAGTCGTGTAGCTGTGGTGATTCGCTTGTTGGTACGCTAGATGCGGTGGATTGTTTTGTTGATGTTGGAGTTGATGTTGTTGGTTGTTCATTAGTGATGGTTGTTGTTGTTGTTGTTGTTGTTGTTGTTGTCTAGAGTCTAAGTGACAGACAGGGACAGACACAGGCACAATGCAGGCATCTAGCAACAGAGAAGAGAACAGAACCGTGTTGTCATTCATGGCGCATTTATCTCTTTTAAATGGACATTTATGTACGTGGCCAAGTATGCCGAGTAATATTTAAATTTACGTTATTTTCTTTTTCTTTTTTTTTTCTTTTTCTCTTTTTTTTTAAATCAAAAAGTAACATCGTGCAATCGGTAAAGCATGGATTCGAATTACTCGGCAGAACCTGGACCAGTGCAAACAGTTAAATTTTTCCCGTGACTTTAACGCATCAAGACACGAAATATGATAGAATCATCGTACCGATAATCGCGAGCGAATCGTCGAAAGATGAAATTTCATTTTGAACGTTTAAATGGCCAGCTTGACAACACGACACGAACGACAATCATGTGACACGACGACCATCGACCAGTTCAGGCACACAGAAACAGATTATGTCGTTATAGAAATAACACGCTATATATGTATACGTATATAGCGTAAATATAACACGTATATATAATAGACAGAGGAAAAAGATAGGCACGTAGAAAAGTAATAGAGCCGAAAAGTGCTCGGAAAAGTAAAGGTATGAATATAATACATATATGTATAATACACATATATGTATGTATGTATGTATGTATACTTAATAGAAACACTGAAAGCAGCTTAGTGTTTTATTTTGTATATTATATATATATTTTATAAGTGTATGCGCAACATATATAAAATATGTATATATTATATATATGTAGAGACACAGAGAGATAGATAGGTAGATAGACAGATAGATAGAAATCGCTTTGCATATGACGAAAGACGTGTTCCTAAAAAAAAAAAAAAAAAAAATAAAAAGAAAAAAAAAATTAAAAAAAAAAAAGATTCCAAGTACAAAATCCGCTTTTCTGTTCAATCTGGTTACTCGACTCTATATCGTGGCAATATCGAACGTGTTCCTAGAAGCTTGTCGTTTAGTGGGCTACTTAAATGTAATTTTCCCTGAAGGCAAAAGCATCGGGTGCACTTACTCGAAACGCCATTATCGAAACAGTCGGCTCGTTGCTTTGACAGTTTGCGGATCTGTCTGTAATTTGGCATGAATCGTGTGCGTCTAAAAAGCCAACGCTTCGATCCGATTAACATCGATCGGGCGTCGTTAGATGCTATTGCCCAACCATAAGTACTTGTGTGACCCTTCTGCCTGTCGTCTGGCACATCTAATTTCGTGTCTTGTGTTGCTTGCCGTCTGTACAGTTTTTATTCACACTGACGTCTGGTTGCTTTCCTTTCTAGTTCTTTCTATCGCCTCCTCGTCCTATCTCATACGTAACAACCGCTATCGAACTCCGCAGCTCGTCGTTCTGACTTCGAAACAGACCGACCGGTTCGAAATAAACAGCGCCAGTGTGAATTATTATTTTAACCCCTCGAGCCAGTTTTCTAGCCCTCTTATTTATTTTTTTTCTTTTAAGCGACAAACCTAACGTTTTCTCGTGCTCTCCGTGGAAACTAAACCACTGACAAACGCATTCTTCGCAGACGCCTGCATCCGTCTCGTTATCGTTACTGCTTGATCGTTGGCTCTCATTTCCGTTGCTCGGTTTATATACTGATCTGTCGTCTTACGTTCTGCCGCTCCTTTATCGCTTGGCTTGAGGAGCTACTCTTTGCGGCGTAATCGTAAACCGTAAAGTAGAAAAGATCGAACGGCAATCGGCCTTTATACTTTTACCTTTGCCACGTCGATGACCAGGTGGAGGGGGTTCCCGTGGTGGAGGAGGCGGTCCTCTCGCTCCGGGTCCTTGACTCTGACTGGGTGGTCTTCTGCTACCCGGCGGTAGTTGCCCCTGCGCCGACTGATCCGGTACTTCAGTGAGGAAGTTACTTGGAACTAAACCGCGTACACCGTTCAGTTCGCCCATATAGAATCCATCGTCGTCCAGGTCGCCGTAGACGTAGATCTCGTTTCCGGTTTGGAACGCCAGCTCCACTTGCTACGAGAACAATGATACGCGATAACGGACGTTTTTTTAAACGGATCTAGTAATCTCGATTCGCAGCTAACAGCGAAACAAGACGTTACGGATCGTCCCTTCAGCTATCAGGTCAGTAATGGATCTTACGGAATCGACGTTCGGCGACAATTCGTGCGGATCGTAGTCGTAGAGCGCTATCATCTTCTTCACGGGCATACTGGCGTAAATGTCGCCCCATCTTCCTCTTCTTCCCGGCTGACTCTGACCCGGCGCGTTCAGATCTTTGATCTCTTTCACCATGTTGTGTGGTACGAATCCTTGCCTACCGCGGCATTCTCCCCAATAAAATCCGTCGGGATCTTTGTCGTCGTATACCTACCGAATCAAGTCATGAGCCACAAGATCCTCGCGTCTTGGTTTCGTCGCGGCGTTAATTCGCGTAAGCTAGTAAAATAGACCTTGATGGCGTCGCCCTCGGAGAACGGGAGTTCGTCCTCGCAGGCGTTCGGGTTCGGCGACATGGTCTTCGGATCGTAATTGAACAGAGCAACGAACCACCGTGGTCTCTCGTTCATTTGCTGACTGCTGCTCGACGGATGACCAGCACCGCCCTGAGCTTGCATTACCCGTCCGCCGCGGTAACCGGGACCCCTGCCTCTTTGGTTTCCTGCGTGAAAAAAGGAACCACACGCACAACACAAAATAGAGAAACGCGACAAAGTTTACGCGTAGAAATGTCTACTTGATCGTTCGCTCGCGTGCACTAAAGTAAAAGTCGAATCTATCGTCCGGTCGTGAACAACAGTTCTTTCTAAAATCGATCAGATCACATTGCGTCCCTTATCGAACGATAGATTCGACACTTACTTTAGCAGCGTTTTAAGCGTACCTGGTTGTTCGTAATACGGATCCTGGGACCTGCCGCCTGGACCAGGCATCCTTCCGGATCTATGCGTTCCCGGAAGTCCTTGTTGTCCCATTTGCGACCCGTATCGAGGATGACCGCCGTGGTGAGGACCGCCTTTGCTTCTGCGCGTCGGATCCTCCTCCTCGCTGTAGTTCGCCTCGCTCGCCGAGTCCTTGGTGATCTCTGGAACTCCTAGGCGACGGTAGCAACGCGTGCAGAGTTTCGAAAGGTCGCTTAGCCGGGAGTCTTCTGATTTTCTGACTCGATCTCGAAACCAGAAGGCTCCCTTAACGATCGATTGGCGCAGAAGGTCTCTTACCCATCTGTGACATGCTCTGTCCAGGATAGATCTCTTTGTCGGACAGATTCTCGTCGGTTTCGATGATCACTTGACCGTGAGCGTCGACCCTAGTAACCCCGTGTCTTCTCATGTGCGATGGAACGGGGATCGACGGATATCTCTGGCTGACGCCACCCATGCGCAGCCTGTTAGGGTCGTCCGACTGTCCCACGCTGGATGACTGTTGCTGTCCCTGGTCTTGCATGTGCACGGACCCGTGTTGCAAATGGGTCGCGGGCCCGCCGCGAAGAACGCTGCAGGGAATGGCAGTGGCGCAACTGTCGCCCGACTGGCTCTCCCTGCTCTTAGTTCTGACCGTGATATGCTTCGGGTTCAAACCCATCAGTTTGTGGATGTCGACCAGAGCGTGGTCACCGGTGGGGCTGTCTACGTCGGTGACCTTTTTCCCATCGGCGTATACCGCGTAACCGGTGACGGCCGAACCGTTTAGGGCAACAGGCTGCCAGGTCACTAGCAAAGTGCCGTCCTGCGGTCCAGCCTCCACCTGAGTGAACAGAAACAAATACGATTAACGTCGAAACTATCCCCTTCTATCGAATGCAAATGAAATTGATTTTACAATAGCTACTCACCTGGATATCGACCGGAGGATCGGGTAGTCCTTTGGGTAACGTTTTGAAGTGGACGTGACACGCTAAGTTGTTCGCCGCTTGAGTGTTTTGGTCCTCGAAGTGCGTCGCTCTCAGGTTCTTCGCCTTGACGGTCACCCTGTAGATCGTCGAGGGCGCCAAGCCTGTGATCGTGTGCCTGTAAACGCCGGGCTTCACCGTTCTGACCTCGACGTTGTTCACGCAGACGACGTGCTGGTGGTTGCTGTTGCTCGGCAGCCAGGATATGACGGCGCTGGTGGCGGTCACGTTCGACGCCTTGACGGCGGCTGGACCCAGGGCGCCGTCCTTACCGATCACCATGGTGCAAGCGGCGTCGCGGGACGTTCTTCTCGTGTGCGTCACCGAGCGTACGCTTATTCTGTGCGGCTGCATTATTTCGGTAATAATAACAATCGAGTAACGTTCGTTTTTATTTAGCGTTTCTACTGGCTTTGCACTCCAAATTCATCGGACAATGAGTAGGGAAAAGGATGGTTAATCGGGAAATCAAAATAACTGGTACCCGATCATCCGAATAACTATAACAAAATGTGATTTTCTTGGGGGAAAAAAAAATTTCAAATCGTTCTGAAAAAATTATTTTCGGTTGCGGAGGTCCATTACGATCATTTTTGGTGGATACACATACCCTCGAATTCCTGCGCAGTTTCGAGAAAAAAATTCATTACCGAAAACTTCATGTCTGACTATATATCCGACTGTTTCCCTGAAATCTCATGCGAATCTGAAACATCATAGTTCCTGAACGGATTTAAGGATTCTAATGTTTCAAAATGCAAACGACGCGTATTTTATAAATTAATTATAAATGTAAATATTGTACATACGGTTGAATTTGGGGTGCAAAACCTGTAAGAAAGCTAGTTATTCCAAGAGCAATACGATAGCGATACTCTAGATGGGAAGCCTTGTGTCTTCTGTGCATTGTGGTAGAATGTATGGAATGATTCGAACCGAATGTACCCCTCAGGGGCATTTTTCTCAGCTGTCAACGATACAAAGGATCTTGCTATTCAGACACGGAGCGGTACTAGAACAGTTCCGTCCAGACATTGTTAGGGTTGACCTTCTTTGTTAAAAATAAAAACTTATTTGCATCGGATTACGTGCCCCGTGAAACCATTTTTAATATCGTCGATAGTCGCCAAGAATGAGACGTTCCAATACTCACTCGCGTATCTTTCATCGTGTTACAAACACTGCAACGATCTTTTCCGTTTCCTATTATCTTGGTCTAATAATACCGCAAGATAAATCTTTCAAGGGTACACGAGAATACAGGGCGACCTAGATAAACCACTCGAATATCTTCGAAACTATCGACGATACCAAAAAACACATAATTTGACACGACTCAGTGTTCAAAGGAGGATGTTATTCTGTTAAGGGATGATTGTTTTTACGAACCCTGGTAGAGTCGACTCCCTCGACCAACGCTCTAGTTCTCTCGGTCGCTTTAACGGTAACCTTCAACACCCCATCCACGTAGACGTGATAGGATTCGAGCTGGTGAGTGTTTTCGGGCGGTGTCCAGCCGATTAGGACACTCTTGTTCAACTGCCGCTCGAGAGTGAGATGCTGCGGCGCCGGAACTAGGTCCGAAAACAGGTAGACTTCTTCAGGGAAAAAAGACAAGACAAGCCTAGCTGTAACTAATAAATCTTTCGCTACCTAGTTTCGCTAAGCCAGCCTAAATCCATCCAATACTCAACACAGTGCAAGACTCTGTTCAAGAACTGCTCCGATCATAGTACTTACTCTCTGCTTACGAAAACCGAACGGATCTTTCGCGTTTGTGCTATCAAACAGGCAACATGCGTTCAAGAACACCCCTACCTTCGAACGGCGCGCATCGAAGGTTAACTAAACAGGAAGAAAAGCCGATACTTTACGGATACTTGTCCAAAGCATCGTGATTTTCTCGGTCGAACGAGCGTAACTAATACGAAATCGTTACGCTCGTATCTCGGTGTGCGCCACGCTTTGCGTAACTAACGAGTTTTCCAATAACACCGATAGAACTTCCAATCGACATGAAATGAAACATTTTAATAATTAATTTTAAGTAGAAAGTTCTAACGCTGTTATTGGAGAACCCTGAACAAACAAGCACTCAACACACTCGGAAATTCGATGCTATAACGGGGTATCCTACGCTAAACATCTATCGCTAGCTCAATCGTTAAATTCTAGGATGCTGATCGTTCGACGACGACGACGAGATACGTTTCCTTGAAACGTCGATACCTTGCTGACTATCTAACATTCGAAACACGTGACAATCTACGGTCTAAGACGATTGCGTCAGCGTTTGTAAAACTTATTAAATATCGATAGTTTACGCACGAACGTTCGTATCCGTAACTACGCGCATACTTGTACATCTAAACGTTACATGCTCAGCAGCGAAAGTCAGGATACATGTTGGTACGAAAGTGTACTAACCTGGTGGTTCCTGTTCGTCCTCCTCCGCGATGTTGTCGAGCTCTGCGTACGCGGACAATTCGGCCTGTCGATTTCGATTCCCCTCTTCCAAAGCCGCCAACTCGAGATCGAAGTCTTGCAGAAAGCACTGCAAACAGAGAACCTGAATCAGAACGTTGGCTAATTGGGTGGCTTTCTACGGAACGAGTAAATAAAATTTATATTGCAGAGTGATTCGTTTGGTATTTGTTAAGAGACCGGAGTCGAAATTCTCGCCTTCCTAATTAGTCTTCCACAGCCTACATTCTTTTGTCGAGCGCCGTATATCGATAAAAATATGGCCCTTGCGTCTACCTTTTCAGGTCAGAACCTCTAGGTCAGACACCGGAGGCAAAAGACCAACTAAAAAATGCAATGCTTCGAAGCAAACGTTCAGCGTCTCTTTATACATTTTAAAGAAAAACGTTGGAATCAAAACAAAGTTAATCCAACGTCTTCAAAATTGTAACGTTCGACGTCTAGCGTTCTAGAATCTATTTCGGCTCGTCGTGCCCTACATTTTAAACGCTTGTTCCGTATCCTTTTGTCAGTCTAAAAATGGAAGAAACGGAAATAAGTTCCGCTTTGTGGAATTTAAAAATGGAACGGCTTCTGCGAGAACCTAGACTGAGAATTTTGACTCGGGTCGCTATATCTGGACAGCAGAGCTGCGTGTAGTTTTCAGAGAAAAATATAATGTGTACGTGTTGTAGGGTCATTGCTCACATTGCTCACTTGGGGAATATTGGTGGATGCAGAATCATCGACGTCCCTGAGTCCCAGCACGGCTTGATGAAATTCCAATAGATCGTCGCCGACTAATTTCTGGACGAAATTAGCTGGGACGAGACCGCGTCTGCCGTCAAGCGTCTCCGCGTCGAGGTAACCGTCCGTGTCCGGTTGCCCCCAGACGAGGAGGTAATCGCCACCCTGGACGGGCAGCTCCGCTTCCGGATTCTCGTTTGGCGAGTGCTGGAACGGCTCGTAAGTGAAACGAGCAATGTAAACGTAACATTTGCCCTTGCCGGGTATATCCAGCATGTCCAATTGACCCTCGGGCACGGTATTGTCGTTGGTTAGTCGATCCAGAGGATTCGATAGTATACTGCTGGGTATCTTTGGCATTTGTCTTGGACCGAGGTAGTGGTGGCCGGTAGCAGTGGTCGCTGTCGGCGAGCTGGCTCTTAAACTTTGCTGAATCTGCTGTATGATGGCCTGCTGCTGTAGCTGGTTCGCTTGCGACTGGGCAGACAGTTGCTGCATCGCTTGGAGGGGATCGCTTATCGCTTGCAACAAGCCTGTCGAAGTGGTACCTGAAAGGAAAGATAGTTTCCTTGCCGCGAGTTTAGCAACTGCGATCGACAGACGACGGGGGAACCGTATAGTGGTTTATTCGTACCTGAGTTCACGCCAGACGTGCCAAAAGCGTTGGTCCCGACGGTAGAGTAGGTCGATCCGCTAGTGGCAAATGTGCTCTGTACACTTGAGTAGGGAAGAACGGTTTGTGGCACGCTGGTCAGCGCGCCTAACGTGGAATGGAAGGAACTCGTCGAATAGGGCGGTAAGGACGACAACGTGGTTTGAGGGATGCTCGTCTGCGGTACAGGGAAATTGTGATGGGACAGTTGGGTGTTGAAGGTGCTCGCCCCTGTGCTGTACGTTCCGTTTGGGTGGGATGTTATCGATAAGCTTGGATAAGTCGTTGCCTGAAATTATTTCAACTTCCGTTGATTACGACCGTACGAGTAGAAACTATCATTGAAACAAACTATTAGCCTACCTGCTGACTTCCATTGAGTTGATACGTTTGGCCGGTCTGAGTGGGCTGCGTGTAATGAGGTAGCACGCTTTGACTCGACGACGTCAGGTACGTTGTAGAGGCCGGATGTTGCTGTTGCTGCTGTTGCTGCTGGAGCGGCTGCTGATAGGTCTGCGTATGCGGATAACTCTCCTGGTACTGATTGCTCGCGAAATGGGTGTGCGCTTGTTGTTGCTTCTGCTGCGTCGGCAGAGCACTCTGGGAATGAGAACTCGGCAAATCGGTGTGAGTTTGCTGTTGCTGGTACGATTGCATCTTCTGTTGGAAAACGGGCTGCGACTGGCTGGTGGAGAGCGACGGCGCCGGTGGAATTGGCTCGCTATAGTGATACGGCGGTCCGTTCGGTGTCAACGGTGGACATCCGGGCATCATTGGCGTTAGGGGCATTGGCGAACCTGCGTACTGTTTCAAAGTTCTTTTCAATCAGTACGAATTCGCCCCGAGAATTATTAAAATCTTAATCTTTACACCCGTACGATTTAATACGATTTCCCTGGCGCGTCTGACCATGCATTGACGTTTCTACTTAAACGTAGAAACGGTTCTTTTACGTACATGGCCCAATTGCGTTGGCATTCCCAGGCTCAAAGCGTGCGGATGGGGTGGGTGTTGATGTTGACTAAGATTAGGAAGATTTTCGGAGCTGGATCGCAGAATACCCTGTGTAACCGAGGGCTGTTGCGTGGTAATGGTGCTCCGGGTGTGGTCCAAATCGTGTAACATCCGACTAGCGCTACGTAAAGAATTAAATGACGTTAAATCGAGGGTCAGACGATGTCGAACGACACCGACGGATGTACGGATCGATCGTTTACGTTTACGTAAAATATTAAAACGCGCCTCAGGGTCGAGAGGTTAGTAGAATACGATGTCAAGGAACACACCTATTATCTTGTTCCATCTCCGCTATTATTCTATCGAGTTCGGAACCAGCCGGTGGCCAAGTAGTCGGTACCGCCGAGTGATGTCCTACCACCGGCCCTCTGCTTCGAGCACGTCTAAGGCTCGTCAGCTCCAAGGACAATTCTTCGTGTCTGACTATTTGCAGCTCCGTTTTCTTCTCGAGTTCCCTTATTTTCGATTGCAGTGCTTCGACCGATTCCGGGCCCTGATAGCGTCCTGCTATCTTTTCGCGTAGCTGGCTCTGTGCTTCTGCGTGTTGTCTCTCCAGCTCCGCCTTCCGAGCTTCCGTTTCACGCATTTGCTGTAAACACCGCGTCGATGATGTCGCGGACAGGGAACAATTTATGTCCCACGCAACCGGGGAAAAGCTATATCTCTAAACGGTTCCAACTTGTGCTTACGTTTAATAATAGAGGAATAGATTATCAATCGATGGCATACAATTTTTATATATCAAGGAGATTCTTCTCGAGGCAGTGTCGAGATCAAGTAGATAGGAGTTTATCACAGACGTGGGCGTTATTTTGCCAGAATCGTGCTTGATTCCCAGACCTTCCTTTCCAAGAATCGACGAACGAATTTGAGAAAATAAGTGATCTCGACGACTATACATACCGCGACATAAATACGATATCGATGAAAGTGTACGCGGTGTCTCGGAACATGCGTTGTCTGCTTTAGCAGTGTACAGAGGATGTAACAATAATGGAAAAAGTTCGTATAAACATGTGCCCTATTCGACCTTGTTTACGAGTTACAGCCATTTCAGTGTCCAGGTAATCTATAGTCGTTTGCCTTTACAGAAAGTTAAACGAAATAGCTACCTTTGACCCGAATGCAATCCTGTGGACGTCCCGTCGCAGAGTTTCTCAATCTTTCAAATATTTAGCAGCTCTGTCATATACATTTCTAAAGTAATTTCAACGCTAACGACGGGCGTTGAATAAATAAATGCTTTTAAGCGGATCGTAAAAATTCGGGGAATTTAAATCCGAGGAACGAGTAGATCAAATAATATAATAATTCTAGCATGGCGAATCGTCCGTTAAAAAATCCTTCGTCGAAGGCTTATCTACTCTGCTGAATTGGGACAGTGCACCGTCATGCATTAATCATGTGCAACGTACAATATCCGATGCAACTTTTTGCAATAATTCATGCAATTAACTGAGCCAATAATAACGTAAACGAGTACAGTATATTTTACGATACATGTTTCATCGCTTACGGTACTGTGTCGTATAAGAGTTACAAAGCGACATAGAGTTCTTAAAGCGATATCTTATGTATAACTCAATTTCACAACTTTAAGGAGACTTTTCTCTTTCGTTAGTCGATTGAACAGTCGTTATTTACATTCAGTTTGTTATGACAATTTTCTATTTCCGTTCTAGAGGTATAGCTTTTCCCACTCGCGCGGAGCATCCCATAGTTTAGCACCGATTAATAGCGAGGTTGGCTATCGAAATACAACGTCCGCGAATTCCGTGTAATATTTGCGAACAAAGGTAGGGATAACCACCTTTAATAACCCGGAGGGACGTCCGGCTGGTAGCATGGTCCATGATGGGAATCATCCGCTCGACATTACTAATAATGAAAGGCGCCTTTGTGTTCCGTGTGCCTCGGAGGTACATTGGTATTCGTACGATCGAACCAACACTCGCGTCGAACTCGGTCGACACAAGCCCGGCTCTCGTCCTAACGTTCCCGTCTAACGTTAAGAAACGAAACCAAAGACGGAGACTCGTGACGGATCGCCGAAAACGTATCCCGCGGGTTTACAATCTTTTTAATTAAAGGGGACCTCCGGCGTCGCGTTCAAAATTCGCTTAGAGCATCAATATCTATCGGCTAACGAACATTTCGTCGATATACGTCGCCTCTCAGGAGTGGCGTAATCGCGCGAATCTCGGGACACGTCGATGCAACGTACGATTATTACGTGCACATTAATTTTGTACGTAATACTCTCCGGCGGTACATCATTGCCGCGACACGATCAAACGTTCCTCGATGGAAATAAATCCGACTACATTCGCCGCGATCTTAGATACTCTTTATAAAGCTTGGGATTAGAATGACTAAATTCATGAATGCAAAGAAAATTTTCGTCAGTTTTCACAGGATACCTGTACACAAAATGGTGGCAAACGTAATCAGATTTTTATACAATCTTGACGGTAATATAAATTTTGCTTTTTCTTTTTACTGGAACGTCTCACAGATTATTTTCGAATATTAACGAGCACGTAAACAGGAGTACGCGACTTATATTTCGGTCTCTCGCGAACGCGTGAATAATGAAAGTTAAAATTCGAGACGCGAGCCGGTTGTGTAATCGATATCGTTCGCTGAAACGTTATACCCTTTAAAGGTTTAAAGGGAAGGAGCCGTTCCAAGCGTGAAACGCGAATACCGTGGACGGAGAGGCGATAGCGTCAGTTGGGTATATTGGTGGAGACTCACCTCGCGAATGGATTCGAGAACCGCGTCCTGCATGATGGTGGTTTTCGTGGAGGTGGTAATCCCGACAGCAGATCCGGTATCCTGCAGCTGCGGAGCCTGAGGTGCCGTGGAAGCGCCACCTCCAACACCACAGCACTGCAACATCCCTGAAGTCTGAAACCCTCGCCCGTCTTTATCAGGGCCAGTCCCTATCGATCTACCGTGTATCTAGGAGCTATCTTAATTAATTGGCGGCTTTTGCGGGCCCTGCCAGGCTGCTCACGCTATTACGACTCCCCCGTGCACGAATTTCAGCGATTTCTTTTTTGCGTCGAGCCGCCACGGTGCCCTAGCTTCCGGACGCGACTGAAAATAGTCGAGTTACACCGTTTCGCGCGTACAACCGTGAAAAATGGTACACTCGTCGCATTCAATCCTCCGCGCACCGGCGGAAACACCGACAGACGGAACTCGACGTTTCCCGATAGGATATTATCTTCGAGAACGAAATCTATTGTAGAGGGGAACGAAAGAAAGATCAATTCTGAAAGGAAATTCGACCAGCATCGAGTCGTACGTTCCAGCCTTCGTAAGTAGGGCTCGCGGCACTGTTCGGACATTTGGCAAACGTTCACGACGTTTCTATAAGAACAGAGAAGTTCGTTTGTGCTATAAATATACGTCGGTAGCGTGAGAAAACCTTACGAACGTGGCTATCGTTACCGCGAATCAGCGCGTGTAAACAAACTCGCGTGTTCTCGCTTCGGATACAGAAACATTTACATTGTAACAATTTTGCTTCGTCACGAATACCAGAGATATTATCCGAGAAAGAGCATCGATATCAAAACACAAAATTTTATAATATTCGGACTCTGCTCGAGGCTGTCCGCGTTCCCTCGTGACGCTACATTCCCTTTAATCCGGGGCTGATCTTTCTTTCTCTCTACAATAGCGGCCTACTATCCGTATTCCCGCCTATCTGGGTAATCGCGGAGCTATTACTTTTCGATCGCGCCGGTGAACAGAGGATTAAACGGATACCAGAATCAGCATGCCGCGTATGTGGATCGGTTTCTGCTCGCGGGAACGTCGCAACGATTTCCCTGACGGCGCGCGTGAGGGATGCGCGCGCGAAAACCTCGTCGACGCTTTAAAAAACGGTCGACACGCGTAATAAACGGCGGACGAGGGCTCGATTCCAAACTGTCGATAACTTTGTTTCCAAATGAGAAATTCGCCCGACGGGATTACCGGCAACAGGTTCTTGGGGGGGAAGTTCCGATCGAAACGCAGGGTGGACGAGGACCGGGGGGGAGGGCACGGCCGGGCCACAGGGCGACTCGTCGTGGAAAAATAAACCGAATATGCGCAATAATATTTTTTTATACGGGACCTTCGTTCGCCGGGAAAATTGATTTTGAAACATTCGTCGACACGGTGCTACGCGGAGTAGAAAAGGACCGAGGCGTACTGGGTCAGACGTTATAGACAGCCTTCGTACGGTAAAATTACACGACGCTGTCCATATTCTACTTACTCGTAGCACCACGGTCCCCTTAACATGTTGGTCGACGTGTCACTCGTATATGGGTGACAGAATTTTTCATGGAAGAGTTGTCCAAATTAATTGTTAAGGCGAGATGTTAAAACTTTAAGATCTATCTCGAATTTAAAATCTTCAGCAAAAGTGAATTTACCGCCTGAATTATTAATTTTACGCGTTAAAGGTACATTTACGTACGTTTAGCCGAGCACGAGCCAAGCAGAACGATAGCGTTTCGTCATTATACTTGTTCACATATTTTGGACGCAACTTGCGACGACTCGAATATGATTCGACGTTAAGGAACTCTTGAAAGCCTCGATCTCGGAAGTCTTCAAAGTCTTGACGCTCTCGGTCGTCTTGAAAGTCTTGAAACTCTCGATCGTCTTGGATGTTTTGTAACTCTTGATCGTCTTGGGGGTCTTGAAAGTCTCGAGTGTCGAATCAATGACAGTTTAGTATCTTAAGTAAATCTGTAATGGCATGTACTGTTCGTTAATATAAATCAAAGAAATTCTGAAACATTTTTAAGACTCTGAATCAAGATTTTCAAAATTTGGGCACAGTATTTGGACTTTGCATGTATATATTAACAAATAATCAGAAGTAATGATAAAACACTATCAATACTCGTGCTCGTCCATGGCTCGTCTGACCATTACTCCCTATTTCTACTTCGATCGAAATAACTGTTATTTTCAAGTCAAAGGTAAGGAAACACTGATTTTAGAGCACCGAGGGAAAAACTTTCTTGTTAGAATACGATACGTGATTGCCCTGAAATCAGGTTTTCTTGAAACCCTACGAAATGCTCGTAGAAAGTAGAAAGAACGAGCAATGGGCAGACATTGATTTTCTCGAAAACAGCGCCTCGTACGGTAGAATGTTATTGCACAATTTTGATTTATTTGTACAAATCGCTGTGTATGCCCGGTTATACCACCCACCCTCGCCCAGCCTGTACACTCGCCACGATCGAAAGTCGTGGCCTCTGTTTCGTTCGCGTCGCGCTCGTGCGTCGATTACCGAGCACACTATTTTTATCGAATTCGTCGATGCGTCGACGTTAGATTACCCTCGGGGTGAAAAAAAAATTATACGAACGGGTGAACGAACAAAAAAAAATTCACGAACGAGAATATTCGCGAGCCATTATAATATTTCTCGACGAGCGTGTGTACCTGCAAACGAAAAAACATTGTAGGTGCTCGAAACCACGCGCGTACGCCGTGTTATCGGTATCGGAATCCTTTGCTTATCGCGCGCTAAGCTCGCCTCGCTGCTAAAAATTATCGACGGCATTTAATAATCGATAATTTGCGTCTAGTTCAAACTACCGTGTTTAAGTAATCCAATAGGTTTCTTCCTTGCGTCGTTTGCGTCGCGAAACGTGCTACGCGGGGGGGGCTTAAATTTTGCTGACGAGCAAGTATTACGCGACCGACGAATACCAAACGAATTCTGTGGGAAGAAAATATTACAAAAAAAAAGAAACGAAAATGTATACGCTCACAGTTGTCGCATGCTATGACACACAAAACATGATTTAACAGTTAACAGGATAGCGATAAATATCTTGTGTAACACGGCGGAAAAGATTACGAACGCGTCGCAATCTTTGCCACCGTATCGCGGTGATATATTCGGCTCAAATCGAACCCCGTGCGATTTTTTTTTCTTTTCATCGTACCCCGTTCCTCGTCAAAGATAATTCGTCGTACGGGAAAAGTGTCTGAGCGTGATCGTGTTCCTCGAGCGTAATGTACAAAAATCCGTGTCGCTCGATAAAACTATTCACCCTCTATCAGCTTCTCGAACGACGTAACTTTACACGATTACTCGTCGGTTCAATTTCGCCGGTTCTCACAGAAATTCTGACGAACGATCCCGATCGCTCGGCTAACGTAAACATTTCTAATCTATCGTGTAGCGAATTCGGGCAAAGCGTTTAAATACCGTACAACATCTACCTTACGAATAATGTGAACCAAATTCAAAAACGTACCCTTGGTTTTACGTGTCTCGTGATACTCGTGCTGAGATACGCGCACATTTCGACGGCACGATCGCAATACGGCTTTCAGGACTAAATGTCTGCTCGCGTGCCGTCGTGGTCGGGCAAAACGATATACGTACGGCACCGCACAATCTGCCGAAAGTCATTGGAAGCATGTAATAATCGCGCGACGATTAAGAATTATAACTCGTTAATAAAAGACAAAAAAAAAGAACCAAAACAACACGGACGTTCTCTGGTACCCTCTACTTCACTTGGGGGGGATACGTAGCAAGTAGGTCTGTCCGCGAGTGGATCGGAGAGAGAGAGAGAAAAGGAGCTAAAAAATCAGGCGTTCGGTGGCGGAAGCGCGCGTAAACCTTACCGATTGATCGGACGAAACGCCTCGACGAAGACGAAAATGCACGGTCGGATGTACGCGTAGGCGAAAAGCAACGGGATAGGGAGACCGGTACGTGCATAGGGACACGTCGAAACGGCGGACCAATGGCCTGGCTCGCCGTTCAAAGGAAGGACACTCGTTTCGAGGTGCTCGAGATACGATAAAAAATTTAGAAAGGAAACAAATGAAAGTGACCTCTCGACGTTCGGTTGCTGGAGAAAAGAAGGGTTGGCGGAACGAGGGGGAAGGGGAGGGACGCGGGGGTGGAAGTGGCGGTGGTCGGAGAACGACGAGAAGGAAGGAGAGATTCAGAATGAGTTTCCGTCCGTGCTCGTGGGCACGGGTCGAGTGGCACGGCACTGCTTATTGATCTCACTACCAATGATACGTAGTATACATGTACACCCGGTGCGCACGGGACATCACTGCACGACGATACGTAGTGCATCCACTGTATCACTATCAATCGCCTATCGCTATCGCCACGAGTACCAACGACGACGGTAAACAGCAACCCGGGGTACCCTTTAGAACGCTCCGTCGAGATACCCCATGGTACCGATGACACCCGTGCCTCCAGCACCACCGACGTCTCTCCTTTATCCTCACTGACACTCTTCTTACGTTACGTTCTCTCACTGGGTCACGTTTCGCGCGTATCTCCTATTCTCTCGTTCGACATCGACCCTCGTTATCGTACGTGAATTCTCGTTATTCGGGCCGTTCTCGGGGTGCCCGCGAAACAGGCGCCGACGCCTCCCTCCGATCCGTAACTCCGAACGTTACACGTCGTATAAATACGAAGCAGTTTTTACCAGGCCTCGAGGAAACCGTCCGCTTCGACACTTTTTATCGACGCACTCCAAAACACTTTGCGACATATACCGTCGTTAACGAACTTTCTCCCTTTCTCTCACGCACAGAAACACACGCAGCCATACCCTTTCTCTCATTCTCTAGCCCTCTCTCCCCTCCCTTTACTTCGGTTTTTTTCCTTATTTCCCACGGGACCAACGATACCTTCCCTTTTCGCCTTTTAATATTTTCCCACCGCCTCTCTAATCATTCGAACTTACACAATCTCTCGTTCTTGGTACGTTCACGCTCTCGCTTTCTTTTTTTTTTGTTTCCACGGGACGGACGACACTTACGATGACCGAGTCGAAGCGATTGTGGCAGGCCAGGGCTGCTGCTGCTGATGAGCGAACGTCACGGGACTTGCGAGCTTTTTCACTCGGCTATCATCCCGTACAAGCCCCAAGATCTGCTCGACCGTGGAAGGCAGGCGGCAGGGCTGCTGGAAAACGGGGGAGGAGGAATATTCCCTCGACCACCGGAGAAAGGGGCGTGGAGTGGGGATAGACGTCGTCACGGTGGGGGTAGAGTTGGTTGGAAGGGATGGAGGGACAGGGAAAAAGGGTGAAAGAGAGGGAGAGGCGGGTAGCGAGAAGAAGGGTTGCAGCTGGAAAACCGAGCCAGGGGTAGGGACTCCCGTCACCACCAGATATGGGTCACTCTGCGATCGATGCCGATACAGAGCCCCTTTACCGCTAGGGATCGCTTGCGAACGCTTACGTCATTTCTACGCTGTCGTACCATCCTAACCTACGCTTCCTTCTTGCGACTTGTATCCCTCCGCCTTTCTTTTTTCGAAGTAAACGTCGATTCACCTGGACGGTTCCCGATCTAACGCGATAACGGACCCGTTGTCACCAACATCGAACGCACCGATCGACGATTGTACGATTTCGATCGAGGAAAATCAAACATGGCGTATCGCGACAGCTGCTCGACGAACGCACGGTACACCCTGAAAGTCTAGCGACACGACAGAATGGTTCGTCTCGCGGCTACACGGGGGTGTAGCTTTCATAAAAGACCAATCAATACGCGCGAGACGATTCACCGATCTTTCCCTCTCCTTTTACTCTTCAACTGTCTTCCCTTCTCTTGTGCTCTGTCTTGCGCCCCCTTCCTTGTTTTCTCCTCTTCTTTCTTCGTTGTTGCCTCTCGTTTCGTCCACCTATTCTACGTGCCTACGATACCTCCGTTCTCCGCCCCTCCGTATCTACTTTCCCTCTTTGATCGCCACCCTACCGTCCACCCGTTTCGTTTTACATTTTCGTAGAAGAAGCAATTACACTGTTCGTAATATCATAGGATTGCGAAAAACTCCCACGGAGCGCACGTGAATTTTCTGATCCCGTCGATTGCCGGGTTCCCCTCCCTCCATCTTCGCCACCATCTTCCCCTACCTTCTTACGCTCGCCGACCAACATGTACGCGATCGTCCCAAGACCGTACGAGAAATTCCTACCGAGAAGGACCCCTCTTGCGCGAGTCCCGACATTAATGCATCGACATTCGTAAATCCTCCATCGCGTACGAACTCGTCGTCCATCAGTTGTTCGTTGGTCGTGACCGACGAGTCCTTGCCACGCACGGAAGCTCGATAATCGCGATGGACGAACCGGATAAGAGACGAGTCGTCGATTTTTATATTTAGAATTTCGAACCGCGGTTTCGTTGGGTATGGAAAAGGCCGCCGCGGGCTTACATGGTCGAAGGCGAGCGGAAAAAATTGTGGGGCAAGGGCCGTGCGATCGGAGACACAGCCCTGACCGAAGCGCAGGCGTCCGTGCGATCGCGTGACGTCACGAGTCTAAGGCACGGGGCGTTATACGCTTATCAATGAACGTACGACGCCTACGCGGATACCTGTTCTCTAGCAGCAAACACCCACCCTTACCCACCTCTTCCTTCTACACCCCATACGTTCTGCCCTTCGTGTGTCTCCGTTCTACGCAGCTTTTTCGCCCGACCAAATACTGGCCCTTTCTACTTTTTCCCTACGAACCGCCTTGCGTCCAAAATTCTCCAGCGCCGTACCGTCTCGGCTTTCTTCGCGTTTGTCGACTCCAGAGCCCGACTTCTGCACGCGAGTGCATCTTTCTCATTGAGTAATTTCACCTCGGATCGATCGCCGCTGCGATTTCGCCCGAATTCGAACGAGCCACCGGGCAACTCGCAAACGTCCAACTAAAAACATTAGACGACTCCGTGAGAAACGTATTCTGACGCTGATTTTTTATGAGAGAGATTTATACTTACGTTCATCTCCAACCATTAACTTTTCGATCTTCAAAGAATTTCGGAGTTTCGTGATTGAAGACTCGATCTGAAAAAAATTTAACATGTGAGTCTACGCAAAGTATACATATAAGAGGAGATAAATAAGGGCCGCGTGACTCGAAAACTCGCTGTGTAGGGTCGTTTCACGCCAAGTCGGACATCTTTTGGAGTAACGTCTCGTATTGTACCGAAACTTTGTTGTCGTTTTGTATAGTCTTTGATAGGATGTTTCGAAATAAGGACTGTATGAAGATCGATTCAAATTAACGATATATTGAAGCGCTGGGCCCGGTTGTGTGCTGCTAGTAGTCAGGAAGCTAGACCTGGCATTGTTACATAGGGTATGCGACCGTTGAAAGGTCCAATACGGTTAATAGATATTGAGAACTCGCTCATTGTCAATGGCACTTATTGTTGGAAACATTCAAGTTACTGCGTTCAATGGAAACCACGAGAAGGCGATGACTATTCTACCATCGAGATAGGAAACAGAACGTGACGGGTTTGGGTTAATGGATAAATATTCTACAACATCGATGCGCGTCCAATTAAATAAATAACTGATTATGCAATTACTTAATTTATAATTTTGACAATTGTCTACTTTTGAGATGGCTAAAACATAAGAAAATCGAAAAAATTGATCGCTATACCGCGTGGGGGGTACATGAGTCACGATGTGATATTTAAACATCACTGAAAGATTTTATCACGCATTTGATGAAAATGTTACACCAAATAACGAAAATGTCAAACGGTGTAAATGCAAAATCCAGAGTGCGGCGTATACGACCCACGCAACGTCGAAAGTGTTAATAAAATACGAAAACGTAGGTGGTTGGAAAAACTGTTCTCAAGCATTTAAATAAATTAGTGAAATTTTTTAAAAAACACTGTTGCACTATTGATTTCTGAGAAAAGAATTGTTTCTATCTTTTGACTAAAAAGAACGACTGTCCTCTTAGGCGCTACTTTTGAGTAAAATTTATTAGAAATTCTTTCGAAATATGGAGTTCTGATAATCGAGAAATATTGCCAGGGAAAAGTACTTGGAGCATCGTGTCTGTACATATACCACTCTCGTTTCGACGTCAAAAGTAGATACATAGACGGTTCTCTGTGGCTCTTTGGCAGAGAATCCAAACTGCACGCTTTTATGTTCTTTCTTTTCCTGCTCCGTTCATGCGGCGTAAAGTTACTTTAAGGTCCATACATTTTATTTAAACGGTGTCATATACCGGCTGCCTCGACAAAAATATTTTTCTCGCGTTATATCGCGAAATTTCTTTTTTTTTAACGATCTTTCGCGTCGCAACCTTCGCGTAAATTTCTACGAGTTACACATCCACGTACGAGCGTACGACACCCTGTATCAATCAACTCCTCGCCATTCGGTTGCTTGTTTCGCCTACTTCAGTACTCCAATACTTCTCACCCTCTCGCTTCGACTCTAACCATTTCTGTCTCTCTTTTCCTCCCACCCAATATCCACCTCCCTTCCTCAACCTCTACCACGTTTCTCTTTTTATCTCCTTCTATGTATCTGTACAATTTATAAGCCTGCCAATAACACTTTGTACTTAATACGATAGAGTCTCGATAGCCGTATCGTTATAATTTTGTCCGAGTAAAACTACGATGCTTCCCTGTGCTTTCGTCCATTTTTATCTACGCGAAAAAAATGAAACGAATGGCCTACCTTTTTTCCTTTTTCCTTTAAACGACCGTCTAACCCCTTTCGACCTGAAATTTAAACGCATGTACAAATACATATCACAAAATTATTGACTTTAAAATATCAATATATTTGTTACCGTCGTGGTCCGAATAGATCGAACGAAATTTTCGTCCCTCAGAAACATCCATTACGAATGGTTTCTGAATTCATGGGGATTGAAGTTAATTAAATTTAAGTCGACAGACTACTTTTGCAGACGATTAAAAATTATATGTTAATACGATACAGAACAGACAGAAATGTTTTCAGTTACTTTCCCTGGAATATCGATTATCCATTAGGTCCCGATTTATCCGGGCTCCCTGTCCCCCGATTGAATCGATCAATCGAGGTCCCGCTGCATGCATAAATTTTATTTTCCATACAATATAAGCCCGTGGATTTTTTTATAACTATACATAGTTATCGCAGCCGAGCTTCCTGCACTTGCGCGGTTCAACAGCCTAACGTCGCGACAGCGGCCGACACACGTCCTCTAACGCGCGCTTTCGTGTCGTGTCCCTCTCTGATTCGACGCCGCCAAAGCGCCGCGACGCGTCTGCTTCACCTGGTCCGCTTCGTTCAGCCGCTTCGTGCCATACCACGAGAGAGGTTAGTTACGAGTAACAATCGAAAGAGACGCGTAGAATATCACGTCCCCGTGGCACTTCCAGCGTGGCAAAATAGCGCTTCCCTGCTTGCAATTCCGTTCATAAATAATCCAGAACCTTCACGTACGCCGTACGTTCACACGCTGTCCGTTTCGTGCACCAAATAGCAAAGGAAACGAACGTCCGCGTACTTGCTTGATTATTTTCCACGAGCTAACGAACACTCGAAAGATACCATAGTTCCTCATCGGTTGTAACATGCTTCCATCGATCGCAGTAATTCTCCTTACTATCGGAATCGCCATTGCCGAAGACTGTAAAGGATGCGTCTCCCTGGATTCGTATTCCTTCGACAAGGTACCTCTGCTTTTACATACATATTCATTTCGTTGTGTGTACAGACTCTGCTCGTCGTATTGTATTCATTCATATCGAATCGTGAGCCCTCTTGATTGGAAAATGGGGGGACGATAATTCGTTGATCGCTTGCTTTGTTTTCGTCGCTCGTCGGCTATATAGTTCGTTGCCGTGGTTACCAGACGCTTAACCCCGGATCGCTGATAGGGTTTTAACGTAGAATATACCAATGTGTATGCGTGTGTATATATATGTACGAATAAAGTTCTGTAACGATCGAATATGAGATAATTTTCATTGCTTGAATAGACGCAAATTAAACAACATTGATGTTATATGGCTAATAGAAGATATTTATAATTTACTTGGAAAATATTATACTTATTCATTCTACGAAAATTGTAGTCTGTAAAGAATACTTAATATTCTTCGATTCGTCGACCATGACGAATATTTATAATGCAAAATAATGCACAGGTAATTCCAAAATTCAAAGCCGCAGTGGTGAAGTTTGACGTGGCGTATCCGTATGGGGACAAACACGAACAGTACTCGCAAATAGCCGCAACAACGAAAGACGCTTACGATTTCTTGGTGGCTGAAGTCAAAGTAAAAGATTATGGAAACAAAGACAATTCTGACCTTGCCGCTCGCTATAAAATAAAACCGGACTCTTTCCCCGCGATTCTTCTGTTCTTACAAGGCAAAACAGAACCGATTCCGTTTGTCGCGGACAAAGCAACCGATTTCACCGCAAACAATATAAAGCGGTTCATTAAAACAAAATCGAGCGTGTACCTTGGTCTACCCGGTTGCGTAGAACAATTGGACAAACTCGCAGAGAAATTCAAGTCCAGCGATGAAAACGAAAGGAAGGTAATGTTTTTTACGATTAAATGATGCAATTTATAAAAATTATTGAAAAGCACGTGGATATAATTATCCTTTATTTTCGTAGGAAATATTAAACAAAGCTAAAATATTCGAAGAAACGTTGCCTAAGGCGCAACACGCTGCTGCCAAAGTTTATATTAAGACCATGGAACGAATATTAGAAAAGGGGAATACATTCGTCCAAACAGAACAAACGCGTATAAGTGGTATTTTAAAAGGAAAACTGTCCAATGAAAAGAAACGCATAATGGAGGAGAAACGCAATATCCTTCATTCTTTCTTGCACAAAGACGAATTGTGAAGAAATCTCAATGTAATAAGATAATATAAACTGTGTCATGTATGCTTCTGCGAAAATAGCATCGCATTAATATTGAATGTCTACCGAAGATTTTAATTGCTTTATTTTACAGTTGTTTCTCGCAACTTATAAACGGCAATACAAGAAACGAGAATATTCATTTACGTTATACAAAACATTTCAATGTTCCAGACTGTAATATATATATAAGTGTGAAAACATAAGAAAAGGGGTTAAAAAAAAAAATAAAATATTATACAATAAAAACAGTTGCAAATTTTTGTCAACGAAACGCAACCGTAAATAATTACATTTTTGATATTATTTAAAGTTTTATACCGAAACAGGAACATATATGTGATATATTTATTGCCTATTTATAAGAAAATTTATTTAAAGGAAATCTATTAATATTCCTTATCAAATAAATTCTCGTACGTTCGAAATTAAATAGCTGTTTTATTTATTAAATTCTTAATTTCGTTGAATTTAAAATTTTTGTTCTCTTCCATTATATATTTTTTTTTGTAGTATAAATGCTAAAACATCCTTCATTAAAAAATCACAGATAACGTACAACGTTCGTATAAATATTGTCTTATTTATAAATTGAAAGTTTATTTTGTCTGTCTATTAACGTTATTGCTAAAAAAATTTCCTACGTTACGTTCGATGCTCAAATACTTAAGCATATGCATGCGTGTATGTTTACGTCGGAATGTGCATTTATAAGTAACACCTTTGTTTTACCAACATACAATCCTTTACTTTTTTTCCTCAATGTCCTTAACTTGTAATTGTTCGAGCTCCTTGGATACTTTGTCCATACTTTCTTCATCTTTTATTTGTTTTATAGATTCATCCAATTTATCAATTTCATTATTTTCAATTTTTATACTTTCTCCTCCCACTTGTTTTTTTGCTTGTTCTTCGTTGTCTGTACTTTCACTATAACTTACATCACTAGAAGGTTCACTATCACTCTCTATGTGTTTTTCGGACATGTTATTTTTTCCAGCATATATTTCACATTCGGAACCTACTATCTTCTTTGCTTTTTCAAATGCTTCTTTCCAAACTGATGCATCTATGTTAAAAAAATAAATATCGATAAATATAATAAATATTGTACATTTTTGTAGTTTCCATTCTATAACATCGTTAATATACTTACTCTCTGCATTTGCAAATCGTATAGCGAGCAACTCTGGTTTAAGTTGTTCGTCTGCATAATCTGCAAGTACGCTCCATACCCATGCTCTATCACTGCCACAATTTGGCTTCAATTCCATCCAAGGAGTTACAAAATGATTAGCACAAATTTTAAATGTCTTGTCTCTACGCATTACAACTCTCACTGTATTTTTTATTTTGTGTCTTAGCAATTTCACTTCCCCTGTACCACGTTCTTTCCATTCGGCAGGGTTATTGGATGAATCGTAACGGTATAATTTTGCTCTCCTGTAAATTGAAATATACAGATATACAATAACTATAAATAAGTAAAATATGTATCTATGATTCTTAATAGCCTCAAATTACATTCTTATCATTTCAACTTCATCCTCTTCATTGTTAGATACTTCTATTAATGGTAAGGAAATAATTGGCTCAAAATGTATATCATTTTCATTAGTGTCTTCTTCGTTGTCTTGCGTTTCACAGTTAGCGCTTTTCGCGTCAACGTGATCTCCGTTTAACTAGAACAGAGAACGATCATATTCTAATTTCTTTCTTTTCACGAAATACTGAAAAGATACTTTAATTTACCGGTTTTCATAAAATTATTTAAAACTGTTAAATGCGTGCGTTTGTACATATCGATTCGTTTTGCGATGTTTAATGAAAGTGAAACACATTTCAAATTAGATGAAAGTGTCTCGTTGGTATACCGTGCTTTGTTTCTAAACGGACGCGACAATATAACCTACAGAATAATTTTCAAATTTTTTAAACCAGTAACAATAAAGGTTCTTCATCGACGTATCGACTAACATTAATTTACAGATGTGAAGAAAAATATATTTACCACGTTTTCTGGCATATTTTCTACGAGTTTTACAAAAGAAGTTCCCCGATCAATTATAAAAAAATACCGCTAACTCCGACCTGTTTGGACCTGTTTGATAGTAAACCGTGATATTGCGCGTAGGATTCCACTGATTCCACAATAGCTAATTCATAAACGTGTGTCGAATGGCAACTGCTGGTAACACTGATTCTTATTGGATAAAACATCCACGCTAACGGATTTAAAAATAAACAGCCAATTAAATTGAATCTTTATTAGAATATTCGTTATCAAATTTATTCATGAAATATGATAAAAACTTTTTAAAAGTTAAAAAGAAACTTTTACAATAGTAAAAGATCCGGTTACAACTTAAATGGAATTTCTCGTTTCCTGACAAATTTCCCTATTTCGTGGATGCAACAAGTTTTGCAATTCCGCTCTTTCTTCTATCCCTTTGCAAAATTGATTGAATACCAATTACCTTTTAAAATGAATGCACTCAGCCTTTTACGGATCATTATTATGTAATTATATGTAATCGAGACGTTCGAACGAATATGACGCGAAGTCATAGTGACTTTGTTGCTTTTACCGTGCTCCCACTGTGCAAGCGTTCCACGGAGCATGCTCGATAAATCGATCGCTCGAACTCTATCGAGCAGGAAAGATCTCGTGTTCGGGGAGGAGGTAAAAGGGAGTGGAATGCGCGGTTGTCCGGGCGGCCATTGCGGGTACAGTGTCCGAAACCGCGAATGTAATTGAGTGCTGTGTGCCACACTAGTGAAATCCAGGAAAATCAAAGGTCATCCCCAAAGGAAGGTGCTCCGTGTGAAGCCCGGGACGCGAACAAAACCCCGGCCCGATGGCTGATTCCGACAAACTGAATATTGACCTCGTCATAACTCGGCTGTTGGAAGGTAAAGCTGCTCGCCCTGTTTGCCCTCCTTGAGGGGGGGTATCGTAAGACGAAATTGTAGCCAGCCGCGTCACCCTTTGTTATGCCTTCTCCATGCTCATGTTTTTGTTACAACTTGGACAAACGCGATCGAAACCATATCACTTACCGAATATATCACGCTTTACCTTTTATTTTTCCTCCTCCTCTTTTCTCCTCTTTCTCCTCCTTCCTACCCTGCCTCTGTTTTCTTTAATCGATTACGCAACTCTCTTTAAATACAACCGATCTTAAATACTCTAGACGAGATGTCGATGATCATTTGTTTACGCGAAGCAAGATTGATAGCGCGTAACTGAAATTCTCGCTTCTCGGGCGAAGCTTCCATCCGCGCGTTCAACAATTGCCACCGCATTATGCCTCGTAACTTTAACGACGCTCCCGGTGTCCCGCGTCGTTTATTCTTTAAATTCGTTTAAATGCATCAACGGATGAAACTGATTCGCGTAATAATTTACCGCGTAACATTTAATTACGCTACCGTTACGAGCGGAAGTACTGTTTCCCGCTAAAAACAATTACATAAACATTAGCTGAACGCATTAAAGCAAAGCTTGCATCTTTTTCATAGGTATCTGTTTTGTGGAAATATTATCATTATCTTAAACTGTATCAATATATCTTCTTTAGATTTAGCATTTCTTAAGTGTTAACTGAAAGAGTTAACAGATAAGCTCTCATCATTCATAAGTGGAAATAATTTAATCTTCCAGTGAGGGAAGCTAGGCCTGGAAAAAATGTACAGTTGACAGAAGGAGAAATAAAAGGGCTCTGTCTAAAATCGCGTGAAATTTTTTTATCACAACCTATTCTGTTAGAGCTCGAAGCACCGCTTAAAATATGCGGTAAGTTTTAGAAAATTACTTTTTTTTTATTATTACTTATGTAATTATACAAATGAGAACTTGGAACTATGCATTGGCCCCTTAATGCTCGTATGATATCTTATAATAAACCATGTATTGTCTCCTTTTAATGTTATTTTTAGTACAGTTAACACTCAGTAATTATCTTTTTTCATAATTTTCAGTTTTGTTGTTTCTATTGTTGTTATTATCATAGTTATTGAGATATCATTGCTTCTATATTTTAGCTAAAGTAATTTAGGCAAAACAAGAATTTATACATTTTGGACTGTAGGTCTGAAGAAAATCCGAGCATTAAGGGATTAAAATGAAGATATTTGAAAACCATAAGCAAATTGTCGATTGTAAAGTAAAATCTTATTTTTTAAGGTGATATTCATGGACAATACTATGATTTACTGCGGCTATTTGAATATGGTGGTTTTCCACCGGAAAGCAATTATCTCTTTCTGGGAGACTACGTGGACAGAGGGAAACAATCTTTAGAGACAATCTGTCTTCTGCTTGCCTATAAGATCAAGTATCCTGAGAACTTTTTCTTACTGCGCGGAAATCACGAATGCGCATCCATCAACAGGATATATGGATTTTACGACGAATGTAAGGAAATAATAATAATAATGATAATAATAATCATCAATTTTGAAGTAAATGAAACTATAAAAAAATCATTGCTCTGTATCATATAGGTAAACGTCGATATAACATTAAACTGTGGAAAACATTCACGGATTGTTTCAACTGTTTACCAGTCGCCGCTATAATCGATGAAAAAATATTCTGTTGTCACGGCGGGCTTAGCCCCGATCTACAAAGCATGGAACAGATCAGACGTATTATGCGACCAACAGATGTACCTGATCAAGGTTTATTATGCGATTTGTTGTGGTCAGATCCAGACAAAGACACAATGGGTTGGGGAGAGAATGATCGCGGTGTGTCGTTTACATTTGGCGCCGAAGTTGTTGCCAAATTTTTACATAAGCACGACTTTGACCTCATATGCCGTGCCCATCAGGTATGTATGTCACGTACACGCGATATCGTTAATTATAGCACGTTATCCGTTTATCGCTCAGCGTCGTGTATGTAACTAAATTTGTATGGAATTTATGAACTGTCGTAATTAATATTTTTACGCGTATTCGTCTAATTTTAGGCGATCTTCTCCCATAGCTAATTTCACATATTCAAACAGAAGCTTGTTAAAATTTCAGGTCGTAGAAGACGGCTACGAATTCTTTGCAAAGAGGCAGTTAGTCACTCTATTCTCGGCGCCAAATTATTGTGGCGAATTTGACAACGCTGGAGCTATGATGTCGGTGGATGAAACACTTATGTGCAGCTTCCAAATTCTAAAACCAGCTGACAAAAAAAAGTTAATAAATTACGGTGGCCAGAACGCAGGTAGACCGGTGACGCCCCCGCGAGGTGGAAATAACAAGAGCAAGAAGAAGTGAAATTCAAAATATTTGTTTTTCAACCCTCCCCCTTTAATTTGAAAGCATTGACTACAACTTCAGCAGAACTCCTTCAAAACCCATCATCTTTTACGACATTAAGTTTTTGTAAGCGAAAAGATGTTACTGTTATTACTTTTCCTAATATCGCTACTATTATTATCAAATGTTATATTGTATTCGAATTTATCGTGAATTCCGATAAGCCGTTTATAATGACACATTAAGTGAAGGAAAAATCCGGAGGGGCATTGCTGAGTAAAAGGGAAACAGACATGTTCCTCGTGAACTGAACAGATGAAAATTAATGGAAAAGAGAAAATATGTTATCGAATGTGTGTGTGTGTGTATATAAAAGAAAGTTTACTTCAAATTCGATTACGCAAGATTAGATTAGAAATTCTCAACAACCACTGTAAGATTCTACGGCAGGATAATATATCGCGATAAACGACAAGGAAAGTCAGCATCACGTTCTTGATTTTCTACTCTGATATTTTGTTCGATGTTTTTCTAACACGAACAATTCGAAAACCGTTCGCGTGATATTGCGATATCACTAAAAAAAACATGATATAACACAACATATTACTTTCTCATATAGGTTACAGATCTATAATATTGCCATATACGTAAAAATTTTCCACGACAAATATTTGAGATGCGATACGTAATTTTGGCTCCGCTATATTTCTGTAAATTTCATCAACTTTATAAACATACCGATATAACTTTCTGGACGGAAACGTTTTTGTAAAATGTGGTTTTATAATTAAAGCTGTATAATAACACCTTAAAGAATACGATGTATAAGCTGTTCAGTGAACATTGATCAATTTTGAGTGACATTTTTTTAAAGAAAAAAAGAAAATAACAAAAGAACAAATACGCACGACATATGTCGATTATGTATCTGCGAGGCTTCTCTGGATTTTGCTTGAGGTTATTGCGATCGTTATCTTTCAGGAGGGAATCGTAATAATAGAGCTAAAGTTGTAAGAACAAGTTGTAAATGTGCATAACGCGAGTAGCGAAACTACACAAATATGCAATACACATATGATATAAGGGGCGAGAAACACTGAAGAAAACAAACCCCGATTTCTAAGGATTTCATCGTATGAATGATAATGGCCCACCCATGGGTCGTGAATAATTTTATTAGTCTCATTAACATTTACACGCTATTATTAATTTTGTTCATTCCTCCGTCACGCTCTTTTTCATGTACCATGTAGATCGCAGACCCATTTTCCAGCGATGTTGCTATAAAATCGCATACAAAATGAAATCATTATGCGCCGTTCAGTAAAAATCGGCGCGCCAACAAACTCGCAACAAACACTGATCATTTTTGCCTCCCTTGTACTTGTACATTAATTTCTATTTTATAAATAAAACTCACGAAAAACATTCACTCATTCTTTTTTTTTTTTGTTTTCGTTCATATTTAATATAAGTATTATCGCATCCACGACGCTTCGCACGATACTTCGTTTAATACTGGTTTTTAATCGGATCATCTTCGATCGTTAATTGAACATTCTCATTGACATGTATGTACATACATACACGTATACCTGAAAAGTCACTGGTACTATTGATAATGCTATTGCGAATAATATCGAACAATAAATTCGTAATCTTTAATTGTACAAATTTGTTCATTTTTCCACGAAATGCTCGTTTCGACTATTTTTCGAGTAAATATTTTAGCGGCTTATACGAGCAGTGGATTAGGTTCGTGTCCGCGCTGAAGATAACAGGCATACACCGATTAGAATCTAAACCGTTAGATGTTACGGATGTCTGTGAACTTTGTGTACGCGATACGAAGTATTTAACTATCCCGAAGATCTGGATTTAGCATAGTTCCGTAGTTTTTAGCATTCGTTTATTAACGAAAGAGGAAACGATCAAATTTTGAAAAATTAAAATATTGCAGGCACTATTACACGTATGTACGAGCTACTACGCCCTTGTAATTTATACTTGAAGTAGATTTTTAAACGAAAAGTAGGTTTTTAAACACGAAACGGTAAGGCACGCGTAAATTACCGATTGTAAATAATTACAAAGGAATTGGGAAATGTAATGACTTTGGAATAGATGTTTGTACTTGTAACATTCTTCCAGCTAAGGTGGCTAATGTACCGAAGGAGTGAAGAACTTTTTATTAATAAATAAAGTCGTTCCTCTGAATCGTTTAATATTTACCTTCGAAACCGCAACACGATGTTTATTCTATCAACAATAACAATAACAAGCCAGAACAATTATCGTTGCTTGGATTTATGCACAATTAGTAATTATTATTATTAACGGAAGAACTCTATCGTATAAGATGCATAATATAATAAATCTTTGAACGCTTGTAATTTTTTTAACAAAGCATTTCGGACTTGGATTTTATAGGAACTATCTTCGTCTATTTGATCTTATGATGTCCCGACCTTTTTGGACATCCTGTGTATATGTGTATGAAAGTATAAATCTTCTATTTGTTTGAACAAAGAAAACAGAAATAAACGTTCTTGTAGGTACGCGGGAAGTATACTGGAAAGTTGAAGCGAATGCCCCTGGATGGAATTATGGTCGCGGGGAGCAGACGGAGATTCCTCGAAGGAACAAGAAGAAGACTCGAGGAAACCGTAGTGGTTCGGAACGGTGTTCGTTTCACGCTCGAAGGAAATTAATTCCGACGATGGTTGCGGGTTATCGCGGAATCAACACCTCCTTTTAATCAATTAACCCCGGTGGTCTAGCGACGAGGTACACGAGACACGAGCCTCGTCCCTGAGAACGTATCACGCTACTCCCAAGTGTTTGTTCCCGTCCGAGAAGACTCCGCCTTTTGGCACGGGACCCAAAGGAAGAGGATGCAGTTAGCATCCCGTGAACCCCAAGTTAGCCGAGCGTGGGTGTCCGCGTAGGAGGATCTTCGTGAAACCCCTCCTTCATCGTGGAAACTTTCCCTTCCTCCCGATCCTCCTCTCCACGTTTCTCGATCGGTTTACCTCGGGGAGGAGGAGGAGATTCCCGTAAAAAGAGAGAGGGAGGGAGGGAATACATCGGGAGAATGATGTCCCGATGATAAGCCACGAGGTGTAGTCGACTCGGGGGAGTTCTTTCTGATTCATCCGATGTCGCGTTCACGCCGCGACGACTTTAAGCCCTTGTCAGCGTCCGGATCCCGAGGTGAAGACAAGTCCTGTTGACGAGAGGTGTGAGGAGCCCGTCGACGATGTCGAGCATCCTCTGATAGCCGCACAGGATCTCGAATCTCGCTGATTGCCTCGAAACCGCTTAACAACCGGCCGCGAAAGATAAGCGTCCTTCGTGTCGCGCGACCGCCGATCTCTTTTTTACTTTCTCCGTTAATCGTTCGCCACGTGCCAGATTGTTTTCGACTGGAAGGCAAATTGAGATTGTAAACAAAAGGAAAGGACGCGAGTGGCCGGCGGTGCCGCGCGTTGATCGTCGATTGTGACTGTGATCCGAGCGTGAAATCGATCGAAGGAAATTTTATCGTACGCGCCAAGTTCCCTCGAAGAATTCGAAGTTGAATAATTTGCTCGGATAAGCGACAGGAGACTTCGACGGAGTTATTGTGCTTTGGAGTGATCGGAAACAAGTGCTCGAGTTCAGTCACCCGGGCTTACAAGAACGGTTGCAAATGGTGAATCAGTGAGAAGAGGAGTTTCCGTTGTCGATGCTGTCAGAAAATCGTTGAGGATGCAACAGCAACACGAGCCGCGGCACGACATCGCCGCAGATTGCTGTTATCAGCAATGGACGCATCATCAGACTCACCACTCGGCTCAGCCCATGACGAGCGTTCCATCCCCTATGCAACAGATGGAAGGTAGGACTCTCTTGGGTACTGACGGGATTTCGAATCTATAAAATGATAAAAAAATCGGGTTACTTAAAAATCTTGAAAGTCTAAAGTTTAAAAGATTTTATAATAACCCACGATCGTTAGTGTACAAAATAATAATTCTAATCAAAGGCACACTTTTCATTCAAAGTACGATAACTCTGCAATAAAAAATCGTACATCGACTTTTAAGGGGTCGTTGTAAAGGGGAAGATTTTCCCTTTAAAATCATTGCAAAACGAAACCTGAAAAATATTTATTACACTCTGTGCACGCTATGATACTTTGCATTCTATTTTCACGGCATAAAACTGCTATTTAGGCAGAAAAAAAATTTCGTTGTATCTTAACTTCTTAAAGAAATATTGTAAACCACCATATTAGGCAACGCGTTAACTATCCAGAAATATTTTGAACAATGCTTGGCACTCGATGTGACAATGATCTATAGTTAATATTTTATTTCTACGTACCAGTGTTTTTCAAAGGAGCACAAAAGAAAATTCTCTCAACAGTTTGGAAACCACTGGTACACAGTGTCCCAAATGATCGCTGTCATGCGTTCGTGACGTTAATCTGCCAAGAGAATTGGCCCGTCACGCATATTCGACACGCGGTGGCAAACGCGTTAATCGTTGAACATTGTTAAGAAAATTGTTTCACGATCGTTAGAAGACGTTTCTTCCTGGAAACGTTGGAACGGTCGACTAAAACGACGAACAGTTTCGCGTCGGGACTTTCGACTGCAGCTCGCTGCTTGAGCGCGGTTTCGATTCCGTTCGAGTACGCGAAGAGCCGTAAAAGGTATTTAATTATCGTTTCAGCGTGTTTGCAGACCGCGGGAAGGGTGAAACGGTCCCGTAGTCCGAACATGCCAAAAACCTCGATAACCCCGCGCGTCGTTAATTCGTCGATTTCCTCGACGACTCCCACAGAATCACGGAACGATAGCAATAACAACAATCGTCACTACGGCGATCACCATCCGAGGGAGAATGGCGCAAACGTGACGGAAGAAGTCGGTTCGAAGAGGCCTCTTCATTCCGCTTTGGTCGGTGCCGGCGCCGCTCTCGAGGCGAAACCGCTCTGGGAAGAATTCCATCAATTAGGGACAGAAATGATCGTCACCAAAGCTGGAAGAAGAATGTTCCCTACCTTCCAGGTCATTGCTATGCTCGTTACTTTCGAAATGTTTACGACTTCTGACGTTCAAGTCGCCGTTAGAAGCAATTCTCGACACCTCGCGTAGAACGTAGACGTTCGAGAAATATTGCTGCGGCGGTCCGCGGGCGAAAGGGTCGTCGAGAAGTGGTTCGATTCTGAAAGAACGGAATTCTGATTAATGTGCAGTGCCGATTTTTCGGGTTGGACCCCAATACGGATTATCTGCTGGTGATGGACTTTGTGCCCTGCGACGACAAGAGGTACCGGTACGCTTTTCACAGCAGCGCTTGGGTAGTCGCCGGTCGTGCGGACCCAGTATCACCGCCAAGGATACACGTGCACCCGGACAGTCCTGCGAGCGGCGCTCACTGGATGAAACAACCCGTTTCGTTCGACAAACTGAAGCTCACGAACAATCAGCTCGACGACAACGGACACGTAAGCTAAATATTTCATCTTACAGAAACCCCAAATGAGTAGCTTCTTCCGCACTCTAATTTCTTTATCAATCACTGCGTACACGGTGACAGGAAAATAGGTCCCACTTTGAAAGATCCTGTAAACACAGGCCCGGAAATACTTCCTTTCCAAGATACAAACATGTCTTGTTTATAAATCGCTTAAGTCCCACTCGGAGACATTGCTGCCCAAATTGTACAATATGACAAACGTGAGAACAAAGTAATATTTATTGGTTTTCCGAGCAAATTCTTTTGGGGCAGAGTATCCCTGATGTTTTAATCCAAGTTGGATTATTAACAGTAATGTTCGAACGAGCTGACGGAGGAACGATGTCGGTATCCGTAATTAATTCCGAATGCGACACAAAAGAGAAACACCTACGCGATAAAGTGAAACGTGGGATGCAAAGAAGGGAGCCTCTGCGTCGCGACGCGACGCGTCGGTGTAACGTTCCACGTGTTTGTCGTTTACGGACGAGTTCCCCTTAATTGACCTGAGATACGAGCCCTATCTTCCGCGAGAAATTATAAGACCGCGAGAGACGGCCGGGTAACATTTTTACGTGACGTCCCGTCGATTTTTTACTTTCTACGGTTATTATTCATGGAAGAGATTCAAATTGTTATCTACTCTATGCATCTTGGATGAAAAATCACCGTTGAACGGGTGCACCGGGTACGAGCTAGTACAATGAAGCATGGTTCCATTAGAAGCTATTATCGTCTTGCGAGTAATTAGTAGCAATAATTGTTTTAACACGTTACGTTCTTCGGATTTATGCCCTGTTGGCGGACGAATCGCTACTTGAAGTCAATGACTACTTGACGCTTTACTTTCTACCTTCGATATTACTACAAAAGCCTTTAATTTCGCTGGGAATGAATCGACTTCGGTTTCGGTCGTCCGGTACCCGCGTATTTCATAGGCGGATCACACTCGCGATTTGTATACTCTTTGAATCTTCTCTTGTCCGCGCCTTATTAATCCAGCTCCTCTGTCGCCAAGAGGAACTGCAATAGAAACTACACCGCCTAACGCAAGTAACGTAAACACGCGTAATATAAACGAAGCTTTGGAGGCCTGGGAAAAAGACGGCAAAGTTCTCTGGAAGACGTGTTTACGGTTTTCGAAAGAATCACCAGCGCGAAAGAATTCCTCGCTTTGATGGCCACTTGAAACGATAAATCCAGCCCGAATGAAAGGGTATCGAACTGCTCCGTGGCAACGTCGTTGCTTCGATTCTGAAAACAGCCAAAACTATAAATTCGTGTCTCCATAGGCAGGGATCCGTTTAACATTTTACTACCTACCAAATTTCAAGCTTCCCTTTCTTATGTGACTTTGCCAGCCAGCCGTCATCAGCCGCTATCACGTGTATGTGATTTCACGGTTGCAGTCATCGTGTCATCATCCGCCATTATTACGTTTGTCGAGGTTCGAATTTCATCTCGCGTGCTCATTATAGTATCGCAACATTTACAATCCCGACCTCGCAATTTCACCCTTCTTTCGTACAACCCGATGTCTCCGTGTTCGCGTTTCGTTTTGTTGCTTTAATCTGTCGAACAAAGAAATAAAAAGGAAACGTCGAACACGAGAAACAGATTTGTTTTAAGGGGCAATTTGTTACGCTCTACTTCGTGCGTCGAACGTCGAGAACCTCTCGATTCCGTTTCTCTTCATTGTGTCCTAATGCACCTGCGGTTGCGCCAAAAATAATCGTCCCTACGTATCCGTGCCAAATTCAACGTGTCAGGCACCATTGCAAATCAAGCGGTTCGGCACTGAGACGTATTGGCATACCAATTAATGATTCGATTTCGCTTCGATCGGTTCGGGTCGAGTTGGGTCAGGTATCGGGTGCATTGGTCAGTCGCGAGTCAAAAGGAGGACGACGCGCGGTACCCTCCAAACATTATCGTCAGCCACGTTCCAGAACGATGTCGCGACTCCTTTTCTCAGGAGTGATTTTCATCTGGCTGGTTCTGATACTGATCTATTTGTTTCAAAATCTGAACAACCACGCTCTCGTCCAACGCATCGTCGATTATTATAAATGCGAGTCGATCACTTTCGCGGACAAAGTCGTACGATGACTCTGTCAATTTCGATACAGGACTCTCGAAGCGAGACGAATCAAATTACCGGTACGAGTTTCGTCATTTTTATTTTATCGTTCGGAAACAACGGGTCTGCGAGTTGTGGACAGAGTCACGCACAGATTACACGATATAATAATTCTCGCACGTTTTAAAGATTTACAATTATAATTATACCGCAATTGGACAATGTAGTGACAATTGTGACAAATGTAATTCGCGTTTCGACGGTTTCGAACCACCGCGCGATGGCGTGCTCCGCGAAACGGGGATCCCCCGTGCCTTTGGCTCTGCGTTCCGTTCGAAGATTTATCGCTTTACGCGCGGAAAGAATTTTGACTCGTGGTCGTCGGGCCCCTCTTTCACGTGCCATCGAGCAGTTTGTTCCTTTAATTGCGCTTAGAGAGACACGCCACCAGGCTTCGTAAAAAAATTCGTCGGGGTCAGAATCCAGCGTTCGAAACTCTCGACGATTCTAGTTTTTTAATTGGGGAGGGGGCTATTGCGTCGTGGTGTGTCTCCTGTTGGGAAACGCGACGAAAATCCGATACTTCGCCCGTTGTGTTCTGTTCGAAGAAACGACGTCGACGGTCGGTGTACGTAGAAACGGCGAGAAAAGAGAGCAGATAGCGACGGGCGGGGGTGTGAGAAGGCAGAAAGAAAATCGCGCGCTCAAAGATTCTCTGGTCGACCGTGTCGGAAGGCCACACACAAACGTACGCACACGCTCTTCGCGAGGATGACTCTTCTTCCTCTCTTCGTCGCCCCTCTACCGTGGTTCTGTTCTTTTCGTGCATCCAAAGAGACACATGCCCGGGCATATGCTCGTAGAAAAGTGTGTGCAAGAGGAAGGACGAGGGTGTCGGGTTGCCAGAGTGGGTCGGGGGTTAGTTTTTACACTAATTAGTCACCGAGTCTCTCGTGGCTGTCAAACATTGTGACCGCCCCCCTGCGGTGGGCCCTTCCTTCGAAACAAGAAAGGTCCTCACGTGTACTTTTTTTCTTTTACATTTCCCTTGCTCCTTGGAACTACCATCGTCTTCCGATAACGATTACACCAGATGATCGTGGAAAAGACCGTGGGGCCCGTATTTTATAAACTTGTCCTGTTCGGATTTCCCGAACGTTTTTATGCTACTTTGTTGCGATCAGCTTTGGTCGAAGTTTACAGGGTTGAAACTACCCTTCAAAGTTTTACCTTCCTCGAGATGCCTTGAACGCTGTTTAGATACGATTTTTGGTATGAAGTAGCAAACTTTGATTTACTTTGTTGGATGACCAACGCGACCATATAAACACTCAGCCACATCACAAACATTACTCATTCATTACTCTTCCTAGGACACACTGACCCTTGACCATCGTCCCTACCTCTACCTATCTCTAGCAATAGTATATAAAAGCTTGCAATATTGAAGAATCGTGAGAGTCTAGTACTTAGTCGACCTAATACAAGTTGTACAAGTTTCTTAAGAAAATGAAGTGTTGTCAATTCTACTGGAATCCAACAACTTCGTAAATAAATGACTTCCCAAACAGTAAGAATATTAATCCAGCTGGGAAACAATTTTCCAGATAATCTTGAATTCCATGCACCGGTATCAGCCACGATGCCACGTGGTGGTGGCACCCTCGCCCCCCGGTTCCGGTCCGGATCCCCGCACGGAGAACTTCAAAACCTTCACCTTCCCGGAGACGCGATTCACCGCGGTCACGGCTTACCAGAATCACCGGATCACTCAGTTGAAGATCGCCAGCAATCCATTCGCGAAAGGCTTTCGGGACTGCGAGTCGGACGAGTGCGACTCGGTCACGGTCTCCAGTATGCAGAACCCCGCGAAGAGGCCCGCCACCGGAAGCACCGGCGTTCTGTCGTCGAGTTACGTGAACGCCATACCAACGGTGCAGATCCCGGGTATACCGAGCCAGGAACACCATCAGTTTTACGGAGCCACCGCGGCAGGACCTTGGGCTTATCCTGCGCACCATGCCCAACCAGCCGCGCACATGAACTCCGTTCACTATCCCGCGCATCCTCATCATCCTCATCCTTCCGGGGCGTCGTTGTACGGGCCACGATAATTCGTACTTGGAACTTCCTCTTCTGGAATCTTCCGGTGAACTGAACGCGACCGTCGCGAACCGTACACTAAAAAAGGTGAAATCTTTAATATTTTTGTAAGATTTTACGATTTTCGTACGATGCCAAAATGGCGTGGAATAGCGTAGAACGCGAGAAACGGAGTGTCGCGGAGCCGTGCCTTACGAGAGAAGATAATGCAGGGGAACGTTCGTGAAAACTATACCAAAGATAGTGCCAACTAAGTTTAAGTATGTAATATAAAAATAACTTAAATTATATTCGTAACCAAAGTGTCTTAATAGGTAAGATGAAAAGAGCGATTTTAATCCGGGCCCTACTGAGATATAAATTTCTATGGCAATGATAGTTTTTGTATTATTAAGTTGTAAAATGTCATTGCTATATAAATTTACTTACAGGCCCTACGATTACTCAAGTACGTGGTTCGAAGTCACGTACAGGTAGGATCAGGGTTAATTTAACACGATGTAGACCGTTCTTATGATTAATTTCTTGTTACGCAAGATCTCTCGGTAAACCGTTACCGTATTTACAGCGTGTACTATTTATTTAACAGATACTTATTCCTAATACATTGTCGTACTTGAGATATATTACCGGTGACGAAGATACTTTTGTAAATGACCATTTACCGGAAGACCTTGCAAAGGTACAAAGAAAATAAAATCCGTGGTTGGTAACATCAGTGTTCAAGATGATCGAATCACGCGATACAAATCGGTTGTTGGTGTCGTAGGTCCGTAGCACGACGGTCGAAAAAGAAAGTGCCTTTTGTAGGAGCAAAGTGCATCTATTTATACAAGGTGTCTGAAATGCCAAACGAGCCTAAAACGCTCTCGAGCCAAGTCGGGAAAGTAAACGCACCGTGACAACCCATGAGAGAGCTTGGCCGCTAAGTGCCTTAATAAATTATCCCCCAAGTATCGTGTGCCATTGTGTCTCGGAACTTTTTTTCCCTTCGAATGTTACGCTCTTTCCTCGAGAATCCGCTAATATTAAGAAACTCAAGAGCGCTTGGGTTGCACAACAGTCCTGTACGTATTCGAAAAAAAAAGAGAAGTGTATGGAAATAAATGTCAACGTGATGTCGAGTACCCGAGTTTAAGACCGATTTTTTACCACTTCTCAAGATCCCCCATTTCCTAAATTTTCGTGCACGAACAGTCTTTCCGTTCATCTTGGTGAAATATGCAGCCATATTTCTGTAAAAATACATGTTTAATAAATTGCATATCACGGAGACTCGAACAAGCGAGTAACAAAGATTACAGCCACGACGATCGAAAGTTCTATCGCTCTTATTTGGAAACCCTTCTTTTAAAATATTTGCATTTAAGTTTAATAAAAAAAAAATATCGCAGAATGCAAATGCCAAATCGCTGAACAACCTTTTGGTAAACGACTGCGTGGTGTGCGGTTGTTTAACACCGGTACTGTTAAAAATGACACGCTAATGCCAACGAAGCGATGCGAAGCGACACGGAACCCGAGCGTCTGACGCGACACGTCGCTGTCGGTTCCTCCGCATTGAAAAACGGACGAACCGACGTGCCTCGTGATTGATGGCCACGCGAAGAACCCGTTGTGTAAACATATTATAAACGTATCCTTAATGACTCTCGGTGAATATTTTCCACTCGTGCATTCACGAAGCGCTTTGCAACTCGTGAGCGAGCTGCACGCGCGATGTGGCAAACAACAGAAATAACAAAAAAGGAAATCCACCGAATCAAAGCGATTAAAATTACCGGTTCGCGTTTAAATTAGATTTCTGCTTACTTCGACTCCCGATTCGATCGACGCGAATTCCAACGCGAGTCCAAACACGGCAAATCGTGGATCGCGAGCCCGCGATAATGATCTATGTTGTCCGCAGCACCTGCAAACGATTTACGGTAAATACTGTTCGCTTGGAAAATTAATTTATATATTCAGAAATTCCAGATACGTGTATATTTATTTCGTCGGTGTTTGTTTAACTTTTGGCAAATCTGTTGCGTCAGCGATAACGTCTATTGTTTGCCAAGAAAGATCGAGAGGCCAAGTTTCGACGATTGGCGGCGGTTTCTTTCGTGCAGTAGTGGAAAAGAGAACGTGGAGGACAATCTCGTGTTACGAGGAAACCCGGTGCAAGCGCAGACTTTTCGTCTACAGAGAGACCGCGCTTATCGGTGACGCGTGACGGCGCCGGCAATAAAAAGCGGCCGTCGGCCTATCTTCGCTCATTCTTTCATCTTCCTCGTAGGTGCCAGGCCGGCTCAGCCCTGTGAAAGTTAACCCTCGACAGGGTTAGGTGACCCCGCGCTGCTGGTGGCACTTCTCTTCGCGAGAACCAGCTGCCCTCAAAGACTTTAAATTCTTTAAACGCGCCATCGGGCGTTTTCTCGATAAACGGAACACCGACAGCGTTACGACATACGCAATCCGCCGACTCTGAACGTTCGATTACTCGATCGTTACTTCCCACAGATCCAGATACAGTTCGAAAATAAACTGTAAATGTTAACAGATTGAGGATCTGAAATAAGTCTGGGGAAACCTTTTCAAGAGGTCTTGTTCGGCACGAGAAGATATTAGGGGCGCGCGTATAGTAACTTCTTAACCTTGCTGTATGTATTTGCTATCTCAGCGAGGTCCTATATGCCTCGAGGACCTCCAACGGAGTGTCTAGAATTTCTCACTTTTTCGACCACCCAAAATTTTGGCCAAACGATGGCCTCTTAAGGCCAACTTGTACTTTGCATTTGAAATGCAGATGAAAAAAATGTTTACGCTTTTCTCTGTGGATGAATCGTACGAGATGCCCGTCTAAATTCGCCTGTACGACGTATAATTAACGGTAAGCAATAACACGGCTCACTTTCTTCGTGCGGTGTAAACCGACAAGCAAGATCGGAACCAAGGAGAAATAAAATGATAGATGGCGTTCCGTGGAAGACAACCGCTTAATAAATCTCTCTGATTTTCCGGTAGTAGCTCGTTGGTCGCGGATCAAAGACCGACAAATGAATCGCTCGGTAGATGGAAAAAAAAGGCCGAGGAGAGAAATGGAGGAAAAAGAAGGAAAATGCGTGCGAGCGTGCGTGCATCCGTAAACCGAAACATTTCGGGGGAGTTGGAGGGTGAGGTGTTGCGTTATCCCACGAGCCATGAATCCGTCATCGCTAGCTACCAGAGGAAATACCGCTGGGTATACGGTGCGACGACTGCCGGAGCTTTTATAGTTTTCACGCGGTTTGATACAACCAAATGGTTTTTGAACCTTCGGCCAGAACACCTCCGTTTTCCGTTCTCCGCAATTTAACCGTCGATTGAAACGGTGTACAGTAATGTTCCTCGAATTGGTACAAACTTTCTTCTGCAAGACGCTACAAAGCAATCCTCGCCGCTTGCATCGAGCGAGCTTCGACGCAGAGACTCCCACCTATAAATTGTTCGATAAAAATTACAATTAAATTATGTTTCATAGAATAGAATACAACATGAACTTTGCCTGTACGAATATTCGTCCAGGTACTGTAAGTCACGACGAAACGGAACAGTCGCCATTGCGTAGGGTTTTAACCGAGCTAGAGAAAAGAGCGAGGCTGCTTTCCAGAATCGGTAACGTTTTTGTCAAAAAAAGAAAACATTTGTTATTTCGAGAGACAGGGAGAGGCTTCCGTTTCGGTGCAAAGATCTCGAAAGAAGACGAGCGGGTAGATCTAGAGGGGCTCGTACGTTGGTGGCGCATACGACGAGCAGAAGTTCATATCCTGCGGTACCAGCCGCACGAATATGGCTGCAATGACAGATTTACAGATTCCAGCCATCGGGCTGGTCGCTTCTTCGGGATTCTTAAAGCGTACGTTCAACGAGCGAGATGTGCCTTGGATGGCCGGAGTGCGCGTCAAATCGCACCTCGACTGTTTATGCTTTACGTCCGCAACCTTCGTCTCTGTCTACTTCTTAAACTTCTTCGTTGTCGTCATCGTCCTCCGCTCCGTTTCTCGTGTCTTGCGTTTTATTTAAACGTCGAGTTGTCACGAAACTTCCAGTCGAAGGCTATCGTTCTTCGGTTTCGTTCGGGAAAAATTTGTATCGTTTTGTGTGCTGTCGTTCTTTTCGGATAAACGAGCATTCGAGGTTGTACCGGCAACAGTAACGTTATATGTAACGTTTCCTTGAAATTACTTCTCAAATACAAGTTGACCCAAAATTAGAAATAGGGTCAAGGCGATTCTATGGTTCGAGATCGGACAAAAATTAAGAATGACAAATTTGTATTAAGGTTTTCGTTTGCTCCGCTGATCTTGCGCCTCCCTGTATATACAGCGTGTCAGCGGGCCGAAAAGTCAAAAGGAGTAGTTCGTAGTAATCCCAGAGGAATCGTAGGTGACCGATATAATTTACCACGAGAAGTAACGAGCATCGTCGTTATTCGTACTCCAGTCTTATTAGCAACAACAGAATAACTACGGGTTAGCGCCTGTCGACTCATCCTCCTTAATTGCACGGCGACAGGTGACTTGGAACAAATATGATTTAAAATTGGATTGCATCGTAAATTTAACTTCGTGCCAAAATGGCAAATGTCCCTATTTTTCTCTTCTCCTAGATGCATGCTACTTCCTGGACCGGGTCCATCTTTACTATTCTAGCGATACATGTTCTTCCGATTCATTAGGCGTGGGAACCAGGGATTGAAAAGATTCTAAAAATAACTGCTGCTATGATACTATTCATTTCTATATAATGTTAATTCTACATGTAATAATTAACCCCTTAACGTTCATGCCCGAGTCTTACTGCTTTGAACAACGATATTTGTTTAATCTAATGGTTTAAGGGATGATAATATTTGTTTTTTTTCAAATTATACGTTGGATACAACATTGTAAGTAACAAAAACCGCATTTTTAGAAACAAATCCAATAAAGAAAACTGATCATTCTCGGTTAATACGAAAAATATGAGCGTTAAGGGATTAAGCCCGGAGTTGAGTTGAATCGGAAGAGTCAGTTTGTAGTGTTACGGTGTCCGTCGTGAGTCAATCTTTGAATTAAAATTATTAAGAAAGAAAATGAGTAGGAAGAAATGTGAAATTGTCTTCACTTCAATGCGCAATTGGAAACTGCGGTTCAATAACCGTAATTTAAGCCGTAACCAATATAGTACCAAAATGGAACCGAAATAGAACCGTAACCAATATAGTACCGAAATGGTACCAAAATAGAGCCGATACCAGAACCGATATTACACTAGAATTGTTATTCCAACAACAATTATAACGCTATTTCGATTCTTCGTAACTATTTCGAGAACCGAGATCGATATTATAACAGTTTTCGATCCCTGGTAGGAACCACTGGCAGAAAATTTCGTACGACGCGTAAATCTGAAAATTTAATTGATTGTAAACGCGCATAGCAGAAAGAAAATGGAGAGAAAGACGGACATGTCTGTTAGCGCCATGAAAACTGTCCAAGCAAGCCAAGTATCCGAAGACAGACACTGACCGTGAACCACGAGACCTAAAAGAAGTTTACCTTATGTCGTAAATAGAGGGGACGGGATGGGACGTCTTTCTTAACTCCTCTTGCTCTCGGTGTCGGTTGACACTGCCACGTGCTTCGCGTAACGCGAACCTTCAACTATCACGATCTTCCGTTTAAATTTTACGTTAAATTTCACGTTCACGGCATCTATCCGTAACATTTGGCATGCTGTCGCCACTGTCACGCGATCGTCTAAAATGTTCATTAAATGACAATAACTACGTATTAGTAATTTGGAATCGTCGTCGATTTAAATTACCTTCAACTTCGATCGGTGCTTTGTTCCGAGCCTCTTGTATATTATTTTCTTTTTTTATATCTATCCGTTTCTTTACTTGTACCAAATTGGAGTAACGCTGTTCGAAATAATAAACGAGAATGATGCGTTTGGCGGGGGCAGAAATTCGGTAAAATTCAACGTACATCGAATCTGCGATAAAACCGAAAGAAAAGAGAAACAACACGCGTAAGGTAGACCTCAAAAGATTTTCGCTGTAACATAGTCGGCAGGCATATCCTATCTCGCCGCTGGAATCCTCATATGTCTTTCATCGTGCCTTTCCAACACCTCGGAGCCTCCCGAATCATTTTGCTCGGTCTCTCTTCCTCTTTTCTTCCAAGAGCCCGTGCCTCGAGCCACAGCAATACGAGAAGGCAATCATATCCCATCCCACTGTCTCAGCTCGACCAAAATATCGCTTCGACTACTTACCGAGTGGCCAAACCCAGGGCCGTGTTTGCACGGCGCGTCATGGAGCGATACATCGATCCCCACTACCAAATTCAAATCATACCCACGTTAATTCTTCCTTTGCTCTGTATTATACTATTCGATTACTTCTGATTTTCTGTTTGATTTCTCATCAATTACATACGATCGGAATTTCTGTACCTTCTCCAAGTTCTCCAATTATTACGTATGCACTATATAACTCGTAATATAAAACTTGCTATCAAAAATATAAATCTATACATTGATCTATCTTGGAAACTTTGAATATAATATAACCTGTTTTAATTCGAATTTGACAAACTTGTGCTTTCCATAACAACTTATCTTTGCATCTGCTGTTAACGGTAATTATGTATCGTTGTATGATTCATAAAAAAGAACTTTAAAAAATGGAATTCAATATAATGTGATTGTTTCAATATTCTTTGCTAATTTTTACATTTAAACAATAGGTCGATACAATGATAACGCAACACGAATTGACTACGTATGTAAATCGGTTACCTTGTTAAGTTCTCGCAATAGACGCATAACGACGCCACATGACACTAACAGTGGCTAGTTCTATATAGCATAGGTACATTATCCTTTGTTGGTTAAGTCTAATATTTGTTTGCAAGTGGTGTTCCCATCGTGTGCATGTATATTCCGTAAACTTGCGATTACGAAGAATAATTATGAAAAAGTTGCAAAAGTTTTCACCAATATTGCACGCGTGCTCGTATGAAAATGAATATAAAGTAAAAATGTAATATTAATGCACGGGAAGACGCATTTAAGAACATAACCTTACTTCTGGTAAAACGTAAATATAAATGGTTTTATCTTCTAAAAAATTATAATTGTTCAGATATTATTTTTTTATAGTTTTCCTAGCATTGTTCCTCTAAACACTGTATTATGCTTTTTGTAGATACAATGATGAATTCACCAGGATCTCAAGCCTTAGAGGCAGCCAAAAATATGACAGACCTGGCTGTATTTAAAAAACCAATAGGCGTTGCTAAAAGATATAAAAAAATGCAGCCAAAAATCTTAGACGAAGACGCATACATAAAAAAAATGGGTGAAATCATTCAAAGGGATTTTTTCCCTCATTTGGATAAACTTCAAGCACAGAATCAATATCTAGATGCATTGGAACAAAACGATTTGAAAAGAATGAGGGAACTTTATGAGAAGTATAGTTCTGGACGACCTTTAACTGAAAGACCTGCTAGTCCAGCAACATTTGAGACACCTATGAATAAAACAGAATCAGAGGATGAACAGTTCAAATCATCAAAACCATCAAAAGGTACACCTGCTAGTACAAGCGCAAAACAGAAAGATAAGGTAGAAACTAAAACTGGATTGGACTCGTATTTGAGCATGCACACAAGCGAAGATAATGCCAGTTTTGAAGAAATGATGGTGGAGGCAGAAAAGAGGCTCAAGCTGAAATATGCTTGGCTCTATGAAGCTGAAGAAAAGTCATTGGCATTGACCAATGATAAAAGTTCAGATACCTTATCCATTGAGAATGGAGATGAGAAGCCTAATCGATTGGACAGTTGGAGTTATAAAAATAAAAATTATATTATGTATGTTCCTGATGGAGTTGAATTAACTCCGGATGAAAGGATAGACTTAGCTAAGAAAAAACAAGTAGTAATACATGAAAACACAAGGCTCAGAACAAATCCATTCAACGAGCAGCAGAATAAGGAAACCATTAATGAATTGGCGAAAAATCAGTCAAAGGCTAATGATGGAAAGATCGGAGTTGACGGCAAAGAAATCGTTAGAAATCCAACTCCCAGAGTGAATGGATTTAGTTTTGTGGCAACTCCGAGTCCAAGACCCGGCGAATGCGAGAGTCCTCTGATGACCTGGGGTCAGATCGAAGGTACGCCGTTTAGATTAGATGGTGGAGACACACCTTTGTTAAGAACAAGTCAAGGGCCGTCGTTTCGAATGGCAGAACCTCCGAAAAGGGAACAGTTGGCATTACAGTTGGCAGAGAAAGCTGGCGAACGGCACAGAGACAGAAAAACTAAAGCCTTGCAGGCAGCTAGAAAATCATTGGCAACGTAAGTATTTTCGTGTAAATAATAGTATTTATAATTATTTGTATTAATTTTTACGATTTTCTGTTATAGACCATCGCCAAGATCGACTATAGATCGCCTGAGCACCATGTCTCCAGCAGCTAGAAGATTAGCTACACAAAAACTCCGTATTGCAAGTACACCGACTCCGCGGAGGGCTCCATCTTCAAGAACACCGTTGATAGGTATTAGAACACCGAGTACTCCGCGCATAAATACTCCTTCGAAATCTGAAAATCATATTGAATCTGAAAATAGTGTCATGCAATGCCAAGGTCCTGTTCTCACCGATAATCTACTTAATTTGCCTCTTCAGAGACAAAGAGCGTCGGATTTCTTTAATAAGTAAAACACAAAGATGTATTAAATTGTCATGTCAACACTACTGTATAATATTGTAAATATATTACTATATTACTGAACGAAAAATATTAACTTATATTATAATTACCGATTGTTTATATCATAAAATTAATATTTTATAATAAAATACTTGGACAAAAATGATCTGCAACGCCAAATAATTTTATTATTTTTGAAGAAATTTGATACTTACTATTGAACTGAATAATTCTTGTAAGGGTAAAATAATTACTCTAAATCTTCTATAATCCAAATTATGTGACTTCACAAACTCGTGAAGTTATAGAGAGTTAGCGTTTTCATTCCCATTTGACCTTATTGCATATATGAACAATAATACGGAAGTAATACGGAAGTAGCGAACTTTCACGAAGATTGATTCATTCAGAATACGATGTTATATCATGATGTAAGTTTGAATTGACAAACATACATTCACTTACGTTTAAACAAACATATCTGCAATAAAGAAATAATTTAACTTCTCATCTCCAACGTATAAATACAGGAAGTATCAGAGCCATGTTTAAACAACAGGAAATAAAATTGATACTAACGGATTGTGCAATTCTTTCCCGAATTCGCCACATTTTCGTGTATATAAGGCAATCAAAATGAGGAACAGGACAAAACGAAAAGGTCCTCATCAATATGAAGTCTTTAACTCTGAACGCTCTCTTCGTTCTCGCGGTAACATACTCGTTGATCGTTCAGGCACAACAGCAGGATTGTACATGTGGAGGTTTAGGATCAGGTACAAAATTGAACGAAATTAATTCTACTATTAAATTCTACTATTAGATTTTCTATTAAATTCTATTAATTGTAGGTACAAATCCTTGCACTTGTAGCGAGACACTCGTGAAAGCTGCAAAATTGCCGACACCAACGTATTATGTCTCGCCGCAAGACATCAATGATGCTGCCGCTGTACGTAACAGTATAGACATATCAACTGCTACATCTCAAAATAGCTACTCTAATTCACAAAGCGTCAGCGTTTCTAATCCCATTACATACAGTAACATTAACTCTAATTCTCACACTGGTGGTACTTCAAACGTACACGTTAATAGTGATTCTACAACATACAGCAGCACTAGCTCTAATACATATAGTAACAGCGACAGCAGCACTAGCTCTAATACATATAGTAACAGCGGCAGCAGCTCATCAAGTTCTCCTGTAGCGACTGTTGCTCATACTGATATTATATCCGTTCCTGAAAGTTCTAGCAAAAGTAATTCTGGTTGTGGTTGTAATAAACAAACTTCAGAATCCATAGAAATTGACGATTCGATAAATTCGAATGTCAATGTTGTACCCAGGTATTCGAAAATATACGCTTCTTACGAATGTCTTGAGTTATTAAAACAACAGGATATACATATATTTGAAATACTACAAACTGAAATATTTATTTTTGTTTATAGTTTCCCACCGATTGGCGACTTATGTTACCCGCTTCCGGTTGATTCCCGTAGCGGGAAACTACTACTAGAGAAAACAAGAGTAACTCCGGCTCATCCTGGTAAAATCATTTGCAATAGGTGTAATCCGTCGATTCCTTATGAAATTTGTACAAATGTACTTACTGGAGAGATCACGAGTAGAGCAATTACATCCAGCACTTCGGATGCAACCAGTGGGTCTAGTCCTATAATATACGGGACAGCAAATCCTGCTGCATCTAGTAGATGGCTACCTGGAATATTTACTGCACCGTCTGAAAAAAATAGAGGCATTGCTGGAACAATGCCAGGGATACTTAGCAGGACTCAATTTGGATCATCTAAACATATAAATTCTGGAGCATTCAGTGGATCAACCTCTGGTTCGTTTAGTAGGTCAAGATTAGGATCATTTGGGAATGTGAATTCTGGAGCATTTGGATCGAAATTAGGGATACATGGAACTTCAAACTCTGGATCCTTTAATCGACCAAATTCTGGAATATTCAGTTTACCTCCTCTAGCACATATCAGTTCAAACACTGCAAGTGGATACAATCAACATACAGGAATATCTATGAGTAGCAGTTCTTCAAATTGTTTTGATGATGACACAGGTGTGTCAACAATTTAAAATTTAGAACCAAGTTACAAAATATAAAATGTTACGGTGTTTCTGTGTGTTTTCAGATGAAATTCCAGTAGATTATTCGTATCCTGAAATGCCAGCAGATGCAGTCTCTCTTACTCTCGCATACAAAAATCTTCGTGCTCCAAATGTAATTTATAGACAGGGGAAACAGTTTGTACCAGAAGATAAATTATCCTTTGGTCACCGAACAATGCCAAATGATGTGAAAAATGAGAAAAACATTCCGGACATTCCGGAAGAGAAACTAGTGACGGTCGAGAAACCTGTTGTAGAACTTAAACTAGCACCTCCAAGGACTGTTGTTATTGGTTCTTACGACGAACGAGAAGAAGCAAAACTCGCGGAACTTGAGGCGATCGAACGTGAAAGTATAACGCAAGAAGAAACTGCGGATCAAGTGGCAGATAGTCTTCTTACTTACAAGTAAGCTTAGTGTTTGCGGATTAAAATTTATGAAGAGAGTGTACTAACTAATGTATTAATTATTTATAGAGATCTGGGTTATGCACCAGTGGGCTCAATGTATATGAGGTCAAGAAACCACAACGAAATGATTAGTGGAGATATTAACGATAGCGGAGAAGAACCATGCGGTCCCTTAGGTCCACCAGTGCCAGATTATGTTCCAGGCGCAGTATTAATTCAACAAGAAGTTACCGACGATAATTTTGACAACATGAATCAAATGCAACAGACAAATCCTTCAAACTCTGGATCGTGCCCATCATGATTTATCAAACAACGTCGATTTATCTGCTTCTAAATCATTAAACAGCACTACTCTATGTACATATTCTCGAAAAACGACGATAAAAAATAAAAATATTTTAAATGAAAATTTGATGTTTTCCTATATTTAATTCCTGCAATAACAGGGTTATAAAATAAAACTATCTCTTGAAAATTAAATTAACAGATAGATGTTCAATTCTTATTAGTTTCCTAATAAATTAATCATTGAAAATTACCAACTATTCTAAGATTTCCAACAATCAAGGTTTTTCATTCTAACATACCATAAATAATTGAACGATCTATTAATAGAAGTACCTTATAAAATACACAGATATATGAATTATGAATCTTATTGCACATTTGTACAATTCTACCATAAATTATATTTAATGGAGTCTTCTTGGTCTGAATTTCATAAATAGAAAAGTTCCGAGAAATTTTAAAGATTTGTAAAATTACACGGCGCTTTCAACTGGCATGTAACTTGGAAAAAGAAAGACAGAATAACATTTGGTAGTATGTATCTGTTACGCCGTTACTGTATATCAGGATTTACGATGTTCCTATGACTTCGACTTCCGAGGTTTAAGCGAACCTGTCAACGCCTCGTGAAACGCTCTTTCGAGCGGGGTAAGAGAAATTTTTGGTACGAACAGATGGCAGAGCAGATTGGTGGGGTAGTCAGATCTTAGAATATGCTACAGTCTCTAAGATAGATAGAACTTAAAATATCTCCTTAAATTAGTAGGATATGCAGAACTTGAAATATTTTATTAATATGAGAAAACTACGGATATTTTATTAGATATAGAAAAGATAGTCTCTGTCACGTCCATACATACTGCCGCATACTGAATGAAAGATAACAAACTAAGAGGTCAAGAATATTCCTTATGAGTGCCAATAACAAAATCTTTATCCGTCATTTATCGATTAATGTAATCCAGTTATTTGAAATCTTCGAACAAAGCATAAAGATCATCATCTTTTACTCGACTCATTATTTAAATAATTTTTTTTTATCTAAATAATGCGTAAGACAACAGATATTTTTAAACTACCGTTTCCTTTGAAACATCATTATCGTAAATACATTGTAATCCATTAATGAAATGAAATGTTATCGAAAACGATATTAACCGTACGCTTTTGGCAACGATCTATTGAAATCACTCGACGGGACGTCTGTAAACGTTTTAATTTATGAACAATACAGCTTGGTAATAGCGTGTTATGATTTTGTATACTGATCGGTGCGGAACAGTTTCACTTACGTGTTTAAAACTCGTAACGAGCGATACGTGCGTTTTATCTCCTTTTTCATAAACACGCTCCGATGTTAACTTCCTCGGATGAAATTTCCTTTGCTTCCGCCTGTTTAAGCACGTTCCAAGACTGAGAAATTTTTAAATGGAAAAATTATGACTTGCGTTTACTTTTTTTTTTATTTACATACGCTTGAAAATGATGTAACGTAAACCGTCTAACCGGTCGAACCGATGATAAACAGGAAGAGGAATTGTTTTTTTATGAATGCGTATATTAAGAACGCGAGCTCACCTACCGCTAAATTTTAATACCGATACCAAAGATATGGTCATGCATTCGGGAACTGCGATTTGGATTTTTATCGCTTTCTGTTTGGTCTCTAATTTTAAAAATTGTTACAGCCACGAATATGATAGAGCCAAGATAGTGACATATGGCGATCCGTGTATCGTGTCACGGCAATTGCCAATTAAGATCGAGGTATGTGTCCACAACAAGTTAATGTCGATTACATTGACAATTTGAATCGTTCGAGTCTAATTCTTCGAAGACGCAGAAAACAACTGGTATTCCATGTAAAAAGAATCACACGTGTTTGACGTATAATTTTGTGATTCGATGATTTTAGGGGCCGAAACCACCCGCGAAAGAAGAGAAGATACCTATATCCTTGGATTTTAGGATTGTTTCGGATATGTACGTGAAGCCTCATCGCGTCGAATACCCGATTGCAATAGATGTACCACAAACAACTCCATCGCCGTCAGAAAAGAGCATTGCAAACTATACTTCAGAAAAAACATCTTACGTGTACAATACTTATGTTCCTCAAACCGCTAACATACAAGTCCCTCCTAAAAATTATAATTTTGCGGTTCAAGTTCCAGTTCAGATCAAACAGTAAATTTAACGATAACTTTTTTGCTAAATTCTCTACGTTTCTTATTTATAAATCTAACTTTCTATATTTCTTTTCTAGTGTTGATCCAGAGAGGCATGAAGGAATATTTTATCAACGATTGAGGGGACTCGCATCCCATGTCGATAGAATACTCGTTCCTGCTTGCGAGGTTTCGCCGTCGTATAAATGTTAAGCTATGTAAGAAATGTGACTTCTGTAAAATGTATTAAATGTTAATAAAATTGATAAAACTTCTTCTCTATCTCGTTTTCTCGTTGTTTACGGACTTTGTAAAATCCAAGAATTAGGCCCAAAGTTGTACTGTTACAGATTAATATATCAATTGCAACGATTATATAATACTTTAACGAATTATCGTATTAAAAATATGTAATCGCTAAGAAAACTGAATACGTGTTCCTTCGTGAATTGTCTTAAATCGACGTGGATAATTTAAAATAATCAAACAAAGTAAAATCTTGCTCTAATCGACCGTATCGCGTCGAACTTGATTCGCGTTAATTATTAATCTCTATTGTTGCTCGAGTTGCTCACGATCTGCGTGCTGTCTCTTAAAACGAGATAACAATCCCGCGAGTATATGAAGCTGTCCCCATCGACCGAAACCAACGAGAATCCTTTTCGATAGGAATAATGAAGAACGAGCGTTCGACGATTTTTTTTACCTGTTTGGTACTATTTACTGCTAGCCTCGTTATAGCCAATGAAGATCCAAGTACCGAAAGGAAAATCATCGATGAAGAGATAAGAAATTCATCGTCTGAATTGGGTCCGGAAGATTTACTCGATTCTCAACAACCGAATTTCCAATTCACACTTCCAATTTCGGTAATTTTTAATTTATTACTATTCTTTGCTGTTAATTAATCCCTGCATGCATAAAAATGTATTATCTCTTTCCTATTGCGTTACCATAGATACCTGGAAGCTATGAGGAAGAAGCAACGAAAGATCCATTGCTGAAAGAAATATTGAAAGATGCAAAACAGGTAAAATTTATCGCCTATTGTATCGTGGAAATATAGAATAATTTATTGTAACCAGCGAAATACTTTTAGAATGTTACAGACGAATCGAGCAATTTGCGTCACTCAAGAAACTCACTGTTGGACGAGCTTTCGGAAAACAAGTTCACCGATATGCAACCGACATCGGCCTTGTCGTCATTGGGACAACAGCAAAATTGTTCCTGCGAGACGGAGGCCTTAATGTTTGGCTATAAATATGAATCGAAAATCATTGCGTATACAATTGTTTGCGAAACGAAGAGACTCTTTCATTACCTATTAAGCGCATGTTATAACTTGAAGATTGAATTACCACTGGATCTACTATTCGATGAGAAAGAGCAAGGAAAAATTCCAACATCGTTAAGTGACTTACTATCCGACGGAAATCTACTAAAAATCATAGAAGATGCTACAGCGCGTTTGGAAAAGCTGCTAGAAAACCCTGAGAATCTAAAAATTTTACCTGATATCATCAATATGTATATTCCTTTGCCTGAAATTCAAGGAACTTTAGACCGACTAAAAATCGCTATCGAGAAATTCATCTACCATGTCCAGGGATTGTTGGAATCCATCGGGCCAAACCAAGACATAAATGCTTTCATCGACATTTTAAAGAGACTGATGGAAGAAATTTTCGACGCGAAGCAAGGTGCATTGAATTTGTTGAACGGGAATTTACCAGCGCCTGTTGAAAATATAATAAAGATACTATGGAGGGCAATTTCGTTGATAGGATCGTTATTCCATAAAGTGTCCATTCAAGACTTTTTCTATCAAGTTTGTACGAATTTAAAGGAATTCATCGATAGCATATTCGAATATTATAATGGACATCATACTTCTGGATTTCTACAGGCTATAATTACCGCGGTGCAAACCTTTGTTTCAATCTTTTTAAAGATTTTCTTACCGGATATCTCTCACAAGATACCTTGGATAAATTGGGATCACCAAAATAGTTCCATGCCAGTGTCGAGAACCACACCGTTGCCGTCGTTCCCAGGTACTCCAGGCTATGAATGTAACTGTCCGAAAACGAACGATGATCTTCTGGGTTTCTTTTCTTTACCCTCGTCGAGTATGAGTCCGATGGATACCGAAGCAGAAACATCGGTTTCTAAACCAATTGTAGTGCCCCACTCGGAGAAACTTTCGGATTTATTCTCAAATCTTATGGGCTCTTCAAAGCCGAATCACTCTCCTCTGTCGTTGTTCGCCACACCCCCACCACCGCGATACGGTTCTCCAGTTCAACCCCAATCGTTTTTAAACCTTCCATCAAGAACTGTACTAGATTCTCTTCCAAGCACCGAGTCGCCTTCAGAAATGTTTCCGAGCAATATCCCTAGCAAACTTTTTGAATCATTCTTCCATCCCATCGGTGCAACAGGAACTACTTCAGACGGTGCTTTGCGACCCGGGTCCTCATCAACCACGCCATCTCCTGCAGACAACGATGTTCCATCTTCTTCGTCGAATACGCAGCCAAACGGTAAAATCATGAATTTCTTCAAATTTCCATTCTTCCCAACGAGAACTTCTCAAGCGTCCACCTCCGTTCCTCAGTTTGAATCCTCTTCTACCGAGACGACGCCTGTTACACTTTCTGTGAACAGTGATAATCCACGATCTATGTCAAGTATATTACCCGAAGGTTACATCCCATTGCTACCACCGTTACCTTTAGGAATTCCGCAAAGTAATCCCTTAAATTACTCTGCGCAATCCGACCTCCTTTCTTCCGCTGATAACGTTCCACGTTTGCCACAATTTTTAGTTCGTCCATCGGAAGAACCATCTCAAAGTGGTTCCACCGGTTATCCTCCACAAAATTCTTTGTCTTCTTTCGCGATGTTGCCCGAGAGAGAGGACTGCGACGAAACTTCGCACCCTTTAACTTCTTCGTGCCAAACGCAAAGCGAACCTTGGAATTCGAAACTGCGCCATCCGCATCCGTCTGAAGCTTACCATAATTTTCTTAAAAATGTCGATTCCTTTTATAAAAACCATTACTCCGATCGGCAACAAAGTAGTCCCGCGTTAGCGTCACCAACGAACTCGAATGTATTTGCGAAAATTTTAGACTTGTACGGGTCGAATACTCCTCCGTCGATATCTTCGCTGATGAATTCCGGTATATGCGGTACGTGGGCATTCCCATCCACCCGATCGAATCTCAACCGCGTTTTGAAAGACATTACACCCTCGAGGACTCGCTTCCAACTTGCTAAAAACGAAATAGAATGTCCGTTAGGCAACGTTGCTCTATCACCGAGCGATATAATCGTTATTTTTCCTAAAGACGATGTAGGATTGATCGGACGTGTAACCAATACCGCCGGTCCGATTAATTTCAACGTGCACAAATTGAAACCGATCACCGCAGATGCTCCTAAGGGCGTAAAAATTTGGCATCTTCGATCGGATGATTTTCGCAATGCAACGTGCAGGAAGTTATTGGAATCGCTTTCTCAAGGTTACTAACAATTCCGAGAACTAATCTTGCGTCGTGTTATTATTGCACACTGTCCACAGTGCACGGTCGAAGTATACATATGTATACATAAGTTCCATATGCTGCGTAATGCGTCTATATTGTACTCATAAACTATTGTATACCATAATTAATTTTGTATATACGTTGGAATAAAAATGCGGTTTATTTATTGGAAAAGAGAAATATGTCTTGTTTACTGCTTGCAACATATCGAACTTTTCAGCTTGTTTGCTACGCTACGGTGTCGGCGAGGTATTCGACCATTTGCTGACGGTGCAAATAAAAATTTTTGACCCATGCAATGACGTAATCATCGTGGTATCATAATTTCAAAGGAGTCTAGAACGAAGGCCAAGTTTCCAGTGCTGTAAAAAATTAACATCTGCGTTGGATCGCGTACAGCTGAAAACAGAGTAAACAACGAACGATCAAAACAAGTATAGCTGTAATTAAAACTAATTAGTCAGACTAATTATAAAAAAATTTGAAATTGTAAAATTGAGAAAGCGATTGGATCTCTCCGGAAACTGGATGGTATGATAAACATAGTGTTTCTGAATACTTGTGTGATTCACTACAGCCGAGATAAAGCAGTGATTCTCAAATTTCTACGCAAGATTACGTTCAAACGAATCATAGAACATAAAAAGCTCGCTATTTCAAACGGAATCCTCGTTTTTACAAGATTGTTTTTACAAGATTGCCTCTATACAAATTAAATTTTCTTCTCGAACGATCAGATTACAAGCGAAGTGTTTACAAGCATTAAAGATTTTTCCGTGTAGCTGAGACTGAGTTTCCTTTATATTTTTTTTTGTCTTTGAAGTCACGGAAACAGAGATAAAGGAATTACACAATTTCCGTTAAACAAAGACAAGCTATAACAAAAAGTGCAATTCACGATGCGATGCGGAATAATTGGTTGCAATAAAAGCAGGTAATTCCGTTGGTGAGCAATTCATTTCAATTTGGTACAAAGGAGAGACAATACGAACAGCGAACAACGTCAGTTAGACGACAATCGAGAATCGAGTATTGCGCACAAGTATACATAAAGACTTTAAGTGGTTATTAGTGTGATCTTTGATCTTAATTCGTTTTATCGCGGTAGCGCTCTTGGCGCGAGGCATCTAGTTAAGCAGTTTACAACCGTCCCTCTAACAGAAACTATCATACACATTTGACCATACTGCAGGAAGGAACATCGTTATAGTATGGCACGATACATTTTCTTCGCTATTCTTCTGGTCTCTCTGTTTTACTTGTTAGAGGTATTTATTCCAAAATATTCGTTACTTTGATGTTTATTAACATTGAGTATCGCGCGTAGTGCGGTAGCTTTTCGTCGAAAGAAGCCGCGATAGATTTTAATCGACACATTCTCGTTACCGTTTAGGCCAATCCTATGCCACAAGATGTGCAGCAACAGGCATCGAATACTTTAGATCATTTCGCGGATCAAGTGAAGAAAGCATGGAACGGTGCAGCGGACACGATACACGAGAAAATGGGTCAATGGATGAACGATACGAACATAGGCGATGCCTTAGAAAGGGCGAAATCATTTATAAACCAAGCTGGCGATAATATTCGTAAGGAAGCAGAGAAAATTGGCGAAAGGATGCAAGAATAACTGTTTTGTGTCCACCTATGTAACGCGAAATAAAAATTTAATTCTTCTTGCGTGGAATGTAATTCTTCTCTTCTGTGGCGTTCGACTTTCTATCCAGAATTCCTGAGAATTAAAAAAAAAAAAACTATGCTCTACATATATTACAATATTGATTACCGGTGGCGGTGAGTTTCAAGTACATAAATAAATATAGTATATACATACAATCCTAGTTTTCAGATGATTCTACATTGACTTTAATCTTCCGTTGCTTCTCGAATACCGTTCAAATAACGTTGCGTCGTTCTTGTGCCTCAGACGTGCACGCGTACTTACACGTTCCATGAAAACAGTGTCAACTTTGACACGAACGTTCAGATAAAACTTTGACGGTTAATTTATCGGAGTTTAGATTGCTCATCGTGCGATTATCCGATGAACAACTTTACGTAATGTATTCGTAAAAATTTAAAAAAGAATCTGTAAATAAAACACAACGATTCATCATGAAGTATGTTCACTTATCTAGCCCCGGATTTGTGCCCCGCGATACGTGCAAAAAGCTTTGACGGTACTACTTTCTTGTTTTTGGTATCGGCCGATACTGAAAGCAATTGCTATTAAAAATAGTCAAATTACGTAATGAAATATTGATAAAAATTTGGATGAAATCTTACTACGACGAGATAACAGATTCTCTAATATTTTGACTCTTATCGGATGAGTGTACCAACGTGATGTAGAAGTTGTCGAAGCGTCACGGGTCAAAGCTTATGTTGACTGACAATACACGAACTTGCATATGTATATATATAAAATATATTGTATAACTATCCGATATAGACTTTGATGGTTGTGCATGTGCACTTGTGCAGCAATTGCTAGAATCAACAAGTGAATCAGTGTAGGTTTGTCCACATGTAGGACCTTGCCCCCTTGACGCAACTTTCTATGAAAATTTGTGCATACGTGTGAACGTATTTACAGAAAAATTCCAAAGGGGAAAAGCACACTCGAAAAACTCATTATATAGATGATCTTTCTCTTCTTAAGTTATCAAACTTATTTTCAAACTGATTTCTAAAAACGGAATTTCGCACATCTTGCAATAAAAAATTAATTGCTTCAAAGAATTTGAATGTGTTAGGACGATATACGATTCTATTTTCGGTAGACAGGAACGAAGTGACCTAAAATTAACGATAATTTTGACCTTCCTTGACCTATGGCTTTCGACTATCAATCCGGAATCGACAACGAATGTGCCGATTTGTGTATCGAAATTATTTATAGCGAACGAACGAAATCCTACACGTTTAAACTTTAATCCGTAGTTTAAAGGTACTATGACGCTTAGCTTGATGCAACCATCTCCGCGTTACACGTATACGGTAAATATAGTTTACAAAGATATTATCAAATTTTCATCAGCTTTTGTGCTTGAATGTATTTGGAGAATGTCAGATAGTGATCTAATCACATAGTGTACAATAGCGCTTTATTCTATAGACACAAAAGACCTCTGCTTAAAACCTCAAACAAGGATCACACCTAAAATTAATATTCGTTTACAATATACAAGTAATAAATCTCTTTTTTTACATAAATCGACAAATGACATTGACGCTGATATTTTTAAAGAAATTTTACAAAAAAATGAAAATTGAAATTCACCTTCTTCAATATATGAAGCTATTCGAGGAAGAATAGTATCAATTTTTTTTAACTGTGTTACGATTAAACATTCCTCTTATGTTGTATAACTTATTTGTTTTATTATCTCGGTCAAGTATGATTCGATTAAAAAAATGTTCCTCGTTCGTTTTCTCTTTGAAAGCCTCAAATTCCATTTTATCTTGGGCTCCATGGGGACATAACGCGTCATTGTCCTCACCTGTTTAATAAAGATTAACATTGCAAAAAATGTCATGGAAAATTCTCTTTGTCGATTTTGCCTCGCCGTAGCATTTTAAGAGGGATGCAATCATCGCCGAGGCAAGATAGTCGACACTGTTTGCCCTCGTGCACCCTCGATAAGGATCGCCTATAAAAGTAGTAGCTTGCGCAGCTGGCACATCAGTCACTTTCTAGTTGTACCGCGAAGAATTGAAGAAAAATGAAGAGCGTCATCGCGATCATCTTGGCCGTTGCGCTGCTATCGGAGGCCAAAGTTGCGCCGACCACCACTGCTAATACCCAAACATCTCCCGAGGTTCAATTAAACGAGCTTATCAGCCAGGCTCAAACTAACATCAACAATCTGGGCAAACAGATTCAGGAACATTTGAACCTTCCCGATCAAGAAACCTTGGTCCAAACCGTGAAAGACCAAAGCAGCGCGTTCGTGACTGACGTTCAACAGTACATGGCAAACATTACAGAACAGGTAAAAACTAAATTTCAACTCAGATGTTTTTTACGTCTATCTAGATTAACTTTTATAGAATTATTTCATTATTAATTCTAGAATTCAATTACTCATTGTAATGTTATCGATTATATAATTTTAGAACTACACAAGCATATCCTATCTTGTTTCAAGTATAGTTCGAGAATCAACTATTTCATTTCTAAATTATTTATTCAAATTTTTAATAATGATAAAGTTCAAATAGCAGACTTAACCCAGAACTTGTATATTATTTTTGTAACTTCAGCCTGTAAGAATTTTAGGGAAATTAAATTTTTTATTTTTGAAGTCTAATAACTTCTTAATGAGCCAATGCATTTTTCAAGTTAAAAGACAGAAGTCCAGAGGTGGAAAGGATGTGGAACGACATTAAGGGCAAACTGACCAAAGCAGTGGATGACATTAGCAGTAGAATCCCGAATGCTCAGCAACAGGTTGCTGATTTAGAATCTAAATTCCAACAAGGTGTTCAAGTTATGCTTAAAGAATCTGACAATGCTGCAAAATCTCTGAGTCAACACTCTGGAAAGATTCAGGAAGATCTTGCTAAATTCGCGAAACAGGCAGTGGACATTGCTGTACAAGCAACACAGAACCTGAACAACAATCTCCAGCAAGCAGCAGCTCAGAAACCTAACTCAAGTTAAAGGAGCCATATCCTAATTACTTGGAAAAATAAAATGACAAACAGAAGGGACCAAAAACATTCTCGATTAATTGTTGCTTCTAAGCAAGAAGTATTCTCTTGAAATTTCTATGGAAAACATATCATACCCTGTTATCAGATTTTGTATTATATTCATCAATTAAATACATACGACAATCGATCTAAATTTTTAGTTTTACCACTCCATTGTTTTATTCTTCAACTGTTAAACATGGAATAAAACCATGCATACATGTATACCAATGGTTATCAAACTTTGTCATGATAAAAACCATATACTTCTTACCAGAAATACTTGAAAGCTGCATCATCTATTGGAACAATATTTTGTACACATATTAGATTAAAAATATATACATTTGGCTAAGTATATAAAAAATGGCTATTTAAAATTACTTATCTTCTTATATCAATACATATCAATACTTTTCTTCTAATGAAGTTATGGCATTAACTGTTGAAAATTCAGTAATCAGTTGGAAAAACAAGTATTATTTCACTTGCCTTTGCAAAATACCATTATGCATTGTGAAACAACAATTTGGATACTTATGCTTGCTAAGCAAATTGCTCAATCTTTAAGTATGTTCCATTTTTTCTGTTACTCGTGTCAGCGTATACCGTTACAATGAAAAACATTCAAACGAAATAAATATATTTGTCGGCAGACACGAACAGTTCGTTAAAAAGTATCGGTAATATCGTACTCCATTGTGTTCATGATAAAGTCAAGAACTGAGGCGTAAGAACTCGACGACAAACTCTATGCGCGTTGTACGAGTATTTTCATTTTTACGAAACTTAAATGTGAGAATTGCTTTAAAAAAAAAATGAGGACTTTATTGTTGTTGCTTTTCGCGACATCTATGGTGAGTTAAACAATTTTCTCCCTTTCTTTCTCATTTCAAATTTATAATTCAAAACTGCATTGAATTTTTGTCAGATAATAACGACGAACGCTGGCGTAATATTTGCCAAGGAACGCAAAGATAACTTTGGAAGACTTACAAATTCTGTATCGAGTGGGTTGGCTGCTCGTACTAACAGATCGAAAAGAATAAATAGAGGATTCGAGTGGATAATTCAATGCGTCAATGTCCTGGGTCAAGTGGACAATTTTATATCCGACAGGACGAAGAGTATCGTTCGAAAATTACACGCAGTGTGCAACGACAACGATGAAGGCGCGCGCAACAATTTTAACCGACGCAAACGATCTTCTGAAAATATAATTTTAAAACCGTCTAATGATATTATTTAATATGAAAATATAGTAGAGTTTACAAATTATAAATTCTAGAATTATTTATTATCGTAAATTTATTTTAATATGGGCAAATTAATACAAATAGGTATTTACCAAATAGACTAAAGGTCGATTCTCAATAGGAAGGAAAGTGTATGCAGCGACGACGCACAATGAGAACACGGTCTTTGCAGGGAATTGCGAATGATCTTTATCGCATGATCCATTCATTTCTCGCTAGGTGGCGACTGTATCCGACAGTCACCGGGATCAGGCTGATCGGGCGACTTGTGCTAAGTTTTATCTTTTATCACATGTTGATTAATTAAGTAGAAATACAATATCGTGGCCAAAATCATTGTTCGGGGCTCCTATCGTTCCTTTCTAAGCTCCCACGACGCGAAATTCCATAAGGGTGATTTCCTGCGTAAGGAGATCGGAGTTACGTCACGCACCAGCAAGATATCGTGTGTGTCGTGGCGGGCAGACACCGTGTTCCCCCGTACGTCTCTTCGAATACCAAGTGTTCCTGCTTTCTTTATTCGCACTCTTGTATCTCTTTAAACTCGAAAGTCACGCACGCGCTAGACTTTCGCGAACAAGTGTTTAGGTAACAATACCATTGGCGCATAACCTACAAACGATCGTGATTCAAAAACGGTCGTGAATGTTGATAGTTGTTACGGCCAGTACGGCCTCCTGTCAATCGTTCTGGGGTCGAACAAGATTTCAAATTGAAGCTTTCCGCATCTAACGAGAAATCCGTAAAATAAAGGGTTCTCAATATCATCCCGTATCGGGACGTTTAGTCGAAAATATATTTTTGACGTTGAGTAGTCACCGGGAAATTAGTCAAAATTCCGGTCCCCACTAGGAAACGAGAAGGCCCGCAACAAACCGGCGGCAGAAATCCACCAATTTCTGGTGAAGAGTCCTCGTCGGGTGGCAAAATGAATAGCAAAAGAAAGAATCGTTCAAATACCAACAGGTACCTATTTTCTCTATCCCATTTTAAAGCAAACTGCTTAGTGCCTTTAAGTTCCTCATTCTTACTTTTCACTGATATCAACAATTTGTTGATGTTAATGTTTCTCTACAAATGATATATAGACAATGTTTGTATAAGCTAGCATATAATACACATTTATAAATATTACTTTTAGATCTCCTCGTGCCCGTGGCCCACAAGAAAGATGTGTTGCTGCAGAAGGTGTATATAACAATGCTCATTTTATGCATGCGATAACCAGTCATGTTGGTAACATTGTACAGGTATCAGAATTTGTTTTATAATTATAATTACATTTATATATCTATGGACATGTAGAATATAAAATAAATAATATTTATCATTTACTATTTCCTTGTGTTTGTATTCTTACTACAGATTCAAACATTGAATGGTTCTGTATATGAAGGTATTTTTCGCACATTCTCCAGTCAGTTTGACGTTGTCTTAGAAATGGCACATCGCGTAGAAGGTTCAGGAAAAATAAGCGTGGACAGTATAGTAGAAAAATTGATTTTTAAACCACAAGATATCATAACTATGTCTGCCAAGGATGTTGATTTAGATTATGCTATACGCGACACGTTCCAAACGGACACTGCAATTAGTAAATACAATGGTATAATTGGTGAAAAAGAATTAGAACCTTGGGATGCCCCTGCTACCATGAATGGGGATGATTTAGAATTAGACGGTACTACCGTAAGTATTTTATACGATCAAATATACATATAAATATATAAATAAATTACTTTTAAATTTGTACATACAATTTTCTTAGAATGGATGGGATGCCAATGATATGTTTCGTAAAAATGAACAAAAATATGGAGTGCAAACGACGTACGAACCAACTTTGGCAGCCTATACTTTGCCACTTCAAAGGAAAGATACAAAAGATTACAAAGAACAAGAACAAAAGGCTGCGGAAATAGCGAATGAAATAGAATCACAACCAAATCACAAAGCGAGATTAGAATTAGAAAATGGTGATGAAGAGGAAAGATTTGCAGCTGTGGTGCAGTTTATTATTATTCTCATAATTGTGTAACAAAACATGGAATCAGTTTGTCTTTTAATTACGCATAATTTTAGGTAAGACCCAACGAGGGTAAATATATTCCACCCCCACTGAAGAAGAAAAATGGAAATAGTGGAAAATTAATGAGATCTAACGAACCCCCATCTTCACCAGGACCTGCAACTACCAATAAAAATGTTTTCAATCAACAATCTCCGTCCAATGTAAACATTAATATTCCCCCCTCTTCTAATCTTCCGATTGGAATGCAAAGCGCTCATCCTTCTGTACAACATCCAGTACCTATAAATATGGGAATGCCACCTAGTGGAGTAGTGGTTACATATAATAATTCTCCACGACCATTTGTACCTCCGCCAGCAACGCAACCACCACCACCAGGTATTAAAAAATTACATTTACAATAATAGCAATTAAATATTTATCATATTTAATGAACATTTTATTACGATATTTATAGTACCTGTGATGCAGCAAACACAATCTCAAGCTGCTCCTTCTATACCGCAAGTAAATTTTCCACCACCCCAACAGCAAACTTCGTCAAATAAAATTAGCACAGAGAAACGGGAACGTCCTGGAAGGCAGCAAGTATATCAAGCTGACAAAGCACCACCAGCACCGTTCCCTCAGACAAACGTTACTACGTCTCACCAGCAATCGTCGCATCAACAACATAGTCAGTTACAGCAACAAACTTCGGTAGAAGGACAACGGTGTGAGATAGTTTCACACAAATCAGATCATAGAAAGGTAATAAAATTCTATCTATAAATTATTTTCTAAAGTATCTATTTTTACGAAATAATTACAACAAATTTATGTATTGTCGAAGGTTCCAACACCCCGCAGTAGAGAAGAACAACATTCAGAATTGAGACAGTTTGCCACAGATTTCAAATTAACAGACACACAAGCACAAGACGCACCTCCAGCAACAAGAAAACAACATCAGCATCCACAAGATTCTCATTCTTCGACACAAATTACTCAGACACATCATCAATCGCCCCACCAACATACAGCGCCGCCACAAACGCAACAACAACCGCCACAACAACATCCAAGTACACAACAGCCACAGCAACATCAAAATCAAACAGTTCAAGAAGAAACTGTTGTTACTAGTAAACCACCGCCAGGACCGCTACCTGTAAGACCTACGAGTCCCTCTCAAGGTACTACTGCACCACAGGAACCAGCAGTTACTGCACCACAACCCCCACAAGAATCTACCGTTGACAAAATTACGACGGCTTTCAAAAAGTCGACGTTAAATCCAAATGCTAAAGAATTCAATCCAAATACTAAGCCTTTCACACCGGTAAGCTAATTACATATCGATAGAAAATATTTGAATTATAATTAGATAATAAATGTGGTGATTACATACTTTCAGCGATCTCCAAGCACACCAACGCCTAGTAGACCGCATACTCCGCAAACACCACAATACACTGGTGCAACAATGCCTGCAACTGTAGTTATGCCTGCATACGTTATGACTAGCCAACCACCAACTGCGTTCAGTCAACCACCGGCTCAACCTGTGACAAGGTTCCGGAAGGGTCAGTATCTAGGTATCCGCATCTTATTTCCAATTCTCTAATCCAATTCTCTATGTTAATAAAGGTTTCCTGGTGCTATTTTAACATTTTCGCAGTCAGCGATTCTAACGTGCGACCTAAAACTGGATGTCACGTGCAATTTACAAAAATCTATACATATCTGGTTGCAGGTTCTGAAATTCATTAAATATATATATATATATATGTATTTTTTAAATAATATTCAAAGTAGTGACATTCCACCTACACTTAAAAAAATGCGAGCAAAGCGACACATTTTTTTAAGCTTTTGCATTTTATAGCAAAATACATAATCAAAATTACTTGATTTTCGCAACTTAAATTGGTTATAATCGGACATTTGTCTTGTAAATATAAACTATAAAATTACGTCAGTGGCTATAAATGTGTTAACTCCATCGAGTTCGCACCTCGTTGCAGTGAATATTATTATTTTTTAATGCTAATCAGTTTGTTGTTACGTATATATTGATACAAAGAAAATATATAATGCAAGTTGGTTTTACGCCTGTCTTAACATCGTATCGAAAAATTATACCGAACACAGAGCATCGCAGTTAATATTGCAATAACAATAACAGTTACGTGAAACTGGTGTGTACCGAAACTGATACGGTAGGCATGAAAAAGTTAAGAAACACAAAGATTCTCTTTTTTAATATATTAGTAATATTTTATTTGATTTTATTTGTAATGTAAGTTATACCTTATTGTGATTATTTCAGTGCCGGTGATGCATGCGCAGCATCGCGCACAAGATATAGCTTCTCAAATGCAAGTGGTAGCGGCAACTGGACAGCCTTTAATGGCACCGGCCCCTCTGCAACCACCATTCCAGGTGCCTTATCCTGGCCAACCAGCATATCAACAGATGGTACGCATGGTTCAGGCACCACCACCACCGCCACATATGGCTACACCTTATCATCATCATGACTCGCCAGGACCACAGGCTCCTGGTATTCAGTATATGGGTCCACATACGCATCCTCACCCACACGTTGCCCAACAACCACCAAGTCAGACCCCCTCTCCAGCTAATCCTAATCCACCACATACGCCAGGCACTTACAATCCTCCTGGTACTCCACAACCCACATATCCTCCACCACCTCCTCAAGGCCATGCTGCAAGTTATCCAATAATGTGTCCTATAATTCCTCCTCATATACCGTTACCACCACATCACATGCAATACCTACCGCCGCAGCCACCTCCTGGAGCGCAGCAAACTATACCAGTAATTTTGCCGCACAATCAGTAGCTGCGATCAAAAATGGATGAAGAAAGAAGGAACTACTAGTATTCTGCAGAGATAGAATAAGGTTTACAAATTCAAGTTACTTTCACGATGGCATTAGGCACTTGAAGAGGCTTTCACTTATTGCTTATAATATTATATTGATACACCAATAAGCAGCCGTGTAAGTTCCATCTGTTTTTAGCCTTAACGTCTAAACATTGTTTGTTTTTATTCTTGATAGTAGTGATATCATTCCAGACAAAAGTAATACATCTTTTAAACTAATTCAAGTAATAAACAGCAATCTTTATGGAAGAAAGGTTTTATAAGTAGATAAAGTTGCATTAATGTAAAGCAAAGTGCTGATCATCTTGAAAGTGACTTTTTTTAATAGGTCAGTTAATTGCAAGTGACCTACGATAATGTTTAGTCCCTCGAATATTATGTTTGAATTTTTTATCACACGGAACACACTTCAATATGCAATTTACAACCATAAAAAAACTATGAATTATTAATTTATATATTATACATTTAAAAAAAGTACATCGTTTTGAAAATTGATTTATAAAAAAAAAAAAGGCAGAATGTAAAAAGTAAATCAGCAACCAAGATATACTTTGGAATCGTATATTGATAGGCGGTGCCTACATAATATCTTAGAAAATGAAAAAGACAACAAGGAGGGACTGTGACTATTACGAAATTTAAAAACATTTCAATCTCAATTACAGTAGTTCGCGCTACTTTGTAAACATTTATTAAGCCAAAATCCAACCTGTGAGGTTGATGCAGAGTGCTATCTGATAGGCTGATGGTGTATGTATCTTCGAGAAGATCGAAGTACTGAAAAAGCGGAAAAATTGCGGGTATGTTACGCGAGTAAAAAATTTTTTTTTTACACAAAGTAATTATTGGAATGATGTAAAGAAAAAAAAAAAAAAAAAAATAGAATATATGGCATATTTTTCTGCTCGCGCTTTCATACGTGATATTTCACTGCAATGAACAGAAAGCATAGAAATAGATCGATGTAACTCTTCTAAATTTGATCAAATTACAAACGAATGTGCGAAGTTGAAAGACACGGTGACGAAAGTATTCAGATGCAGTTTCAAATTTTGCAGTTTGTTGACGATGGATTTTGTTATGAGATGCTGATACATAACATCCTCAAAGCAGAGACTAAGTCGAATTAGAAAAAAAACGTCGTATAAGAAAAAAAGGGTCCGATAAACAATGTCGTTAAAAACGACGAGACGATTGTCGTGACAGAAGAGCATCTGTGTATATGTAAAGGGGTACAAATGTCCTGTACTAAAAATTATATTATTTCTATTCAGTGACTCAGGGCATAAAATTCCGATGTTACACACTGTATCTATACTAACATATACATATTTTAGTTTTTGTTCGAATAGACAAAAAAACAAAGATGTTATGCTAAAAATAATATGATAAAAGAAAACTGCTTTAGCCATATTTCATTTGATAATCGAGTTATTATTTCAGTATTAGAATATTTTAAATTTACGCGTGGTTTGCATAGGTAATGCATGATCTATGTAAAGCCTTTATACACGAATTTGCTTTTTTTTTTTATAAATAGCTCATGTTACCAAGTAGGAAAAATTCAAAGAAATTTACAATTGTAATATACAAACAATATTTTATTGCCGAACAGTTCGGGAAGAATGCATTGCGTTAAATACTCAAAATTGTTATCGAAACATTTGAATTAATTGTGTACCTCTTACGTGTAAACAAATACTGTCGGATGCTATGGCATTGAAAAAGAATTTGAATTACGGCCTTAGACCTAGTCGTGTATATAAAGGAAACGGAGGTAAGGACGATCCTTATCTGAGAGATAGTTGAGTGTGTGGCATCGTTAGACACAAATTTTATATCGAAGAGATTTAAAAAAACATCAAAATAAAGTCAATGCGTTAAAAGCCAACTTGTACACAATGATTTATTTTCCACACTACTCTAGTTTTATTTTAAGCTTTAATCGTAAAACGTAATATGTCCCTCTTGTGGTCAAGATTATGTCTTAATTGAACATTCTTTATGTAAAATAAACTTAATATTTTCAAAAAACAATACAAACTTTGAACATTTGGGAACCAATAGTAACTGTACCAATGAGATGCATTGGTGAACATAACCTAAAAAGACCGGAATTATACGAAAAATCGTTATGTTTAAAACACGTGATTTTTAATAGCTTAATTTATATAACGCGTACAATTTAAAAAATTACAATGAAGACACAAAAGTGGAAAGAATTAGAAGTGCCTTTAAGTGATTCTGTATTGAAAACCATTGAGGAATTAAAATTCTCTTCTATGACACCAGTGCAGGTAAAATATGTACTAGAAATCATTAATTTATATAAAAGGATTGTTTACATTTTTTAACGAAAGTTGTCCTTTATGTGAAATTTTTTATTTAACTATGTATAGGCAGCTTCTATTCCACTATTATTGAAGGGGAAAGATGTTGCAGCAGAAGCAGTAACAGGTAGTGGAAAAACAATTGCTTTCATAGTCCCCTTATTAGAAATTTTACAGGTATTTAAATAAAATTTTATAGATATCCAATGTATCTCAGATAACATTTTTTTAACATAAAGGGATAGATATTGAATAAATTGTTTACACATAAAACAGAAACGACAAGAAAAATGGAAGCCTACAGAAATTGGAGCAATAATAATCAGCCCTACCAGAGAATTAGCTGTACAAATAAATGAAGTTCTACAAAAGTTTTTAGACAATATTCCATATTTAAAACAAATATTACTTGTTGGAGGTACAACAATTGCAGAAGATGCAGACAGACTTAAAGCAGCTGTGAATATTATCGTGGCAACACCTGGCAGATTAGAAGATATATTATGTAATTGTAAAAGCATAAATTTGGCAGCTCGTGTGAAATCACTGGTAATTAATTCTAGATATCAAATATTTCACTTACAATGCATTTTTTTAATTATGTTCCAATCATCACATTTTCAGGAAATATTAATCTTAGACGAAGCGGATAGATTGTTAGATTTGGGTTTTTCCGCGACATTAGATACAATATTAAGTTATCTACCACGTCTCAGAAGAACAGGTTTATTTTCTGCAACACAAACAAAGGAATTACAGCAGTTAATTAGAGCAGGATTAAGAAATCCAGCTTTGATATCTGTTAAAGAGAAAGCAAATATTTCTACACCGTCAAACTTAAAAAACAATTATACTATTGTGAATGTAGAATACAAGTTGTCTACAATGATAGACTTTATTCAACGAAAAGGAACTAATTTAAAGTACATGATTTTCTTATCTACCTGCGCGTGTGTAGATTATTTTAGTTATGTTATTCAGGCGTGAGTACCACTGCAATGTATTTGAATGTAAGTCTATGAAAATAGATCTTATAATGTATTACATTTTCAGACTGCTGCCATTAGTTCAAATACTTGCAATTCATGGTAAAATGAAGACCAAGAGGTATAAAGTATTTAATGAATTTCGAAGTATCAAAAGCGGCATATTAATTTGCACGGACGTAATGGCTCGAGGTGTTGATATTTCAGAAGTAGATTGGGTATTACAATATGATCCCCCATGTTCGGCTAGTAGTTTTGTCCATAGGTGAGAATATTCATAGTACAATGTGCATTATGATATATAAATCATTTATTTTAAGTTTTGTTCATAATCGAATTTATTTTTCGTTCTAGATGTGGCAGGACTGCTAGAATTGGCAACGAAGGAAATGCATTATTATTCCTACTGAAAACAGAAGATACGTATGTAGATTTCATCAAAAGAAATCAAAAAGTAGATTTACAAAATATAACATTGGAACCATCTATAATTTCGTATGAAAGGTGTTTAAAGTGTATGAGAAATTTACAAAAACAAGATCGTCTCCTTTTTGATAAAGCAAACAGGGCGTTTGTATCATACGTACAAGCGTACAATAAACACGAATGTAACTTGATACTAAGATTAAAAGACATTGATCTGGGTAAACTTGCACTGAGTTTTGGCCTACTACGAATGCCTCGAATGCCTGAACTTAAAGGAAGAGATACATCGGCTTTCGAACCCGAAAACATTGATACTAATTCAATTGCTTATTCAAATAAACAAAAGGAGCAACATCGTTTAGAAAAACTGAAGATCTTTCAGGATAGCGGTGTATGGCCCACAGGGCGTAAATGTAAACGCAAAGAAACCGAACCTTGGTCTGAAGCCAAAAAGAAAAAACTGGACAAACAAGAAAATCGTAAGAAACGCAAAGAGAAAAAAATGAAACAGAAAGTGTCAACGAACCCGACAAAGAAACGAAAAAGAAAAATTAATGAACAAGATATTGAAGAATTGGCGAAGGATATCGCGTTAATTAAGAAATTGAAGAAGAAAAAGGTATCCTTGATGCATATAATTTTGAAAATTACGAATTACTTGCAATCAGTTATTACATTCACGATAACTGTTCCAGATTTCGCACGAAGAATTTGATGCAGCTTTTGGAATTGATAAAAATAGTGTGTGAAAAATATGGTACTCCCTAATGTTTTTTTTGTACATTTGTATATACAAAATACTATCACCCATAAAGCGATAAGGTAAACAATTGTACTAAGGTGTTGTAGTATGAGATCCTATAGTCCCCACTATGATTACTTTTGAACAATCTCAATCCATTTATCCTATGTGAATTCTTATCTGGTATATAGATAAACAGGCGCGATACAGATATCTGCTCAGTGATACTCAGATAAAAATAAGTCTTTGCCAATGAAATATGTATCGACATTTTCTTGAAAACTGAACACTTTTTCCGAGAATTTAAAACAGCCGTACAACATATTGAATATTTTCCATGTTAAATAAATTAAAAGTATGTTTGGAAATAAGATTCTTTATATTGTTCCTTCATGGAAAAGTACATACGTAATCATCTGTTGAGTATCACTGAGGAGAATGTCGGCATACAGAGGTATGAATACTGTATAGTGTGTGTATGTGTGGTCCCTTTGAAGAAATTCATCTTTGAGTGGTCCCCACTTAGGTCGAGTACGGTAGAAGGGGAAAACGTAAGCACTAGTCCTCTGAACTACAGTCATGAGCTATAGCGGTGAGTCACGCGTTCGTGCAAGTGTCAAGGAACTGTACGAGTTTATATTTTATTAAATTGCTACGGTTATAATTATTTATATAAAAGAACAATATAATAATCAAGACAAACTAATTAAAAATGAGTGATATAGAATCAAACGACCGACCGAAATGGTTGTTAGAACTAGAAAATCGAAAGAGAAAGGTGGGTCTCTGACAAGTTCAAAATCTTATTAAAAATAAACATGTTTTTCAAATTCTTTTACAACTTGATATCTTTATTGTATTATTTACGAAAAGCAGTTATTCAGAAAAGTTTCTTTTTACAACTATATATATTGTATGTATTACTGCAAGCAATAATAGTTTTATTTTTTGACAATTCAAGAAAATAAATTACATTTTAAGAATGAAAGAAATCCGTGTATGAGAGATTGAATTCATAAATTATTTAATGACAAAATTCATTTGGAGGCATCAAAGAATTTTGAGATCATTTTAGTTACTTTGTTTAGCCTCGATTGGCACATGAAGCTGGAGCAGGAGCACCTTGTGTGATTTGTAAAGCAACATGTCCGGGTTTAGACTTGCATTTTTGGAGAAAAACTTGTAAAAATTGTAAATGCAGTAAAGATGATCATGATGTCGATGATGAAGATTTTCCACAATTTGATTTGTTATTTGGTTCCTCAAGAAAATACAAGAAGAAACCTATTTGTAAATATCATTAAAATTAAACTATGATCTATTTAATATTATACATTACAATTATTAATTTTTTCTCTTTTAGTATTACATATACATAATGAAAGAGAACATGCAGAAGAAGCATTTGAATGGATACCACCAGATACAACAAAAGAACTTGCTGCAGATTATATGAAAGCCTTCCCAGTAGAAAAGTTACCTATTAAAGGGTCAGCTGGTGCAGCTCTGAGAAGGCAATTATTACAGAAGCAGTTACCCCTTCATGACATAGATTATAAAGTTTGTGATAAATTGAGTGAACAAGAAATGAAGCAATTTGAGAAGTATTTAGAAAGCATAAAAAAATACGTGGGACAGGGAACAGTGACAAAGGTAAATTATTGCAATAAAAATTTTATTGTGACATTAATTGATTATAATATATGGTTTTTTTTTATATTATAGATACTAAGTGCTCGCCCATTCGAACGATCGTTAATGACACCCGCTAATGCAACCGACATGCAACGTTTTAGTCCACAAAATAAACCTACTGTACAATCAAATATGGTTCAATTGCGCACGCCAAGTAGTTTTACTCCAAAAACTTCATACAAAAAAGATTTCCATGAGAAGTGGAACAAACACAACACACCTAATTTAGAAACACTAACTAATGTTAATAATATCGACGATATAGCAGTTCTTGAAAAATATAATATAAATAGTAACAGCAGTGAGACTATAAAATCAGAACCAATTAAATCCAGGTTTTACAATAAGGGTATTTATCCAATTAATTGCCCAAAATCTGATAACAATCATCATGATATTGTAAACAAAGACAGTTCAATGACTGAACATTTAAAGTTTCCAAATACTGTAGGAATTGAAAATCTTAATTCACAAGTTACACCGCTTCCTCATTCTTCGGAATATTATAAAGAAGCATATAAAGATATATTCAAGAATTCGTCCCCTACTCTTATGCACTTTGATCCGATTAACGATGATACCTCTATTGCAGAAACTATATTAGCAGATGCATTTCTTCCTCCTAGCACAGTACACGCCAATGATATAATTGGTAGTACATTAGATAAAAAGGGTCTAATGTTCATACGAGAAAAACTTACAAATAAATATAGCAACCAAGAAAATCAAGTATCACACAATGCTCCCAGTTTTGCGAGAAATTTAGATTCATGTGATTTATTAGCTAAAAATAATAACGCTGGTTTGCAAATCAAAAATATTAATGAAGGGACTGAGAGAGAAGCTGTCACTGCTGCCATACAAAATTCTCCGGGAGTATTGACTCTAACAGGAGATAGAATTCAAAAAGTAGAAAGGAACACTGTTGAACCTAAATCAATAAAGGCAGAAAAAGAAATAATAAAGCCTAATTCACAAATAGTTCAATCTGCTCCTCTTGATTCTACAGTAATTATTAAAATAGATGAGAAGGACAAAGTAAAAGAGAATACATCGCTAACCCCTACGAAATTAAAAGAAGGTTCATCTTCCTTACCAATGTCATTACCACAAACATGTCAACAATTTTCTAATACCGGTAATCACGAAGCAAAATTGAGTAATCTTGTGGCACCTTCTACTGTTATTTATTCTCAACAATTACAAAATCAAATATTCCCTTACAAAACTGTCGGCGGAACAAATCAACAAATACAAAATTTACCGAATATAGAACATCTAAAAGGCGCTGTTGAAGAACTAACAATGGACGCTGCTAAATCACAAAAATGCCACGAATGCAAGGGAGAGATACACGTTGGTGATGTCGCCGTAATTACTGACAAAGCTAAAAATTCAATGTGGCATCCCGGATGTTTTGTTTGCAATATATGTAACGAATTATTAGCAGATTTAGTATACTTCTATTATAAAAATAAATTATACTGTGGCAGAGATTTAGCGACATTTTTAGGAATTCCTAGATGTTTTGCCTGCGACGAGGTAAACATGTTTTGTATAAGTGTTGAATGTTTATGAATCAATTAATTAATATTCCATGCTTTGCGATATAATTTTTGTTTCCTTTTTCAGCTTATTTTTGTTCGAGAGTATACTGTTGCAGAAGGCCATAATTATCATGTAAAACACTTTTGTTGCTGGGATTGTGATGTTCCTTTAGCTGGAAAACAATATATTACAGAGAATGATCGTCCATTATGTCTTCCATGTTATCAAAAAACGTATGCGAAAACATGTAACGCATGCGAAAAGGTAATTGCTGCTGATCAGGAAGGTGTTCCTGTGAAAGACTTGCATTTTCACGCAACAGAAATTTGTTTCTGTTGTTATATTTGTAAGAAAAACTTATTGAATGGTAGAATAGCAGTTAAAGAGAAAAAAATATTCTGCAGCAAAGAATGCATTTCGAAGTTCCTACATACGTAAACTTAATATCAGATTCAATGGTACTGCCGCGTTTTGATGATATTTATTCATTTTTTTGTTTTTATATTTTGCCATAAAACAGTGCATGTAGCTTCATTTTTTGTATACATTATTAATATGAAATGCATATATCATTAAAAAACAGATTTTACACAGTTTTGTGTAAAGAAATATATTTTTTAATTAATGCATAAGCACTTTATAACAAATATCAATTGTAATCTTTATGTTAAAAACATTGTGATTAATTATAAATATAATATTAATTAAAAAGAAGAAATAAAAATTTTACTTTCGTTAAATATAACCATATTAGAATATTCAATCATTATAAATCTATGATATTTATGTAAAAACTTATTAGAATACACGTAATTCAAATTATTTTTAGAAAAAATATTACAGTTGCATGATTTTATAAGGTACTTTTGAGTTTCTAAAGAAGCTAATTACAGTTGCATACCTTTAATCCTTTGCAGTTGGAGCGCACCAATAGATAGTCGTACTTTCTTTACCTTAAGACAGGGTTTTAGTTCATTTGAATGAAAACTTGGCATTTTTATTAATTGCAATTTTCTAAAATCTTAGTAACATTATTTTAATTAACGTCAGCTATCTATCTTTTCTCCTTTTTTTACTAACGCTAGGCGTCTGCTATAATTAATACCACTTAGTTATTTTTTAATGCACTTATACACATTTATACTTTAAATGATACTTAATCATAATATTGAAATTTAATTTCTCAACAAACCAAAACCCTGCTTTGACTTTTCAGCTATAATACAATTTTCATATCTTCTTCCATCATTTCAACGAATTATATGTAACTCATTCTATCTTCTTTAGATGAAAAAGACAATTTAATATTCCAACCACACAGGATTAACACAATTTTGAAAATAAAAAAATATATTTAAAAATTAGTTCAACACCTTTTGACACTTTTAACGGATATTATTTCAATATTTATCATTGTAATCAAGAAGCGTTAAACTGTTTGCAATTAATAACCTAGAAATAATATACCTACTACAAAGAAATCCTTCATAAGCAAGAAGTCAACAAAAATTGCTTTGATCTCACAATATTTTGTACACTTACGAATAAGTAAGCTAATTTCAAGTACAAGGTAATATAATTAGATTGGATAATAATACAATTTTAAAATGTTGTAAATATCAGATTTCTCAAACTTATACGTAAACATATTCAAAACAACATAAAATAATGTTGTACATAGAATACTCTTCTTACACAGTAATTCTTAAGTTAAAAATTTAATTTCACATTAAAAAGTCAATTTTTATAATAATTTGTATTTAAGTAAATTTTTCCTTTGCTATAAATATTGTAAAATACAGTTACACGAAATATCTTATTATATCTTATTTCCACCTTCAATTTGGTTGGTATCAGTTTACTTTATGCATGTGTCTTATAGAGAACGTAAGTAATATGTAATTTCGAACATTAAAAGATGAAATATATACTTACCACATTCAGGTAAGTAAATTATTAATGTAGATGTATTTGATAAACAATTTTCAAAAATTACCTTCAAATTTTATCAAAGTTTCATTCTGAATCACTATCAACGACCCTTAAAACTCTTTTAAATGAATTCCGTGCTTCGCGGTGTTTCGTAGGAGTTTCCGGCATTTTTGTAACCTCCTTGTTAGAATCTTTATTTCTCTGGGCACGTGTAACACGTCCTAAAAGTAATACACATTGCAACTGCTAATCGTAGACTATGTATTTTCATAATTTACGGTAAAACTTATAAAATTACAAACCTTCTGATATAATATTGCTTGTATTCAATTCAGCAACATCCTTCAACTTTTCATTTCTGCGTTTAACTTTTTTACACTTTTCCATAGTTGGTCTTCCAATAACTCCATTTTTTTCTAACAATTCTTTGAGACACATTACCTTTGCTTTATTTGTTTTACACCCAACCCATACATCATTATAAGATTTTACATGTATTCCAGCAGCTCTAATAAACTTTTTCAGAGACTGAATGTTCTTATCCTCAGTTTTTTGCTATAATACAAATATATTTTATAAATATATATTTACCAAAAAAAAAAGAAAAAAAAAAAAAAAATTTTTAGGTATTAAAATATTGAACTTACGGTACCACTTTTTCGTTTCTCATTTTTTGAATTGTCACTATCATTTTCATTTTCACTCTTACTTTTCACTGACTCTTCATCAGATAGACTTTCCTCAGTTTTCTTATTATCTATTGTACTCGGGTTTTCGGCTTTCTTCTCCGTATCTTCCTCCTCATCCTGTTCCTCCTTTTCCTCCTCCTCATCCTTTTCCTCATCTTCATCCTCATCCTTTTCTTTCTCTTTCATCTCCTTCACAGCTGACTTTTGAACTCCTACTTTTATTGCACCACGTCCTCTTTTTGATTCTGAGGATGTTTTTGTAACTTTTTTACTTACTGTTTTCTTAAGTTTCCTTTTAGTTTGTGGACTATAATCTTCATCCGAAACACTATCATTTTCTTCAGAATCAGTAACTTTTGCTTTACTAAAAGATGTATGACCCTCCTTCTCTTCTGCATCCTTTACAACCAAATTTTGAGTTACCTTTTTCGCTGAACCACGTCCCCTTTTTGACTCTGAGGGTAATTTTATAGCTTTTTTATTTACAGTAGTTTTCTTAAGTTTCTTCTTAGTTCGCGGACTATAATCTTCATCCGAGATGTCATCATTTTCTTCAGAATCAGTAACTTTTGTTTTACTGAAAGATGTTCGACCCCTTTTTTTTTCTTTTTTTGCATTTTGTTTAGACGGTACTTCAGTTGCATCCTGTGAATCTGATTTCTCTGCTTCAGAAGAACTGACATCAAGTTCGGAATCATTAGGTTTAGCTTTAACGATTATCGTTTTTGGTTTAGGTTTTTTATCTGTCTCATCCTCACTTTCAGAAGAACTTGTTTCTTTATCACTGGCACATTCTACTGAAAGTTCTAACCCTTCTACTACTTCAGAATCTTGTATTTGTGATTTACTATGTTTCTTCTTCTGTTTACTGTTATCTTCTCCCTTCTCTGTTTTTTCCTTTTTTATTATTTCTCCTTTTGCATCAACATTTGTCTCAGGTTCTGTAGATACATTATCCTTTTGGATAAAAAAGAAATATTATAACATAATAATGTCTTAAGTAAAAAGCACTTACGGTGCAAATTTATTTTCATAACTTAAAATTTAAAGTACACATGTGATTTATTACCTTCTGATGGCTATCCATTGAAGTCTCAGTGGGAATCGTAGTCTTGACATCGGTATTAGTATTAATACGTTCTTCTTCATTCTCATTTTCAGAGTTTACATCATGCGATTCTTTTATATCACTGCCTGTACTTTCTTCTACCACAGATGTACATTTTGCATCATCTTTATTATCAGTTGCATTCGTATTTTTTGCACATTCATTTACATCTTTAACGCTACCATTAACTTCTGGTACATATTCTGTATTATTTTCTTCGGTTGTAATTTTATCGGTAGAAGTACATAATTTCTTAGAAACTGAATGTAACTTCTCATCCTCTGACGATTCTTCGTGCATTCTCTTTTGTGTAGGTACATTGGTATCTAAGGACTTATTAGGTACCTCCAGAGCAGGCCTCTCATCCTGTGTTTCTTTGTCACTTTGATCAGATTCCAGCATTTTTTATAAACTTACCTGAAACCTTGAAAAATTTATACTTTAATTTGTCAAAACATAAACATTAGACTATTAAAAAGCTTATTGAGAACGATTGCTTTGCAAAAAATATATTTCTAACGTATTTTATATTACAACAAACTTCTGTGAAAAGTAATTTAAATAATTATATAGTATTTAAATAGTTCATAAATTAAATTCTTTTTATTTGTTGCTATGATATTAAGCATTTTCAAAAACCAACTAATATTGGTAGAAATTATCGTTATTATTATTATTTTCATTCGCATTGGAAACATAGCCCTGCTTTAGACATTTATCAACAATCAATCAATGTATTATTAACGAACTGTGAAATATTAACAAACATTTATTATAAAACTGTCAAATATGAAATATCTTACGATATAACATGTCACAAATTCAAAGAAAACATCACTGGAACAATGAAAAATAACAAACAACTTACAAAGTCACAACTGCCAAGTATATTCGGTTAATTATCTCACGAACGATGATCGCAACGTTTGCGCGGCAAAATCTACGACGCGGTAACTACGTAGTCCGCTATTGGTTGGTTAAATCATCTATAGTACAGTTTTAACGTAAATTATAAGGAAAGGTATACTGCGTTCAACTCGAAAGTCTACGGTAAACATGACCACGTGACTATGGCATAGTTACAGTAGAAGAGATCATGTCCCGAGCAGGCATGCAAAATTTATACAAATACATAACTATTTACGTATAACAATAGACATAATTTTGAAGGTTCTAACATTGATAACAATTTCCTACTAAAAATTCATTCGTCGGCTTTATAATCTTTTCATGATCCAACCCACTTTGCGACAGGTTTAATTACATTATGTATAAAAAGCGGCATTGAATTGGTCACAAGGAGTAAAACCTTCCAATTGGTGAAATGACATTGGTAATATCGAATTGGTAAAATGTAGAATTTTCAATGTTAATCCACCAATTGAAAGCTTAGAGCCATATATACGCCGTGACCTCGAAACAGTTTCAATGCCCCCAGTATAACTCTGATCAAAACAGCCAGACACAAATTAAGGACGAGGCTAAAGGCAATTGCAAACTTGGGCCTTACCCTTTAACCCTCGACCAGCGAACTCTATGTTCATTTTGACTTATACAAACTGTTCATTTCAGAATCCTAAAGCTCTGATCTAATTGCAACTGTACGAATTGTATGACGCTTTCCCTTTTAAAAATATTTACAAATACCGCCATTACCTGCTTTCTTTAACAACAGCACTCTCTGTCGTCTTTAACATTGTGCTTTTCAAACCTTAATTCATTATGAACTTCACGAAATATTAAAGGCATAACTCTCATTGGCGTAACTTAACAAACTGCGGCTTTTTCCTTATGCGACACGAATTTATGTTACTGTGTTTATGATGCGTAATATGCATTTGTAACAGCGTTTTAAGGCCAAGAAGAATGAAACACAAGAAAGATAAAAGCAAATCTAAACATGAGAAACGAAAATCGGAAAAAAAGCATAAGAGTAAACATAGAAAGCGAGATAAATATAATGAATTAAGTTCAAGTAGCGTAAGTATTCAATACCATCTTAACCTCCTGAAATATTGTCATATTTATTCCGCCTTTCGTTACAAAAATAATATAATTTTAGAACAGTAGCGAAGATGAACATGAGTGGGTGGAAAAGCCAATATCTCAATCTGTACTTACAGATCAAAATATACCTACTTCATCAACCCAAGAAAAATCTTGCAAAAGAGAAGATTGGATGAATATAAACAGTATATTTCCGTGTATGTTTAATAAGGACAAGTCATCATCCTCGAAAACAGATAAAAATGCTGATAAACCTGATTTGGATAAATTGGGTCAAAGTGACAGAGAATTAAATCCTTATTGGAAAAATGGTGGCAATGGTTTACCCAGTACAAGTTTAATAAAAACAGATACAAAGCAAATAGCATCTGTGGATTGGTTAAAAAAAAGTCTTAAACGAGCACAAGAACAGGCAAGAAATGAGGGAAGAAGTCTGGAAGAAATAGCAGCTGACAGATGGGGTGTAAGTGTGTTTTGTTAATTATTTTCAGAATATAAAAATAATATTAATTCCACTGTTAATTGTTTTAGTCCTTGGAGGTCATACAGTCAATGATATCTGAAGCAGAAAGAACATCAATAAAACAGAAATCAGAAAATATTGTGGATAATAGTAAAAAATTCAGGTTTAAAAATCAATCAAGAAAAAATGAAAAGTACAATGACAATGGACAACATTCATATTATTCTACAGAATCAAAGAGAGATTGCCATTTTAGGTCTATGTCTAAAAGTCAAGATGAACATAAACAATACAGGGCACATGATAATTTACAGTATGAAAAACAACAAAAACAGAAATATAAGAAACCAATGGATGATAATTGTGTTGCTAATACCTCATATAAAACTCATCATTCTACTGTAAAAAAGTGGCAAAAAATAAAAATGACAGAAGAAACTGAAAAGAATGAATTAGATGCAAATGTATCTGAATTAAAAACTATTAGTGTGGAAAACAAAAGCAATGTAGATGATTTTGAATCCAAAGAAATTAAATCTTTAACAGAAGCAGAAATGAATAAGTTAGGGGCAAAAATTGTTAAAGCTGAAATAATGGGTAATACTGTACGTTTGTTGCCTTTGCATTATATGTGTAAAAATATTAATAAATCAAAATTTTATGTATTTTCTTTTTGTAGAAACTTGCAGCTGAATTAAAAATTCAATTGAAAGAAGCTAGAGAACTTGCTACAAAATCTGTGCAATTACATGGAACAGAAAAAGTTAAAAATGTAATACTTACACGAACTGATGCTTTGGGTATGCATTACACGTAAAAAATTTGTTACAATTAAAGTAAATGATTTATTAAAAATGAATTATGCATAATAGGTGTTACAAGACCATTGGAATCCAGAAGTCAATGTACAGAATCTTCGGAAAAAAGCAAACGCAAAAATTCTCAAACGCATGTTTCTGGAAAACGAGTGCGGCATTATTTTGACGATGATAAATATTCATTGCAACAATTAGTAAGTATTCTATTGAAGTAAAATGAACCTAATGGATAATTCTAGATGCAAACGAAATAATAATTTTTGTTTAGTTCCAACGTGAAAAAGGAAGATCTGCGAATGAAGATGATGCAACTTTTGTTAAAATTGCTTCTAAGGTGTGTAATACGACATTTTATAACAATAATCTAAACCAATAAATGTATGAATCGTTTTACAGAATATGGACATGGATGACATATTTGAAGAAAAAATCACATGCGTTCAATCAAATGCAAAACAAGATGACAAAGATCGTTCTCTCGCGATTAAGGAACACAAACAACTATCAAAAAGTTTGGATAGTTGCCGCTGGTGTATTGACTCAAAATATATGTTGAAACATATGATTGTTACAATGGATTCTGAAATTTGTCTGAGCCTTCCTTCTTATACTTCCTTGACTCAAGGGCACTGTATAATAACACCTATACAACATGTTGCTTGTCAATTACGATTAGACGAAAATGTTTGGGAAAAACTGAAGGTACAGGATTCTTTTAACATCTTTTATAAACATAAACTACTTTCTTTATAATTATCTTATTTTCAGTCACTGAAGCGAGCTTTATATAAGATGTTTATAGACCTAAACCAGTATCCAGTGTTTTATGAAATTTACAAAAGTCGCTACAAATTTCCACATATGGAATTAGAATGTGTTCCTTTACCAAAAGAAATTGGCGAATCAGCGCCAATGTATTTCAAGGTAAATATATTAGTGATAAGTGATTTATAAATTAATAACATTAAACTCTATATTATATATTCTTGGTATAGAAAGCCTTGTTGGAATGTGAAACAGAATGGTCAATGAATAAAAAGATTATCGATCTTGAACACAGAGACGTACGTCGTGCTATTCCGAATGGTTTATCTTATTTCATGGTGGAATTTGAAACAGATAAAGGATATGCACATGTTATTGAAGAAGAACATATGTTTCCAAAAAATTTTGCAGAGGTAATAATTTTTTTTCTAAAAATTTATTACTACTTAACGAAGCAATTTTATTTGATTTATTACAGGAAATTATTGGCGGAATGTTAGATTTAGATCATGACACATGGCGAAAGCCAAGAAAAGAAAATTTTGATCAACAACGAGAAAAAGTATTAAAATTTTCAGAAATATGGAAAAAGTATGACTGTGGAATTAAAAATTGTGTTTAATTTTTAAGCACGATTTTAATAAATAAATTTGTATATACAAATATAATCATTAAAAGTACGATAATAACTTTCTATAAAAATGTTAACAAAGATAAATGTCATTTCATTTACATTTATTTATTTACTTAACTTCGATATATTTTCGATGTTGTATTTCTATTTTTTTAAAAATCCTGACACTGGAAGTTTCTCAAAATAATCTTTCAAAACAGATGGAAATAATGATAAAACTTTAAAACGTCTTCCCATCTTACCTTCATCCATTATCATTTGATATTCAGATTCCAAATGTTTTCTTTCTTCTTCTGAAGCACTTTTTAAAAGCATTTGTAATCTTACATCAATTCCAAGGTTTTTTAAAAAACTTGCTTGAGTTACTGGTCCAAATGTTATTAATTTATTATCTTTCTTTGCGACTTCCGTTAGAGCTTTGAAATCGACGTCTGCCGTCAAATCTGCAGTACCTGGATGTAATAATGGATCGTGTACTTTGTGTTGCAAAAATGCACGAAAAGTATCACTTTTATCGCCATTATGTCCATAGTCGCAAATTAAAGCAAATCCACCCCATTTCGTTAAATATTGAGCTATATAGTCTACTGTTAGTAAACTTTGTGGGCTCACTTCAACATGATCCCGTTTTTCATCACGCTACAAAATATATTCTTACTTGATTTCTGTTCATTACTTTAGTTTAATATCAGAAATGAAAATGTATTCTTACAGGTATGTAAAGCGTGGCAGGAGTTGGTGCATTTGATAACACATAACGAAACTTTTCTTCATTGCTTCCTTCAATTATATCTACCAGAACTTCATTCCATCCTTTGTCAGTTTTCTAAGGTTGAAATCATTTTGTTCACATAACATATATCAATCTTCCATTAAATATTCACTATTTCATATACCTGAAACTTATGTATAGGTAATGCATCAAAGAATTCATGTGCTACAAATATGCTGAATTTCTTAGGTACATCTTTGATATCATGATACCAATATATCTTCACATTATCTTCTGTAATTCCTTCTCTATAATAAGTAATAGAATTTGATTCAGATCCATTTGTTTCAATGTTATGTTCTTTAGTTGTTTTACATAAATTTTTTGCTTGAATTAAGGAAAGAGTAGGACTGATCTCCACCAAATGAACAGACAGGTCATTTAGGACATGTAATTGTTTAAATACCTACATAGTAAATTTATATTCATATAGTAACTTATTAATTTTGATATATCTAACACTAAAAGCATACCCGTAGTATATCTTTTATTAATGTTCCTCTACCTGGACCTAATTCTATAATTTGAAAAGGAGATTTTGAAATTTTTGTCTTTTCATATAATATCCAAACTGCTATCATCTAAAAAGTATATAATGCAAATATAGGTGGAAACTTATTATATCGAATATGCATCCACTTACTAAATTTTTGAACAATTACATACTTCTCCAAATAATTGTGTGATTTCTGGAGATGTTATAAAATCACCTTTTTTTCCAAACACATCTTTATTCATATAATAACCTAAATTTGGATGAGTTAAAACTTCTTTCATATAATCAGCGATAGTAATTGGTCCGCATGCTAAAATTTTTGAGTATAAATGCCGGTAAAGATTTTGCGACTTTTCTTTACATGAATGTACAGAATTGTACGACGAGTAAAAGACACAGTTTATCTTTCGACATTGTAATATCACTTTTGCATCAAATAATTTATGATATTTCGTATATTTCTTGCATATTTTAAGTGTTTGGATCATATTTGCAACACCTAAAAGTTTGATTGCAATTCTAGGTTGTAACGGTCACCAGTGTGGCGGCCACACTGCACTGATCATCTGGCCACACTGACCACCACTGAATACTGACAGGACATACGGCAAGAAAGTATATCATATGTAGTTTTTTATCATTTTGTACTGTAAGTACGTGTTATTCTTATCGTGTCACTATATTTTGTAATTGGTAATAACTAAATTGGTATATTCATTAAAGGTTTTGCCAAAATGGAACTCAAATTATTGGGCAGACTACAAAAACTTGGGTAAGTGGTTCGAGGTTATAATCTTAAACATTAATACTATGTCAAGATTTTTCTTTAATTTCAGGTATAGCGAGGAGTTAATAGAACCAAATAAATTTATGATGGCTTTAAAACAAGGTCCAAAATCGCCAGAATTTACTAAACTTGTGGCATGGTTGGCAAATGAAATTGCAGTACTTTATGATATGGATGAAACTGTTCATGCAACAATGTCATCGGATGATTCTAGTTCTTTCCTATTAGAATTAAGCTGTTTTCTTAAGGAATTAGGATGCGTGAATGAACGATTAATGTCTGGTAATGTCAATAGCCGATTGGCAACTGAACAGGATAGGTATATTCTATTAGATTTTCTGGGAGCAGAATTAAAAACTTCCAGATTATTAGAATATCGAAAACATAAAACTTCTAATTCCATGGATATTGATGTTGTAAGTTATTATTACAAGAATAACATCAAGATAAGTTGGTATTATAAATTTTTTAATAATGTCTTCTAATTGTTTATAGGAAGAAAGCGATACAGCTAAAGATTTGAAAGATATGTTAATAGCATTAAATTTTGGAAAACCACCAGATGATATTACTGCAGAGAAACTTTTTGCAAGAGTAGAAAATAAATTAACTGAGATATTAAAACAGGTACCACCTGAGCTTGTAGGCCAACCACTAATTACTACTGATTTCTCAGAAAGAGAATGGAAAGATCTTCAGCTTGTGCAGCAAGAGTTACACGATGAATATAGAATGCGTCGTGATATGTTACTTAAGCGACTTGATGTAACCATACAATCTTTTCTGGTAAGCATAGACAAATGTTTATATAGACAGTAGTGCCCACTTAAGCGTCCACGGTTATCTCCACCAATTCTTGTAAATCAAGCGGCTTCGAATATCGAGCGTGTTGAGCGTAACTTGACGCCGATTGTTATCGATACATTGTATATGTGTAGGTGTACGGTTTTGGATGCCAGCTATTGTATCTCATTTGCATTTATCCTCTTTCTTTATCTCAGTTGAATTATGAGAAGTGACCATGCCTCTTAAGCGTCCGCGGCCGGTCCCGAGCGCGGGCATTTAAGTAGGCACTACTGTGTACAATACATAACAGTCAAATTATTTATGTTTAATAAGATTTAAAAATGCATAATATTTATTTTTTTACATAGTGGTCAGATAGAATGAAATCTAAAGAGAATGAATTAAGTAAACAATACGAGGAAACTAGGAAATTTTTAAATACAGAACCTGATATTACGTTTGCTGATTTATTAGCAGCAAGAGATGATATTGCATTAATGGAGAAGACAAGCAATGCAAGTGTTAGGAAAAATACTCGTAGTGAAATAAATTCAGTTATTATTGGAGTGGTACCAGATAGAGGTGGAAGACCATATGAACAAGAACCACCACCACCTGAAATGCCACCGTGGCAAAAAGATAGAGTGCAAGGACCTTCGACCTCTGGGTTAGTTGATATTAACTGAAATAATCTTAGACAAAATGATTTGGAATAAATATATACACATTTACAATATTTTGCAGTGGAGGTCGAGGAGGAGGAGGTGGAGGCTACAGAGGGGGACGTGGAGGAGGCGGTTCTAATAGCTCTTTTTCCAATGATAATCGAGGAGATCGGGGTGGTACTAATTTTAGCGGAGGTGGTAGTGGTTTTGGAGACAGTGGGTCTCAGGGCTCTAACTATTCTTCTAATAGAGATGGATTTGGTGGACAAAGAGGAGGATACAGAGGAGGTCAAGGGGGAGGATACAGAGGAGGTCAAGGTGGCGGATACAGAGGAGGACAAGGAGGAAACTATGGAGGTGGACAAGGAGGAGGATATGGTGGTGGACAAGGAGGAAACTATGGGGGAGAGCAAGGAGGAAACTATAGAGGAGGACAAGGAGGAAATAACACTTATAGTAGAGAAAATAGAGATAGTGGAGGTAATGGCTTTAAAAGAAAAGGTAAATGTATTATATTATTATCAATTTTAATATTTAGAATATGGTCATCGATACTGTCATCCAAGCAATGCAGGCTCTGCTTCACAATCTGACACTAAAGGCGGACAACAATATCAAGGGGGTAGTTCTAGTGGTAGGGATAGGGGAGGTAGAGTTCAAGGAGGGTGGAATCAAGGAAACAACTCTAGCACAGATAACTATCAACGCGGTGGATATAATCGTGGCGGAGGCAAAAGAGGACGACAATACTAAGATAATATATGTAAAATATTATTCGTACATTGTCGTGAGCGTTATACTGAGAATAGGTTGCATTAACGAGCATAATAATTAATATAAATGAATGTCTACATCACAAACTGACGCTTAATTATTTATATTTTATGTTATATATTTAAATCTAAATAAACCTTTGATTTTGTTAAAATCAAAAACCTATAAGAAAATGTCTGGGTGTTCGAACTTAAGAAATATAGTATTATAATATACTAGAAATATGAATTAATAACTATTAAAAGACTATATTTACCCCCAACCAACTGAAAAATCTAGAAAAGACTGAAATACGAGACCGACACAAGCAAAACATGTATACCAACTCTGAATTGTTGAAAAAATCAATTATTTGATTTTGCGCGCGAAAAGAATTTAACAAATTATTTCAACAGAAAGCAGTAGACAATAATCTATATAGGATTGGATATTCTAAGTTAACATATACATACCTAACTATGAAAAAATAAAGATCAATCAATCAAGAACTATTAACAGTAACTTAATAATAAAAATAGGTGCAGCAACATACGATTTAAAAAAAAAAAGAAATCATAAATCTTACATAGCTTACCAATTTAATGATTCATCATAAATCTTAGGAAATTACAGGTCCATCTACAATGTATACCACATATTATGTAATAGAAAACAAATCATGCAAATATGATTGCTAATATCGCAAAAGAAGATATACAATGGAATAAAAAATAATTACGAACATTAGTTCTAGATTTAAAATAAATTGGAAATTTATATATTATTTTCCCTTGTAGAAACAACATCATTATTTATATACTAATTTTTTTATGTAATGAAGTAACAATAAATTTAGTGATATTAATAGTTGATAATGTAAAATGTTTAGCGATACAAAGATGATTAATTTAAATGTTTCATTGGATAAAATATATTACTATATATATATTGTGATTATTTACACATTAATTATTAACTATTAAAAACTACTAAAAATGGCCTTTTGAATAATTTCTGTGGTTTTCACTTATTAAATAATTACGTTGTGCGAAATTTAAAAATTCATATTTAATGTGTATAGTGAAAAATCATCTTTTAATTTCATGTCAGCTGTCTATATCAGTACCCTCTACACTCCTCTTGGTTCATGTTTCAGTGTTCTTTTATCAGCCGTCTGTAGAGTACAACGAATTTGTTTTATGCGAAAGCAAAATGCCAATAAGTGTTTTTTGGATGAATTGTCGCGTTTATCTTGCATTGTTTGTTCTCGAAAATCAGACGTTCCGACATATGGAAATATTAAATGTAACATTGATGTGATTTGATATACCGTTTAAACGTTTCGTGCAACTTTTACGTCACAGTTTACAAAACGGTACAATCTATGTATTGTCCGAATTCTAAACGTCTGTGTTTTGCCCATCAAATCGTTATTTTTTTATAAGTACTGTTATCGATCAGTATAAAAGCAAGATATGTGTTATCGAGCAATGACGCATTTACAGGATACTTGATCAACTGATTTACCTCAGGTAAATATGCTCGGATGTGTACATACCAATTCATTGCTAACGTTGGTCTTTACCGTAGCTTGTTTTTTAAATTAATATTTGCTTATGGATCTGCGTAATTTATAATAAGTTGAATATACCAACAAAGATACAACAATTTTATAAATATTAAATGTTCATTTAGTGACTTATTTAGATGAACTTGTTCCAACAGTACTATGGATATTGGAATAATTTTTATTTGAATTTTGAATGCAAGGTTTCCAAAGAAAGTTACGTATATAAATTGCAAGTAATAATAAAAAAGAAGGATGTCTGGGGGAGAACGTAAAAAACGTGCTTGTGATAGAGGACAAGGCTGGGAAGAGGCAGGTGCTGAATTTTATCAGGAAAGTTATCCTGCAGCTATTGAGGCTGATTTGCAACAAGTATTACAAAGGGATCCTTCTCATATAGCCACTTTACTTCCAAGTAAAAAATCTCGTGTTGGTAAGTTTTTATGAATGATAGAAATTAAAAATAAATTAAGGTGTCTTGTACTTAATATCTTCTTATAATAGCTACAGCTAAACGAATACGTAATGATACTAAAACTACATTGAGAAGACGCACTAGTACAAGATCTCGTGGTACAACTACATCAAGACGTATGTCAACCAATATTCATGATACTGCTGTATCTATGCTGCCAGATTTATCTGAGAATCTGTCTAATGAAGAACGCACTTGGGAAGAAATAATGCAAATTAAGGCTATGCCCATTTGCATGGCACAAAAAATACAATTAAAAAACCAATTACAAGTATGTTAAGTATTATCAATATGAAAAAAAAAGAAATTAACATACATAGAATTAAAATAAGCTAATGTGTGTGGATGTATATATTTCAGAGTGCTACAAAGTTAAGGCTGCAAGGTTTCGAGCAATTGAAATGGCAACGAAGGAAAGCTTGGCAACAATTTCGTATCAGAATGAAGGAAGCATATTCAAAAATGGAGCTGTGGAATGATAGTCTTAAAACAATTGGAGGGAATTTTGGAATGGGGATAGTAGCATACTTTTTATTCATCAAATGGTTGATGTATCTAAATATTCTTTTATTCTTAATTATGTTTTTATTTATCGTATTACCTGCAGTATTATTTGATATGCCAGAAGAAGAGTCATGCATAAATTCTAACAACAGTCACAGCATATCGTGCTGTTCAGAGTTGTATTGGAATATAACTGAAGGAAGTAGCAGTTTAACAGATATTGTACAGGGCACTGGTATTTTAGAATACACTTTATTATTTTACGGCGCGTATACTCGTATGACTTATGACGCTTCTAGTATGTTTTATAATTTACCATTGTCTTACATTTGTGCTACAATTGGTATATTTATTGTTAGTTTGGTAGTAATTGTTAAGTCAGCTGCTAAAGGTTTCAAACAGAGAGTTGTGGAAAACGAAGGTCAATTTTATAAATATTGCAATTTAATTTTTGGGGGTTGGGATTACTGTATACAAAATGAAAAGTCTGCAGCTGTAAAACATAAAGCACTATATAATGAGATTAAAGGATTTTTAGAAACTGAAAGATTGGAAGAAGAAAGACAAAATCGAACAAGAGAGGAGAAAACAAAATTTATTATCGTGCGTTTGTTTATTAATTTAATTGTTCTGACAGTATTATGTGGTTATGGTGCATTCATTTACTATATATTTGAATTTTCGTTCGAGCAAGTCACACACCACACAGTTCAAAGTAATGATGCAGGTTATGTATCATTAAGTAAAGTCATTCAGTTATTTTTTGAGTTTCTTCCATACATATGTATTGTCGCTTTAAATTTTGCAGTACCATTTTTGTTTCGGTATTTAGTGACTCTAGAAAATTACAGTCCAGCATTTGTTGTACGTGTAACTCTTTTAAGAACTATATTTCTACGACTTTCTGCTATCATTGTTTTACTCTCGTCATTTTACACATTAGTTGCACATGATATACCGGATAACGAATGTACTAATATTATTTATAGACGGCCATTATGTTGGGAAACATTTGTGGGTCAACAATTTTTCAAGCTCTACATTACTGATATTATTCTTCAGTTCATTATGACATTTTTCGTGAATTTCCCTAGATCGTTAATAGCAAAGCATACAGAAAATAAAGTATTACGGTTTTTTGGAGAGCAAGAATTTGATTTACCGAAGCATGTGTTAGACGTTGTTTATTTACAAACCATTTGTTGGCTTGGTTGTTTCTTTGCACCATTGTTGCCACTAGTTACAGTAGTTGGTACTTTCCTGTTGTTTTACATCAAGAAATTTGCTTGTTTAGTTAACAGTACCCCATCAAGTAAAATTTATAGAGCAAGTAAATCGCATTCGCTTTTCATGTTTATTTTATTAATTTCTTTCATTATATCTACAGTCCCAGTAGGTTACTCCATTGCAGAAATAATGCCATCAAAATCCTGTGGCCCATTTAGAGGTTTAAAGTCAGTATGGTCTTTATTGATTCTAATGTTTTCACAGTTTCCAAATTGGCTTCAATCGATTTTGTATTTTCTTGGTACTGCTGGATTTGGTCTACCAGCTTTTATTGTTCTTGTACTGCTTTTATATTATTATTATGCAGTATCAGTAGCAAACCAGCATATGGTTACAGTTTTAAAGAATCAATTGGTGTTAGAAGGTCATGATAAACAATTCTTACTTAACAGATTGAGTGCTTTTATTAAGCAACAACAAGACCAAAACAAGTATCATCAAGAACAAACAAATGAATTAGGCACATTTTCATAATCAGAATTATGAAGGTTAAAATAATTTTTATGTAGTAATTTTAAAAGCACATAAATTTTATAAATGTATAATATAATTAAGTGTAAGCTACATACAAATTACTGTAATTTGTTTAATTTATGTTGACTTTTTGTTTGATAGTAAAACTATTTATTTTCTTTTACGTATTCAATCAGTAGTGTTGGAAATACTTGTGCAGGTACAATTACATAGCATTTAATTAAAGGATAACTTCAATACAGGGTTATGCAAAAATGGTCAATATGGACAATATGAGGAGTTTTACATGAATTTTACATTACACAAACAGATTTTGCATTTAAAAACACCATATTTGCTGCCAAACAATTCTTATATAGTTTTATCGATTTCTTAGAGTTAAAAAAAAATTAGTATGTATCTTTTAAGTTAATTAGGTAATCTTAAATATGGTAAACATGAAACACCTAAAAATCAGGGTACAAAGTGAAAACTGTGCAATAGTAGACAAAATTGCAAATTATTTATTACGTATATATAATTTTAGTAACTTAAGATACATTCAAATGGGGTAGTAGTACCAATATAAGAACATTTCTTTTAAAATAACTTCTCATAACATAGTAAGTAGAATAATGCGATTATCTTTATTTTAGTTGACACAGAATATCATAAACTCACTTCTTAATTTTATAAACAAACATTAGGGTGCTTTTGCTAATATGAAGTGAAGTGATATATGGTGGACCTATTTTTAGATTAGCTGAGTATTAGAAATGTAATGCAGTTGTAAATAGATTTTGTAGGGTAATCAGAAAACCTTTAGAAGTAAGAACATATTTTATAGTAAAGTATTCTTTAAATGTGTATCAAGGTACCCATTAACCAAAAGCATTTTATTTGATATCACAGACTTGTGTTTTAAAGCAATGTTATTTTTTTATAGAAATTATTTTTGTTTAAAATTTGATAACTTTGGTGATTTAGTGATTAATGATGGAGTGATTTTATAATATTTATTATTATATACGATAACAATATTTAATACTTCTTTTGAGGTATATTTATAAATGTTACATTAATAATAGAAATTTTTTCGTTTCATAGCTTCAAAGAGAAAAAGTTTTTTTTTATCTTTTAACACTGCCATTGTACATGAAAACAAAATTACCTTAACTTTTCTATTTATATATGTATATGCATGTGTAAAAAATGTTAGTAGGAATTATGCATGTATGCAATATTTCTTACAAATAATCATTACAAATTTATAGGACTGCCAATGTACTTTACATAGTTTCAAGAAATGCATTTTATATGAATTTTATACAAACACGACCATAAACAAGCAGCTATGTGTAATATCACATGAACATAACTTCTACTAAGAACCATATTCCATTGAGTGTTAATTTATAATTAATATTCTATTTCTAATGTCACTGAAATCAGTATTAAAAAATAGATATGTATAGTATATTTAGCAGTATCATGCATAACAAGGAAAGATTTTTTGTGCTAAAATGATGATAAATGCTTACATCTTTATTGCAACTTTTATATATTTACAAAAATAAGAAAATTAATTACAAATATACTATTTATCCTATAAAAGACTGCACACTTTTGAAACAGCTTTCCTAATTAAACCAAAGATAATTTGCGATGTTTACATATTTCATAAGGAATTATAAGATGTCTGTTATGTATGACAAAATATATGCTCATGATATAAAATATGGTTAATAAACTATAATATATATAAAATATATAAAATATTTATTTTCATTTTTCTTTATATCAAAATACAAAAATCATTATAACTAAATTACGTAATAATATCTTGCATATTTTGTGTTCAGATTTATGATTTTAATTACGATTCTGTAGAATGTAGCTGAAAAAAATGTAACAATTGATTTCTGATCATACACTATCTACTATTTATTCGATTATTGATAACCTACTGCTTCTGCAATATCAATCCAATCAATTGCTGCTGCTAAAGCATCATTCTTAGATGGTAATTTGTCATAATTCCAATATGTAAAGTATGAAAATGTTCCTGTTGAATACAAATTACGTTCCATATTTTCCATTTCTGGTTTTTTATGTTCAAGAAATGTAATGCCTTTGTATCCTGAAGGTATTGTTATCTTCTTCCCTTGAAGTGGATATCCACGAAATGAAGAATTGTAATCTGCATAGAAGTGAAATAATTTTTATTTTAACCTTAAATTTACGTTAAAGTAATGGTATCTATTTTCAAGATAAAATGTTTACGATGTGTATAATTGTCAATTTGAATAAGCTGTTTCTAAATATACATTATACGAAACAGTTGTGTTTGTACAATTATTGTTTTGTACACAAATGTTAAGTCATAGCGAAAGAGAATTCAAGTTTAAGGAACTCACGTTCGTCATCAATTTTCCGAATATATGGTGTAAAGTAAGAGGAAACATTCGCCGACTCGTCACCATGGATTTTGCATGGCATCAAATGCAAAACGTTCTCTTTTGCTTCAGACAAATCGTGCTTCATATGCAAACGTATAGCCATGTTTAAACGGAAGTAGAGATATGCTTTTCACGCGGGAATGTGGTTCGATTTTTGGAACTATTTTTTTATGCTAATTATGATAAAAATGAAATTCAATAATTTACAATTTGTATTTATTATAGACTCGTCGATAATGTGTACTTAGTAATAACGAATAATTCATTTTTTTCCCTACAATTTACGGTGATAATATTTTGTATGTACTTTTCGTACCCGTGCATATTAAGCAAAGTGTGATTAAACAGTGCTCGAATAACTCTTTTCAGCTTAAATATTCGTTTGTTGGGATATAAAATATCGAAGCAAACCGAAATGATAAGCTAAAAAGATTTCGTGCATAAAGAATAGCGACGACTTTAAATTATAAATGTGTGCATTTCTGTAGTTCGCAGGCATGTGACGAGCCATCTTCAGTGGGGATATCCCCACCCTCGCCAAAACGAAGAGAGTAGGGGGGAAAATTTACCTCCGTCGCGCGACGCGCACACGTAGCGTCAGTCGCAGTCGATTGTTCGATTCGATCTTGCGTTTTTTTGATTTTTCCCAAGAAGAACTTCGTGTGAGTGAGAAGCATTTTTCTGCGAAGAAAACTAGTGTTCGTGTATTTCGGCGCAAGGTGGACATCGTAGAAGAGTACGATCGAGTGATTGGCTTCTTTCCAGAGCAACGTAATCCTTTATTCGATCGAAGATGAGCACACCGGTGAAGAAAGTGCCCATTCACCTGCAGGTTAGTTTGCCGATTTATTTTCATCGTTATCCTTTCGAATGCTTCTACAGGAATCGATTTATTACCGATCAAGCACCGCTTTGTAACTAAATTGTGCAGAATGGACCGTTTAGACGGAAATTTAGGTAAAACACATTAGAAACGTGCCGGCTTGTCTACTGTTACGTGCAGTATCATTCGACAAATAAATTATATTTGTACATCTGAGTTCGAACACGTGATATTTAACATTTATTTTACGATAGTGTAATGTACGTTACAATCGTATTAGTTCATTTACTTTTATCGGATCAATAATTTCTTAGTACATTTATCACTGCCTGTTTTGCGAGAATTTTCATCTCGACGATGATGTTCCACTTATTTTCTACATGAAGATTTATATATGTAATAAAGTCGTAAAACTCTGCTAGAAATTAGCCGTGTAACGGTACTGTAATACAAAATTTCGTTAAAATGAACTGTTACATAAAGATATGTATATCCGGTTCAATTTTACATTTTATTTGCATAAACAAAAAAATCAGTTGTGATATAGAAAGTGAGGCCAACCGGAGTGTAATCACTTGCTTGATAATTAATATCATTAATGATTAAATAAATTTCTGTGTAAATGTAAAGTAATCGGTACCAGTTCATGCCAGTGAACCGTGCGAGAGCACGTATCGATACAAATATATCTGAAACGCGATTATTACAATAAACTAGTATACACGCATCCCTGAATCGTCTCAACCTATCGCAAGATTAGTTGTTGACGGTGTCCGCGGTACTGCATCGATTTTACCGCCTTTTCGTGCAATTATGTATTTAATACTGCATTAAACTGGCATGACAACGTTAATTGCTTTTTCGAGATGCTGTCCACCGTTCTCGAGTCACTGTTTCACGAATGCGAATGCATTCGGTGTACATCGACTCCGTGAATTAATTTCGAGCTGTATAAAGTTGCGTATAGCGCATAAAGTCACTGAACTTCCAATCGATAACCAACGCGAAAGGTTTATTTAACGATTCAGATTATAACACAACAGAATCTCGAATGAGATAAATGCGACGAACATGTCTGCTTAATTAAATAAGTAGAAAGTACATTTACTAAAAATAGACTACGATACAGGTCAGGTGTATTATTAACAAAATTGATTAAACAGAGATCGATTGTTTCTTTAACTCGTATGTACTTTCAATCTCGTCTCTGGTGAACACCATATATAAATCGATAATTTTAACGCGTAAATGTCTGGGGAGTTGGTTAGGGATTTGTGGAATAGTAAATACGTAAGCATGGGTGTTTTCTGCGTCACTAGTAAAACCGAAAGTTTCGACGCACCATCTTCAGTGATCGTAAGGTTGCCGCCTCAAGTTGTTTGCGCATACCGGCAAAATCGGATCCGGCTGCGGCTTCGATGTCGATTACGGTGTAATTAAATGGTGTCTTTTACACAAAATTCATCATGACAGGGAACCGGTGCAGAATTCGACAAGCCAGACGCCGCGGCGCGCGCCGTGCCGTGCCCGGTTCCGATTTTGCCGGTATGTGTGCAAACGGCCTTATTGATCCAAGCGTCTTGGCGCCCGGCATCGGTCTATCTCGTAAAAAGAGCCAAGTGCACATCTGCGTCAAAATACAGGGTGTTCGGCCACCCCTACGAAAACTTTAATGAGAGATTCTAGAGGCCAAAGTAAGACGAAAATCAAGAATATCAATTTCTTGACTGAGGCTTTGTTAAAAATTAAAAAATTTCAAATCGTACTAAAAGAATTATATTTATTTACAGGTGCCAATTACAAGCATTTTTGGTGAATAGACCTACCCCTGAAATCCTATCCATTTTCGAGAAAAAAATTCGAGTAGGTACTGAAATTTTTAGACGAAATTAAAAAATTTCAAATCATACTAAAAAAATTATATTTATTTACAGGGGTCAATTACAATCGTTTTTGGTCATTAGACATACCCTCGAAATCCTAACCACTTTCGAGAAAAAAATTCCTTACCGAAAATATCATTTCTGGCCAGAAATGTTACCCCGAAATTTCGTGCGAATCTTTAAAATGTTATAACTTCTGAACGGATGGGACGATTTTAATGTTTAAAAAAGCAAACTACGCGTATTTTGGTGGAGAATATGTACAAATCGCAAAAATATTCGAAAAGTTGGTCCTTGTCCCCGCAAAATGAGAAAAACCCCATAAAAATGGTCCAATTTTCAAACAGCCATAACTCCTACAATTGTGAATATATTTCAATGAAACTTTTTTCTGAAGTAGAGCTCATGGGTACCTACAAAAAAGTATTAGACAACTTTTCTGTAGGGTGTCAAACAAAATTACTAAAAATGAAAAAGTAATTTTTAAGAAAAATCGACAGGGTAGGTTGCCTAAATTTTCGGCAAAAAAAAAATATTTCAGAACGTTCTGGAAAAATTATTTTCGATTGCGGGGGTCAATTACAATCATTTTTGGTCATTAGACATACCCTCGAAATCCTACCCACTTACGAGAAAAAAATTCGAGTAGGTATTGAAATTTTTAGGCGAAATTAAAAAATTTCAAATCATACTAAAAAAATTATATTTATTTACAGGTGCCAATTACAAGCATTTTTGGTGAATAGACCTATCCTTGAAATCCTATCCACTTTCGAGAAAAAAATTCGAGTAGGTACTGAAATTTTTAGGCGAAATTAAAAAATTTCAAATCATACTAAAAAAATTATATTTAGTTACAGAGGCCAATTACAAGCATTTTTGGTGAATAGACCTACTCCTAAAATCCTATCCATTTTCCAGAAAAAAATTCGAGTAGGTACTGAAAGTTTTAGGCGAAATTAAAAAATTTCAAATCATACTCAAAAAATTATATTTAGTTACAGAGGTCAATTACAAGCATTTTTGGTGAATAGACCTATCCCTAAAATCCTACCCACTTTTGAGAAAAAAATTCGTGTAGGTACTGAAATTTTTAGGTGAAATTAAAAAATTTCAAATCATACTCAAAAAATTATATTTAGTTACAGAGGTCAATTACAAGCATTTTTGGTGAATAGACATACCCCCGAAATCCTACTCACTTTCTTGAAAAAAATTCAGTACGGGCGGAACTTTAAACGTTAATAACTTTTTAAGGAAGCCTGAGGTAAGAAATTGGTATTCTTGATTTTCGTCTTATTTTGGCCTCTAGAATCTTCCATTAAATTTTTTCCCAGGGGTGGCCGAACACCCTGTATATGCGTGTACGCCTGGTTTGTGCACAATGCGTCGTGTATATTCGGCTCAGGTACGATAAAACGTGTGGCGTGTATCCGTTCACGCGATACCTTTTTTGGAGGAACTGTAGATCGTAGGTGGGACTCGGAACATTCGAGTACTTCGTTGGTTTACTATTTTTTAATGCATAGATTTACATTTTTCGGCTGTAATGATTCAATGACGATTACAGATGATATTGTCCTCCACTATACACTAATATAAAACACAACGAACCGTTTTATTTGTATATTTTTAGATGTAACTATGTTTGTATATATTTATATACATATACAGATTATCGATCACTTTTTAAGAATCATCGATTTCACAAAGGTTCACCGGCACTCATGACCCGGATCAATAAAGATGTAATATTTTAAGTATACATATATATAAGCAGTATTTGCAATGTAAGATAGATATACATATGTATATAATCATTTTGTTCTCATAAAAAGAAAACTTATTTTAATTTGTTTTACTTCAAGGGCGTTGTCTACGCCCTCGTAACATGGCGGCCACGTGTCTGTCTTATTACGGCCATAAGTTTAAATCTACGGATAGTTTATTGGGACAATAGAATTCGAATATCTATAAAATAATACAAAGTATTCATTTATTTTTAGAAGTGATTAAAAACGATATCTTGGTTGTCTTAAAATTTAACGCACGTGTAAAGTAAATGTACATCTTTATCGTTTGAACCAAGATGAACTTGATGAATTTTGTTTTTCATTAAACCGATAGCCGTATTTGTTAAGAGTTATAATCATTTAAATTTCTGTACACAGGATGATCGGAAAGTTATCGTGCCACACGTGGACCGATAAAGATACATTAAAAAGATATAGGAACAACTGGAAATGTTTGTTACACATGTTCCATATATAAATTGGATCTGTTAGGGGTATTAATACTTGACCTATGCTCTGGTATAAAAAATTATTATACGTTGGCCCTATTGGTTATCCATACGAATTAAATTTCGCCCGCGTTCGCGGTTTAGTTCGATCGGGCGGACGCTCGTCGAGCCGATAATGGAAAACTTCGTCGATGCTGAACTCTATGTTGGCGCTGCGGTTTCCGGCGAATTGGTCGGTCTAAGAAAATCGTACGGCACTGGGGCTTCGGCTGTCTAGGCAAGGGAACGCGGAGGAACGCGACGAATCAATAGTTCGTCGACACTACGTCGACCTAAAGTCGGAAAAACCACGGAGTTGGGATTTTATGAGCACGCACTCGACACACGAACCAGACGACAGCGCCGAGCAGAATCAGCGATCCTCTGTTTCGCGTTGCGTGTCTTTGCGGACAGCCTCGCGAGGTCTGGACCGCTTTCCGCGGGTAAAAATAAATCCGTGGTTGTTCACTGACATTTTTGCCGCTGGCTTTTTATCCCGATTAGAAGGCAGCGTGGCTCGATTCAAGGAGCTATTCTGGGTCCAAACGTTTCAAAAAATCGACTTCCCCTTATAGGCCTTTCGTCTTAAGGGCCAAGACCACTGGAAAAACCTGAAATAAAGCGTTTTTTTTTGCTTTGATGGATTGAAAAGTAAGAGGATAATAATATTCAAGAATATTATTAACCATGTCGTTAAGTGTTAAAGAAAAAAATATTTATTCAAAAATAGTGCAAAGTGTATCTCTTAATCCACATGAATATAGCTAGAGGTTCTAGAGCTCTCGAAGGACCTCTTTATAGGCCTTTCGTCTTAACTCGAGGAAAATATGGCTTCCCACCCACGATACGTGCCCCTTCGAACCAAACACATTGAGATCTTTTTTTTTCTATCTTGATAATCTAATAGTGATCTTCAAATAATAATATATATTTAAAGAGCGATATTTAAGTTTTGTTCACAGCGTTTGAATTCCCGAACAGACCCAGCCCTACTTTCGACGGACGCGATCATCTTTTTGTTTCGCCGAGAACTTGACGGCGAATTTAGTCGGCTGTAAGTCGGTCACCCAAAATGTAGATTGCTCGTATTATTGCCGAGGCATAAATAGACGCGACGGGGAAGCCAGGTGTGACTCGCCGCTGTCGTTTCCCTGGCGGTTCGTATACAAATGGAAATTAGAGCACGCAAGCTGATCGGAATTGACCCTTTTTTTTTTAACACTTTCATTCGATTAGCCTGAAGACGGATTACGCGGGATGATTCTTAAAACCGTGGCAATACTTCAACGTCCTGAATTTCTTTCGTCATTTGATCGTAAATCATTCGTAGTAGAAGCGAAATGAAGTTTTATCTAATCTGATACAAACTTCTTGATTATCGAAATTCTTTTTTACTGTATTTACCTGCGTTGCAATGTATGTTACGTATTTCTGCAACAAACGGCGCGTATGTACTGGTATCACTATGCTGGACACGTATCGAACAACGTTGCAGAATTCTTTCGTTGATTGACGGTGTACGTTAGTGATTATATGTTTTTTTCTAGCTTGTTATTGTATCGATTTTACTTTTCTTTTATAGACCTCCGTGAAAGGAGTAGAGAGATCTAAAACATATTGGAGTAATAGCTCTGTTAATTAGTTGAGTATGAATACGACGGCGATACTTATCTGATGATTTAATATGAGAATGCTTTGGTACTTAAAATCGTTGAATATTAAACTAATAAGAGAAATTTAGATAGCAAGAGTATTCAGGACGTAGATCCACCACTAATCGCATTAAATCTATTTACAAATCGCATTCTTTACCCGATACCCGCAATCATGGTCGTTAGTGTTACATAAGTATGAAGAATACGAACATAAAATATGAAATGTTTCGTAATGTATTACGTTTTCAATAGTCGTGCCTCGATACTTTTGTACGCAGAATGTCGAATAGAATTGATTTACCTAGAGAAGGTGTATTTAAAAAACGCATTCTGCATATTGCATTTACACCGCAGACAATTCTTATTGTTTACTAGTTTCTCCAGTTCCTAGAACCACTCTTATCACTACCCCCCTTTATAAGAATGAAAATCAATCAGTCTCTGGTATTTTTTAATCACGAATTCGACCAAGTAGTTATATTTTTTTTTTTTAATTTCAGAGAACACAAAAAATATTGACGCCCATACTAGAATAGCTCCTCGATGGAGTCAGTTTGAGAGGAATACAACAGAAAACGCTCGCGTCTGGGAAGGCGTTCTAATTACGCGAGTTTCCCTCCTTAAAGGCGGACGACGGAAAACTCCCTTTTCCCTCTGTGAAAGTTGTTAATTGTCGTTCTTCTTCGATTTCGCGCGGCGCGGAGATACCGTAACCGAAGAAGAAATCTGGTTTTAATTGGACCGCGTGCATACGAAGTGGAACGCCTACTGTTAACGATGTTTCAGCGCACGCGACTATGTTTGACGCGAATGTTGAACAGTTTGCAGACTATCCGACGCAAACGACCGGACGAGGAAGCGATCCTATCGCGATAAGAATAGAGTTTGTGGTTCGATCGAGCTTACGAGTCGTTGTACAGGGCGGATCGTTCAAATGGGACCACCTAGAACGTCTTCGATGTTTATCGTAGGTGGACGGAATTCTTATCGGGATAACGAATTTCGAGCCACGAATAAAACACTCGAGCACGTGTTTACCATTCGCTCCTTCATCTTTCTTTCAACTTTTTCTATTTGGAATTAGAATTTTCAACAAGTCGAACAGAACGTTCGATCGTTCACGCTGGAAATAAACTCCAGTTCACCGTACGAACCCGGAGATACATATTTCAGTGTTCCCATTGCAAGGGTCGGCCCTTTATATTAGGTCTGCTATAGTCTCGCTCGATAAGATCTCCTATTTAGTCTGGTGCGTGCTCGTGCAGACGAATTCGAGGCGTGTGGCCGGGAAATGTTGGCGATATCGATTTTGCCAGGAGCGTATTTTCGACGTGGCCCTAACAGACCTAACAACATCGTTATCGGAATGATAATTTAAATGAACAACCTTTGAACTTGGATTTGAAGACTAATAGCTTTCGATGCGTTGTTCGTTCGATAAAAATTGTAATCTGACTCATTTAGTAGCATCGTGAAAGAAAGCTCGAACGAACGCGTTCAAATTTTTCGCGCTACGAGGATCGTTTCGTATCGAAGTGGCCGCCGCGAGCGGGGATTTCTTTTTTAAAAAATCGCAGCGGCGTACGCGGCCACGTATTTTAAGCCGCTGTTCGCTGAAAATATCCGAGCAGAGATAGCCTGACACACGAAACGCACATGTTCACGCCCGTGCCTAATAACTGTACCGCGAGGATGACAAGGTCTCCGCCCACGCGAATCGCGGCAACGAGGACTCGATATTCATTCGATTCCCACAGTTTCCGTCGAGAGTTGCGTACAACCTTATTCTTCGCTGAATGGAGGAAACATATAGAAAACCGATATCAGATTGTTTGCTCTTTCATTTCATAAGTAAAAATACCATCGTCTTTGTGTCTCTTTAATATTTTCGGTGACCTGGATCGTTCGAACGAACTATGACGATAAAACAATTACGAATTGAATGCAAGGACGCGGATGGGCCATCTCACTTTAGTTGTTTTGTAAATTCGATTTAACGGACTTGCACCGCGCGACACTTTAGAGCAGCAAAGCAGATTGGGATCGATTTCACGAAAGCCTCTGTGTTAACGGTGGTTTAGATTCATGCAGGGGTCGAAGCAATTTCACGGGGCGGGAACCTCGCCCCTCGAAGGGTTGGTTGCACCACGCGTTGCATTACAGAACGTGAAGGGTGCAGACCCAACGTCGGTTATGGAACGTGGGTGGCGACGGCGACAGCGACGGATTGTCCTTTTATTTTTTTTTCGTTCCCCAACCCTCGACTTTCTCCCCTATCCTCTTTTATCTTTGCCCGGATGGGGAACGCCTAGGGGTGGTTGTCACAAGTCCTTTACGCAGTCTGGTCTCCTTTCAATTTGCCTCCGTGTCGACATAATGTTAAGTCAGTTCATAAATTCGTGCGCGTTTATGTTACTCACGGTTCGCGTCTCTTGTTCTCTTCGTTTGATCGAACCAGTCTGTTCGGTACACACAATTTCAAATTTTTAAAAAATGTTTAAAATTAAAAATCCGATTTATCCAATTGCAGAGGCACGGTTGTACGGTTGCTAGATTTTTTTCAATCGCGTTTGAGTAGTTGATCCATTGACGACGATAGTGTTTAATCAACAGTCGTTGATTAGGAAAATTACTTAAGCGTAGAATCCTTCTGTCGGTTATTATCGATCGATATTGGTCCATACACTGTACAAAATATATTGAAAAATATTTACTTAGGCCACTTACGTAATCACCGGCGCGTTTCTACTCTTGAGTGATTACGTTTGATCTTTAGAACGCTTGAAAGTAGCCTGATCCAGGCTACTTGCCTCGAACGATTAGGTGTAGTGGAAGAGATACAGCGAGGCGTGAAGAGGGTGCACGTAACGTAAGTGGAGAGAACAAACACATGAAAAAAGCAATCAAACGAACAAGGGGAACCTTGCTTTCGACTACTATGGCGATGAAAACAAGGGTTCTAAATTTCGTACCACTGGAGTACGATTCGAGTAGGTTCGTTATTCCAATTATCTCGTGCAATTTTAAGGAGAATCTTGGAGTTTAATGCAAGAGAAACGAGCTATTAACCTTGCTGCTCTAATCTATGTGACCCAAAATTAAATTTAAACTTCTATAGGTATTCGTTTCCAAATTTAAATGGAACGCTATTCTGGAATTCGAAGGAGTATGTTAAGCGAAAGAGTATAAGATAATACAATTAGTACTAAGATATTCGTGGAACAATTTTTAATGTGAACGGTACTCGGAATGTTGCCTATTACGCTGAACGCAATTATGTAATTGATTAATAAGCGAGAGTAACGCGTGAAGTGTTTCTGCAGTTGTAACACTACGTGCGTGTAACGATACGTTCTCATGCATTTTCAGTCATTTAAAAATTTCTTTAAAGTATATCTCGGTGAGTATTGACTTTTGATCTGTTTACACTAATACCTTTTTTACTTAATCGTTACTCTTTCGAATTATGAAACGATGTTCCAGGGTGTTCCATTTAAAAAAAAAAACCACAAGGCGCCAGTCGTATCTCAATAAAAATGCAAGATAACAAAAAACTGATTACTCGGTGTCACCTTTGATGTTGAGTTTTACTTGAAACACTTTTCAGTAAATCGTTTACGATCAAATGAGCCTCTCTTGTTGTTGATTTTAGGATTAATTTTTAATACAAAAAGCAAACCATGTATGAGATTATGGGGACTCATATTTATTTAATTTGTTTTTGTAAATAAAAAGGTTCACCCTCTGAACGAGGTACGTGCGTGATTTTCAAAGCTCATTGTATGGTAATTTTTGGACTAGGTCAGTGAAAAACGCGAGATTTTCCCCGGAAAGAACAACGTTGGAAGAGAAACCTCTATTCTTTCGGATGGAAAGATGCATCGCGTTGCATGTGTGCGCGTGTGGAGTGGTATGCTTATCAGTCGGAGCACATCGCGTACTGCTCTAAATCCAGCATTGGCGGAAGTGCGTGAAGCGTAGCTTCTATTATATACTGATTGCTATACTATAGCGTGGAGCAATATACGCACGTTAATCGTCTGCACCGGATGTCGGATCCGACGCACGTTGCAAACGAATATCAAGGACAATATGCGGGAGGTACGGTTACTCTCGCAAGAAGAACGTCACCCCTTATTCTCGTAGTTAATCGTAACCGTGGTTGTAGCATCAGATGGCCAGTTTAATTATAAAAAAAAAATGGGTTAAGGAGCACAAAAACAATTCTAAGAAACGTTGGCTCGAAGTATTTAGAACATTTTCCTGATCTTTTATAAAATGAAAAGTTGTAAGGCGATAACGACTGTTTGTTTGATTTTCAGAGTTCGCAAAACAGGCTGCTGATCAAGGATGGAAACATCGTGTCGGAGGATGGCGTTACTAACACCGACGTTTACATCGAAGACGGTATCATTAAGTAAGAGTCTGCCACAATTCACGCTTATTGCACGCGTTATACAATCGGCGTGAAAACAAGTTTGTGTACATAGTCGTTCGAACTTGGGATCTGTTTGGTCTCGATTCGCGAACGCTTCAGTTCATTCAGCGTCGCGTTTCGACGTTTTTTACGTAAGCTTTTTACGCGAAGATGGTCCCGGGGATGCACGGAGCGTGGATGTAAGCAAACAAACTTTCCGATTTACGATGCAAACGATTACCATGTCATTCAGCATTCCGTTCGCGTGTTTTCCCGCCTCTTTACGCAAGCGAAATGCTGTACACGCCAGTCGTTTTATCAATGAGCGTGGCGAGCCCGCCGTCAAACAGATAACACGTCGATGGTGAGTGTAGTTTGTCAAACGAGCGTGACATGCGCCGTCTAATAGTCGGTTTGACGAGGCCAATAATATTGGGATCTCGATCGTGACGTATAATTATCTGTCGCGTTTAATGGCAGGAAATAGATGATCGATGGTTCTTAGCGAAGACTTAATTTAACCAAGGCGAGCAACATTTTATTCGAACTTCGCTCTATAATTTAATTGTTCCTTTATGCGAGCATTGCATGTGCGATTTAAAGGATAATATATATTGGAATAATTGTAAGTAAATTGTATTTTGTTAGGACTGCTACTGCTTCTAAAATATTATAGATCTCAGTCGTGGAATGCACCGACATTTTAGCGAAATTTAACACATCCTGCGGGTAGTTTAACACGTCGCGAAGTATTTCATGTTTGTGGCTGCTACGTCGTCGGTAGTAATAACCGTAGCGTGCTGTAAAGATAATTGAAGCCAAATAGACAAATTACAAGGAAATACTATGTACACCACAAAAGAAAAGCAGTATAATTTACCCTGCTAATTCATGCTGACCGCAGTCGGCGGAGAATACACGCGCGAAACGCCCGCATATAACGTGTTAATGGAATTTTTTTCCCCATTCTTCTAAAGCAGTGGTTCTTAACTCGGGGTTCATGGACACCAAACTTTAAAGCATTATCGTTTTTCTTACGATTAATTATCCATTAATTACCCTGAGGGGAAAAGTCTATTACTATTCTGCGATACGCTCGGCGTCGACACGTGTAACACGCATAAGCGTGATCTATATAAGACGTACCATTATGTATTCTATTCAGTAGTAAGTGTTCTCGTAGGAATTAGATCGCAATTAAGAGATAATGTAGTCTGCCATAAGCTGTCACAAAATACGTAAACTGATCTGCGAGATAGATCGAAGATTATTTTTTTTTTTTAAATCAATGCTCATCCAACGTAATAATTTCCGAAGTATGCGTTGCACGATTAAGATACGATTCTCTGTTCCGGACTCCCATATGCACGACATGCTGCGCGTCGAAGAGACGAGGCAAAAAGCGGAACGAAACAGTATTTCTTATTTTCGTGAAATTAGCAAAAAATTGAAGGCACGTGTTGCACGCGTCCAACCGTACAACTCCGCCGCAGTCGTAGCTATTTAGCTATAATGAGAATCTTTCTGTCCCTAGGCAAATGGGACGCAATCTGATAATACCGGGTGGCACAAGAATCATCGACGCTTGTCAGAAGCTTGTGATGCCCGGTGGCATAGATCCCCACACCCATTTCGAGCTGGAGCTGATGGGAGCCAAGACTGTCGATGATTTCTACCAGGGTACGAAGGCGGCTGTCGCCGGTGGCACCACGATGATCATGGACTTCGTCATCCCCAGGAAGGACGAGTCTCTGTTAGAGGCGTACCATAGGTACAGAGAGACCGCCGACCAGAAAGTCTGCTGCGATTATTCGCTCCATGTCGCCATCACGTCTTGGAATCCAAAAGTGAGCCTCAGCATCGACGTAACATCTAAGAGAAGACGTAAACGTCGTCGCAGACGTGACGATTTATCGTACAATAAATTGTATGGTTTTGTTTTTGCCTCAACCTGTTCACTTTGTAAACTTTCCTTTCCGGTAGACCCTGGGAAGAATCTTCCACTAATAACACCGTGCTCATAGTCATGCACTACTATTTCTACTTACGATGCGTATTACTTGTTTACTAGTAAGTCGAAGACAGTCTGCATGCTGCTTATCCTACGACAAATCGTTACGTCTATGGTTCTTATTGTATAAGACACTTTTTAATTGGATTTGTGGTATTTGCTACCCTCGAACGTATTCGTTCTGGCCTCCTCGCAATATTGGAAACCCTAGAAAGACCTTGGGCGGTAACCATTGGGACGCATTAACGAGATCTGCCATCAACGTTGAAATGACTGCGTTATGCGAGGTCATCGTGCCACGTACGATGCAGTTCACACGCGCTCTACAGTGTATTTAGTCGCCCGGAATTAGATAATTACCGTAACACGAGTCCTTCCTAGAAAAGAAAGCATACCCATCGTGACCCCTTTCTTGCTACTCGTACGAAAGAGATTTCTCATGTGTCATTTGAAAGTTGTAATAAACGCGTCTGAAATTGTTACTACAGAGAAATAACTAAATTGTACGTTCGCCAAGGATGCATTTGCGTGCAGTGGAAATGACTGCTTCCAAAAAGTAACATTGTTATAGGACATCCACGCACAATCTAAACTACCGTAATATGGGCTTACATAACACGGTGAAGAAATTGCGACAATCCTCTTATAACGCGGTGAATCAAGCTCGTATAAGGCAGTAGTGACAGTCTAACTGCAGTCACAGACGAGAATTCTCAGTTGTGTAAACACTGGGATACTTACTTTTACAATTAATTTTTCTGTACTGGAACAACGTTTTCACATTTTCTACGAGTCACAAAGTTTCCTATAACGCGATCTTATTATGGTTCCTATGGTCTCAGTGGTTCCACACATTGGAAATGAAAAATGAAAATAGTTTTTGAATTAATATGCTATGGATTATTATCTTGCTGGAATGCACCGTTGCACCGAATGCACAAATTACCTTTACATATAAATAAACATTTTGGTTTATGATGCGATTAATATATTCTAAGCGCTCTGCATCGGAAGCACTCATGCAGTTCCATTCTAGTATACTGACTCTAACTCCATTATGGTTCCACGCAGACTTTTACAATGTATTCGTCTATTTTGGTCTTCTTTCCATCGACGTTAGATTTGCATTTATCGGTGAACATGCTATTAACGATTTTACGATCCCTCCGTTTTGTTAGACTACACACTTTCTGAACAATTTCTTGAATAATTACTTCGGAAGAAGACGAGGACGAAGCACATTAATTAGATGAGTCGTACTCGCTATGACAATCCGATCTCTAAGTGCGTTTATTGCAACTTTCCCATCACGTGTCGATTAAATAGCCATTGTTTTCTTGCCTCTTAGATTGTAGACGGATTGTAACGTAAAAAATATTTTTTTCCCGGAGGAATACCAAGAGTGGCCATTTTCGTGCATTGTGTTTCCCATCGACATTGAACCGAACCTAATGGCAAACCATATTACGCCAGCTAGTAAATGGAATTTACGTAATTCGTCTATCGGAAATTACCAGTAGGATACGGTCCACCTCGAATGCTTCTTTTGTCGAACGCCGGTGATCGAAATCTACGCACGAATCAACAGAAAAATTGGCATTGGTGGATCGATTGCTGTCATTATTGGCCATTCGTATACAAGAAACTTCGAACGTCGATCGACGGACAGATCTCTCTGGCTAGATCGTTGGACTTGAAACGAGCGCGAGCCTCTGGCCTAGATGTTGATCGAGCTACGTCTCTAAATATGGGAAAAGCGATAGGTCTGCCGGCAAATTGGCAAATCGCACGAATCTGATGGATAGACAGGGTGGAGGTACCTAATATGGCCTAGCAAAATAAATATCGCCATCGAAATATTATTCATATTTTTTCATTTAACAAAACTGTTAAAATCTAGAGATTCGCAATTGTAATTGAAACAAGTGTAAAGCTTCGATTTCATTTCTGACCGATTCCGTCATCGTTTGTATTGTCTTTCGCCATATTCGCGTCATGTACTCGCTGCGTCGTAGAATTGGTGGGATTGTGCCTGAATGGAATTTAAATTTAGGGATCAAAATCTTCAGAAAAGGTTATATAACAATAGATCAAGATCAAGAATAGTCTTACTGTTATAAAAGCACATTTTATCGTTCGTTCTTTGAGATAAGTTTATATGTATACGAAAGAAACCTTTGGTAAAAATAGTGTTTGAGGGGATGTTTTTGTAAAAGTTTGGGAACCATTGATTTACGAGTTGGTGTCGATGGTGTCGATGCATTGTTATTCCCATCGCTGGATATGGGTTGCTACGGCGGTGGCTGGTAACTGTAATCGGGATCGTGAATGGTGTATCGAACGATCGGTGAGGAAATCGCGCGTGTGGCATACGGATGCATGTAAATTCATCGTGCTCCTTATTTGCCGGCGCTTGGCCAGACTTGCCATTCGTTCCGTTCGGATACGAGTCTCCCGTTCTAATGTTCACGGTTGGCTGTTGCAGGTCAAAGAGGAAATGGAGACGTTGGTGAAGGAACACGGAATCAACAGTTTCAAGGTGTTCATGGCTTACCGGGACATGTATATGCTCAGGGACCACGAACTAATCGAGGTGTTCAAGGTGTGCAAGGAATTGGGAGCCATCGCCATGGTCCACGCCGAAAATGGCGATATTATCGCAGAGGTATAATTTGTTAATAAAATTGTGATTCTTTTACCTACAATGTAGATTTGAAAATTCGAGATTAAGAGCTGTACCAAGTTTGTTTCCTGTGTCACAAGCTAGAAACTATTAAGAATCTTCTTCTAAAGCAGCGATGGCGGGTCAAGCACCCTTTGCGTGCCAAAATTAGGAAAATTGGGCAACATGGTGTGCCAATTTTCTGCACCAGACTGCAAGAAACATAGAATAACTTCGGTAATAATGGCACAATAAATTAACAAATGGAAATGTAAATTTTGAAAGGAATATTAAGGAAGAATATACATATATTATTCATCGATTTCTTCACTTTTGTGAAGTTAATCGACTTGGCAAGTGAACGGTTCAATTTAGCTTAGGAAACGAATGGCTGAATATCATGAAACGTTTAGTCTAGGGTTTATTGCTTGTTTTTTTTTTTGGGAGTTCCATTAGACAGATAAGTCTTCACCTAGGGTCTGAAGTGATTGTATAGCGATTGCCTGGTACGAACAGATTTAGTTCACGAATTTGCTGACGGATGTAGCCTGCATTATCTGGAATTGTTTCAGAACACGAAACGATTGCTCGAGGCTGGAATCACAGGGCCGGAAGGCCACGAAATGTCACGGCCCGAAGAAGTCGAAACCGAAGCTGTGCATAGGGCGTGCGTTATAGCCAGTCAGGTAAGTCGGTGACAGCCATATTCAACACGTGTCGAATGTAAAAAAAGCCATTTTTAGAAATTGCCTTTTATATTTGTTCAATATGATTACCATTCTTACGTACGATGAACTGTGTAACGTTTCTTTCTGAGTTTTTAACCACACTAAATGCATGCATTTTGTATTTTATTCACGAATGATTATTTATGTTTGCTCATCATTGCGCAGGATGGTTCGCTGGGAATAGAGTACCTGATAAACGATAGAATATGACCACTTCGATGTCGGAGTTACGATAGAATATTTCAGATAAAAGTTGAATGGACAAGGTACGAAGACAATATTTTTTTGCATAAATCGATTCTTCTCACCGTTCCGTACATAAAATTATTAAAGTACGGTCATTGCAGACGTTATACGAGATATTTCGTATTTCATGTTTGCAGTATTTTGTACGTGGGCGATCAAATACAAAGAATACGATCTTGCCAATTTTTTCTTGGGCAAATACGGAGTAACAGAAATTTTAGTCGAACAACTTTATGGACAGATAACCAGATCCATGTCTTTTTTATCGATAACATCTTAAATTATCACCGATATCGGTATTTCTTGGAACTTAGATTGTTTTATCTATTGGATAACGCCCTTGTTTGGTAACTATGCGATTTAAAAGTGATAATCTGACAGTGTTAAATCGGGAGAGTATGGGGGATGCTCCGTAATTTTCCAATGTAAAACACGGGAACTTTATTTGTGTCATAAATAACAGTATAACGGAATCAGAAAGATAAGCATTTACATACGTGTTATAGGAATTCGATATTTCAAGTCCACCAGCCTAGTACCACCGTCTGTCTGGGTTAATCGCTTATTATTTCTGCCTCTCTTACTTATTTCACGAACATAACGGTGCTGTCCGGGACTATACTCGGACCAACGAGACGAGTCACAACTGTTTAGGTGGCAGTAGGGGAACTCCCCCAACGAGAGTAACTACTACACAACTTACCACTTAACGGGCGATTCTTGCTCTACATTGTCCCGTTTCCGGGCATTCTTCAAGGAAATTAAGTAAAAATACTCTAGTGTTATCAAATAAACATCGACGCTAGTAAAAATTTATTTACTTTCATGACCGATACTGCTCACAAATATGATAAGAGTAATAACTATTCACGTATAGTCTTAGAAAGCTGAGATGGGAGAACGTAAATCTGCGTGACCCGTCCGTTATGAGTTAAGGAAGTCATAAATAATGCAAGGAAGCGAATAATAAAACGTTTAAACGTTAATGATGAAAGGTTTCAGCGCCTGCTGGGATTAAGTAATATCCTAGCATAGAATAAGAAATATCCTGTAAAGTATTGCATTCTCAGTGGTCATGCTTTAACACTTGTATGCATAATGGTGGGAAGAATCGATTCACGTAAAAAGAAACTTAATTAGGTGACCCTGTGTTCGGTGAACCATCCTCGCGTATTTCTGATTTTCCTCGACCTTTCCTCGAAGATCGAGTCACGATTGATTTAATGTTGTATCGATTGAAATTCTGCATGCTTAGGTGAATTGTCCACTGTATGTAGTGCATGTGATGAGTCGTAGCGCCGCGGAGGCACTGGCTGCTGCTCGTATGAATGGCGTTTGCGTCTTCGGCGAGACCTTGGCAGCCGCAATCGGCACAGATGGCACAAACTATGCGCACAAATGTTGGAGACACGCCGCGGGTCACGTTCTGAGTCCACCTCTGAGGCCAGATCCAGAAACACCTAATGTCCTCCTGAATATGTTGGCCAAGTGAGTCGACGCCATCGCGATCGTTCTTTAGGGTGACTTTGACATCCGGAGCGTTTATCGGAAGATGGCGAAACACCAGGCCACGAACGAATGCTACAGCGATTCGAATTTATCTAGATTCGCTTAGAACGTACACGCAACCTGCACCGTTCTCCGATATTGCATGCTTCCGGAAATTATATTTAGCAATTCTGTCGAAATTCTCGTTGCATGCACGCTGATCGTAGCTACAGTTGATTTTACTTTTCCTTTGCCCTAATTTCTTTCGTATCAGTAATCGCTGTTGTTGCAGCTAGCACGTTACCCTTGTTTCGATGTGCTAACCTAGCGTAGAATAAGAAATGGTCGGGGCAGAAAATTTGGCTGTTCAGGGGCACTCACCCTACTTTGAATCGTTGAGACATGAGTGTCGGGTCTCTCTATTGTAGCCTGTACAGAAAGGGTGTTCTCATAACTGAACGTGTTGAAACCCTTATTCGTGTCTAATGAAATTATTTACGTAACATTAGGCGGAGGCACGAGACACGGAACAATGGGGTAGTTAAACGTAATAATGGAGGATGGTCAGCGACCTCGAGCGGCCAATACTTTCTGCCCCATGAATAGACCAGTGAGAGGATAAAAATGTTGCGTTTAGGTGAATTGCCCGCTGTACGTATCATCAGTGATGAGCAGAAGCGCCGCCGCAGTTATATCGGATAAAAGATACGAGGGTGCCGTCGTGTTCGGAGAGACTCTCGCATGTAGCGTGGCTGTCGATGGTAGGGTACAATATGGAAAAGATATCGAAAAAGCGAGACGTTACGTTACTAGTCCGCCGTTGAGACCCGATTCCCCGACAGCTGTGTATCTAATCGATAGCCTAATCGAGTAAGTAATCCAACTAAAAAATATTTCGAGGGTTGTCTGTCGACACCTTTGCAATATGGATGCAAATAACTGTAGAAACGAAGAATCAAGTAGAAACGATCTTAGCTTTGTAACATTCGGTTTTCCTTATCACCGTTAAAGCTCGGAGGACCGCAGGTCGATTTAGACGTACGATCGATGAAGAGATCCAAGATAACTAGATTTACGCATTATTGCGCCACGTCCATGCGTCTGCGTGGCACGAATATTCAAATTGACGGCAATAAATTACGTGAACGAATTGGCACACACGATACCTAGCGTAACTGAACGTAATTTTAATAGACACCGCGTGGGAAGTTGCTTTTATCTCGCCCAGCGGCATTAAACTTAATTAAACGGGGCAGAGGAAAACTCGTTCAAAGATTGTTGAAACGGTCAGCGTTCGGCTTCAGACGTTTATTCGGTGATACGGTTTCACGGTTTAAAAATTATTTTTTAGCTTGTCAGATGTCAAGGTAACCTTTTTGCTTTTCACCTTTGTCCTTGCCAAGCTTCATTCCCCGTTAACGATGCATTGACGCCACTCTTTATTTCGCCAGCGACCACCTCCAGGTCGTTGGTAGCGACAACTGCACCTTCAATGCGGACCAAAAGGCTCTGGGCAAAGACGACTTCTCGAAGATCCCGAACGGCGTGAACGGCGTCGAAGATAGAATGTCGGTCGTTTGGCAAAAGGGTTACCACAATGGAACAATGGACGCCGCGAGATTCGTGGCGGTGACGAGCACGAACGCCGCGAAGATCTTCAACTTATATCCGAAGAAAGGATTGATAGCGGTCGGTTCGGATGCCGATATCATCATCTTGAATCAGTTCAAGGATCGTACGATTTCCGCCGAGACCCACGTACAGGCTGTCGACTTCAACATCTTCGAGGTAAAGGTCTAATTGATATTAGGTACGACTTTCTCTACTTGTCGATGATAACACATTCTTAACACTTTGACGGCCATTTACTGTTTCAATTTAATGTGTTTGTTCAAGTTTAGATTTTATAATACTGTTTTCTAGCATCTTCGAGTGTCTCGTTTCCGGAAACAAGTTAAGTAGAGCTAATATTTAAGTACTTATTCGAAAAACAGTTAGGTCTGGATTAGGTAACACACGATGCATCGATCATCCTCTATCTCTAGAATAGTCTCTGTTAAGGAGTTCAACGAGCGAAGAACAATCGGTGGTGTTACTCGGTTTCAGGGAATGGAGATTGAAGGAGCAATAGAGTACGTAATAGTGGGAGGACGCGTTTGCGTGGACGAGTACGAACTGAAGGCTGTCCACGGTTTCGGAAAGTTCGTGGAGACCCCATGCCACAATGAATACGTGTATGATATGATAAAGAATAGGGAAAAGGTATGAGATTTATGAAATATAGTGAAAATAATCGTGAAGCTTAACGAAGATAGTAGACACGAATAAAGTAAATGGACAATTATGCCTATAGATCGGGTGAAACTGAGCGTTGTTTGTTCAGAGACCGCGTGGAGTGGCGCGAAACGACGTCGAGGCGAAGAAACACGCTGAGGAGGACGCTGCCATTGCGAAGGAGAAGGAACAGGTTAGAGCAGCGGCGCTAGCTAAGACTCATCAGATGAACAACAGTTCCCCGAACCCGAAACCGAAAATAAAGATGCCCGATTGCGTGCCGACGTTACCAGATTCGGCCGTGGTTACGCCATCGTCGAAAGGTCCTCGACTAAAAGGACAAAGGAATTTGCAAGACACCACTTTCTCCATCAGCGGTAGGTAGCAAATTAACGCGGGCAAATCAACACCTGAACGCTAGCTTTTGATGACTCATTGTTTTTTTAAACGTGAGATTGACACGTCACTCTAATGTCAGACTCTTGAATAATCAGTTTCATGAATTATTGAAAGAACGATGATTTGTTTTCCACTATTTCATAAGGAAGTGTATTCGAGTTGTAGGTATGCTATCGTTTAAAAAGCTTCCGTTCAAGTCGCGAGCCCGTGTTTTAAACTGAAAACCGGCATTGGAAGCGTTGTTTTTTCACAGATGACGTAGAGGAGGCGAGAAGAGCCTGTATCCGCGTGAACAATCCACCGGGTGGTCGCAGTGCAGGAGGTTTTTGGTAATTTATGAAAAAAAGTGATCAAGGTTCGCTTTGCATATAGGGATTTTTTATTACTAAGAACGGTGGAAATCCCTCTCCTCTGATCACCCTCCTTGTCATTCACATACACACACATACGCATCCACATTTTCCTTAATTCTGTTTCATGTGAGAATTGTCAGCCCGCTTTTCAGGTTCGCTACTCACCAAATATTAAGATTTTAAGTTTAGTTTGTTTGCAATTGACATTATATTCCCGTCGTATCAAGGTCTGTTCCATTAAAGGAGGATTCGGAAGCCACTGCTAAGTAGAGAGTGTACGTTCATATTCGTGTGTCGCTCCATTTCTCGCTTCATTATCGTTTTATTGCCGCTCTGTGTATCCGTGCGCTTCATTCTTTGACCTTGGACAGTTGGCGCGTTCCACGTGGTTCGTGTTTCTTCGACGATGGACTTTTGCGTGCAATAGACGAAAGAATTCGTTCGTGTAGCTGGGTCGTTCATTGTGTGTTGGTACGTGAGTCTTTTGATTGGTTGTGTTCTACGTGAATAGTAACTCGAATGCTCGTGTAACTGTATTTACAATTAATAAGAACAATCGATCCGAACGCGTTTAGTACGGAAACGTTTAGTTTTTTGTTCTAAAGAACGTACGCGTTTTCGCTTCTCGACGATGACCATTGTTAAATACAGTTACGCAATAATTTGAATTTTTGTGCAATTGGAATTTTTACTGCGTGTTATAATTTTGTTATATTTGTTTCTTTTTTCTCATTAAAAAAAATGTTTAAAACGATAATACGGAAAATACTCCAAGGTCAAGCTTATGAGCTACTTATTTATTGCATATGCATATACATATTACTCCAGAAAATACGTTTGCATCTATAGAGCAATCTCGATGACCGAGGTGTTCGTGCCGCGATTATTAGTAAAACGTTATCGTTCACGAATCATAAATTGTACATTAAACTGTTGTTAGTTATTGTTATGACTTTCGTTCTGTATCGTGCGATGTTACCGTCGATCATGTACGGTGATGTAAATATTACATGGCCGGTGTAAATATTACATACGGAATCTGTTTTGCTTTCGTCTAATCAAGGTTTCTCCAACATGCGATTATCTCATGGGCATAACACGATACATTTTATATACACTATCGATACGTTTAGCTTTAAAATCGACACATTGTAAGTTTAATCTTAAGAGCCGAACTGTTATCGAACAGTGATTGTTCTGTTTTTCGTCACGTTCTAATGTTACGCAACGAAATTAAAATTGCAGCGTTACGTTTCGAATCTGTGTTCTGCTCTGAACGTTTGAAAATGTTCAGCGTAATCCGCAAGGTTTTCAATTGAAAAATGCCTAGCACGTGAACGATAGCACGTAGGAACGTTAACTGAATTACGACGCACAAATCTTTAATTAAAGAGACACAAGGCCGCTAAAATTCTAGATTAACCAACTGTCTATGCCGGAAGTGAAAAATTAATGCGATGCATTAGACAGAACGCACACTTGTTGCTCACTATTCTGGCTGCAGAATTTACCGTAAAAGCAGACATTTGACACCGTTTGATTAAATCGAATTGAAGTTTTTTTTTTTAATTTCTCATCGACCTAATCCTACATTCCGAATTTAACGTGTTACGAAGATTTGATTTTCCTTTTTTTTTTTTTTAACTTTAGTTTGTGAAAGTTATACGTTGTTATTTTTATTAAATCCTTGAGATACGCACTGTTAACACACTCGTCTGCGAAAGTAATTTTACCGGTAATGGTTTTAATGGTAATAACGTTAAGAGTAATGATATTAACAATAATAATCATCGCATAATAAATATCCATCACGTACTCACTATCGTGTAAGGTGAACGAGACCGAAGTTTTATGAATAACGTACGGCTTGTCTGAGCTACTTGTAAACGACCAAAACTTTGGTTACCATTGTAACAGTTGTAATATGGAATTTACACTATTGTGAACACCGTGATACACTTTTGGGACGAGATTTTTTGATCGCATTTAGATGAGATATCCGAGAGTTTTCCTAGTAGATTTTGTATTGAAATTTCATAAGCGTTTCTAAGAGTTTCTATACGCGAAATGGGTTATATTAGGGATTAAAGAAAAATGTGACGTTTAATTATTTGACATAATTTAGGCTAGATCTCTAGGCTATTGATCGCAGTTATTTTATCGAAACGACTCCACTGTTTCCCACGATGCATTGTTGTCTTTAAATAATTACATAGCTGGATGTGTGTGATTATATAAGACTGCTTGAAGCCTGTTTAATCGAGAAGCGGTTTTGTTTTGTCCGAAATATTACAGTTTGTTGAGAAAATGTTATCACCGTTCGTTTTTACCGTTTATAGACTATTAACAATTTATTGAGCCTTTATCTTGCATGTTACATTCGCTGAAGATACATAATTATAGTTTGTTTTTCTTTGGTAAAAGTAACATCGCCATCTTTGATAACGAGGATTTTTACATCCGTTCGCCATTATAATAAATCCGCGTTTTGCATAGAAGGGTTTCCATGGGAATTCATTAATCGCACACGCGGAGGCTTGGCAAACAGATTTACCTTTATAAAAATATAATTATCAATGTGTTCACGTTGCGTGACCTCGAGTCGAGTATTCGAAAGAGATGTATAGTGTATCGATATAATAAGTGATATACAGCTAGAGTACCTATTTATGTCTGTTACAATGTATGTGATCGCTTGAAATAAAAACTTGACATCAATATTGAATCGACAGGATTAAGCCTCTTTTATTTGTTTAACGAAAAAAATTATTCTACCGTCTTTATTTCTTTTACTTTCAGAAAAAAAATCAGTTTTCATTTTACGCGATTCGAAAGACACATTCATTTATATCTAATAAAACTTTTTATCATTACCACTTGAAATATTTATACATCATAAAATTAAATCATAGAATCTCATTCAAACGTTCAGTCGTAAGAACGTTTCGTTACAGTACGTACAATGTGCGTGATATTGCTCACATTTTGATAAAATCATCACAGAATGTCATGAAAGAGAACAATCGTGCTACTGTCAGTTAGTAATAAATATAATATAATACTTTATATTTCTCAGTACGTTTACGTATTCCTACATACATTCTGTGAATGATATGTATCGTTTATATTTTGTTTCTTTAATTTATGGAGTATTTTATGGACGATGTTCTATTGTTCTGCTCTGTGCCGAGCTTTTTCCAATATTCCCTTCAATTCCGATTTTCGAGAACTCTTCTTCTGCGAATACAATACGAGAAACTTTAGATATTCGCGTCTCCAGTGACTTTATTTTCATAGCTCACCTCGGATTCAGTTCGTAATAATGTAATTTGGCTATAGAGTCTAGAGCCTTCTCCTGCGCCGCAGTATTGCTCCATTTGTCGTCTAGTTAGATCAAATATATCCGAACCAGTCATATCCCTCAACTGTTTGCAAGTCCTAGAAGTAGATATACAATGAATTTTATCGTTGCTTTTCTTCGTACAGGATGCATTTATATAGACAAGTAGTTTTCAAATTCCATGCTTATTGATCCACTTTCCTTGCACTTATACTTTTTAGATTTTCTGACACATACTCAATTACAGAATACATTACACAATTCTAACATACTTTTCTGAAAATCCTTTAACCATCAACCAGTTGTGCACTTCACTAGGAGATGAAAATTGATCCAAAATAACGTCGGGACCCGAAATGTCTTTCACGTTTTGTTTCTTCTCGCGGTAGATGTTCAGGACAAACTTCAGTTCCTGGTGCATTTCATCCTGACTTTGAGCCCCTTAAAAAGATAAGACGTTTAAGTATCTATTGTAAGGAATGAAAGTATTACAATTTTACCAAGGGTAGACTTGTTGCTTTTCTGCGTTCCTGTTTTGCTCGAGCTGGTAGATGAGACCGATGACTGACTTTGCAAAGTTGGAGTTGGAGTTGGAGTTGGAGTTGGAATTGGAGTTGGAATTGGAGTTGGAGTTGGAGGAGGTGGAGGAGGTGGAGGAGGTGGTGGAGGTGGTGGAGGCAGTGGTGGTGATGATTTTGGTGTTTTAGGAACCACCTTCACAGACACATTAGCGGGTGGTGGATGAACTTGAGCTACCTCAATTGATTTGTTCTCGAACATTAATTTCCGATTTTCGACGGTGGGGGGTGGTGGTGTGGCTAAGTTGGTGTCGGTCCCAACCGAGGATATTAACTTGCTATTGATAGGTGACGTTTCAATAGACTCATCTGTAACAAGTAATATCAATATAGAGTGTATTCATTTGCGTAACGAGTCAATGTACCGAATTGTAATTAAATATCGAATACCATAAGCGTTAAGATAAACTTACCCTAATGCGTTTGGAGAATAAAGACGGCGGACACTTTTCCAATGGACGATCACACTAAGAAGCACACCTCAAGCAAACGTAACAGCACGACAGGAAAATTACCGACGAAAACATCAACAATAGTAAACGCAAGGATACCGATGCGCGCATAAGCATTTCATATCTCTGCGATACGAAAATGTTGTCTTGCGATTTAAAGGAAGAAAAAGTGTGTATTCTATCTGTGGGGTAGGACGATAATATATTTAATGCGGAAACACCTACTATCTGTAACCGAGTATATTTATTTTAATAAGTGATGTACATAAATTACAGTGCAACGAAATACTGGACGGATCGTACCCCCATCCCGTGGACACAAAACAAACAAAGAGTTTTAAAGAGTTTCACTCGCTGGAGAAGAGAGTACAGTGGAGATTACGCGATCCTGTATATTTTATATTGCGGAATGTCCTCGTGGAAGATCTCTATAAGATTACTATAATACAATTAAGAGTTGTAAGAAAAAAGGGAAACGAAGGCGTTGAGGGGATTTCAGACACCTGAATCGAAGGTATCGTTGAACTGCGTGTACAGTAACTGCTCGTTAACTGTTCAGATTTTTACCTCGGTAAAAGTGTTGGAATCATTCAACAATAAAAATTGATATGTTTACATTTGTACGACATTGTTGAACAGTTCAACTACCAGGGGTGGATCCAAGAACCATGAAATTTTTAGAAAATATAATTATTATTCATTTAACAAGTTCAAAAATATACTTTTACATATTTCGCCCCTCCTCCAGCAAGCATTTTGGATCCGCTCCTGTCATGGTAATGTGGATTTGAAAATTACAATCTATACGAGACATTAACAACAAGCCTGCTTAGCACTATACATATACAGGTGTCAAGTGCTATCGACTTGTTGCATTAATAATACAATTATCGATTCAAGATAGGGGATAGACTTTGTTAAGAAAAAGACGCCTCGTGAATATTCCTTGCCACAAGTACATATGGTCGAATGACCTTGGGAGTCCTTGTGTTACAGGTCATTGAACTCGCAAAAATAAGTATCACCCTGTGGGGTAAGTATACCGTTCTATTTAAACGAACGAGCCTGCCTGAACATTCTTTCAAGCTATCGAGACAATCGCAATTTATACAGATTCGTCATCTTCGTACGGATCATTCTATACATAAATAATCCAATCGTACAAAAATAGATCGAGCACGCGTACCGGCAATCGCGCGCCCTCTGTTAGACGTGTTTCCGCGAGCGTTTACGCAACAAGAAAGCGGCACAGTCACGCTCATTCATCAATACGCAGTTTGTTTCCCATTTTTGCTTTCTCCTTATTCGGTTGACGGCGCAAAACCAAAGGTGCGTGTTCACGTGATATTCGAGTCGAAGCATTTTAAAGTCATGACAGTGTAATATTTTCTGCTGATGTATTAGCACGATTTCAAGATCCATCTATACCCACGTGACAAGCCATCTTCTGTTTTGCATGTGATATGTAGGTCAACAAGAACATTGCGTTCTCTCGTCGATTCTATTTATTTTTTGTCATCGATAACACTTTGCAGGATTTTTATTTTTCGGTACTATAAACGTTGAACGAGATCTGTCGAAGCTCGTTGAAAATACGAGGCTTGTACGACTCTTGTTGACATAATTGGATCACCACGACACTCGTGTACGTATGAATGACAGGACTTTTCAATCAGGATCTACAAAAATGAATTCTTGTGGTGAGATGTTATGAAAAATGAATCTGGACCCTTGAGTTTCGATGAGGTTAGAAAAATAAGTACTACGAGAAATTTTTAATTAAATGGTGACCTGATTTTCACGACAAACGTGATACTCGTTGTTAGGATAATAATATCGTTTACTCGATATTACGTGAACACGCATCTTGACTGATGGACGAATCCTGAAAAGCTAAAGTCGAGATTTTTTACTGCAAAGCAGCGGTCGCGTGACAAGGATGGGCAAAATCATTATGTAATTATAACTGAAATTTAATTTTTATCCGCTATATTCTTTGTATTTAGATAAGAATTTTGCCCATCTCTGATTTCAGAAGGAACATCCGCGTAGTTGGCCTTGATTTCAACACGTTTAATAATTTGAAACTCAAACTTAAGTTCAATGCTTCTAATAAAACATATCCCTTTCTTTTCGATCGTTCTAGAAACCCGCAAAAATTCATTAAAACTGAAAGGAGGAGGGCGAACTTGGCGGATGTTTCAGTCACGCGATTGGAATCGCAAAAATCCGACGATTCTTCTTTCCCGACGTTTTCTTCGCGTGTTTGTACAAGCTTACTTACACTGATGCGTGCAGACACATACGACGACACGTACAAGCATCGAGAGAAAGATTTGCGCCGGTCGATCAAAGCCATTGATAAATAAAGAAATGAGTCACGAGCGTGAATGCTCTTATCGACGATTTGATCGCGCGGGAATCGAACTTTTGATTGTTCCTTTGTGGTACAAGGGTGACGTGCCAATTGCCAATAGCTTTAATCCGACACCGCTAATGCTTTTTCTCAGAACGAAGCCGAGTATAATACGGAATAATGGACGGACACAGTGACTTCCCTATAGTCCTAGCAGAAACGTACAGAAATATGCATTCGTATAGTAGAGAGCTGAAGAGAATGCCCCAGTATGGAATTCAGATACAACGATTAGAATTTTTGCAAGTCATTAGTTCACTATCGGGGGCCATTCTTTGTAACTCCTTGCAGTACGTTTCTCGGGTTCGATAACGAGCCCATTAACTTAACCAACCCACGACTTTGACGCTTTACGTTACGTTTTTTAATAGAAAACTATACATATCGTTCTCTCCTGTTAAGTATGTATATATATATATATACTAAGATTTGGTTAGTCGATAAATATAAAAAATATGGTATCGTCCTTATGGTCACTAACAAAAGGTACGGTATTAAAATGAACTCGAAGACTCCTAACCGATAATGAAATGATACCAGTTGATTTCGAGCGTATATAACGTGTCAGTTTATATATTTATGTCGTTAAATAAACGCGAGAAAGAAATATCAATCTGTGCCGCCGTAAACGCGTTTTAATGTTCGTTGCACATTTAATGGTGCCACGTTTATCCAGCGTTTAATTGCATTTCTCGATCGCGGAGCTGTGTATCTGATAAAGTCATTGTCTTATCGCTAGTACTTATAAGCTGTACGAGAAAGAAAGAAACGAACGTTCGATTCTTTGCGACGAAATAAATTATGTATTACGGTATAATTTTCGAAGTTCTTCCCGGTGTCCGTATGGATTGTCCATACAAAACACATAGTGATCGTGAACCAAAGAACTTGGAAAATGGAGCCACAATGTTTAACAACATTCGAACGTATAATTCCTCCGGTTACCATGCCCCTCTTACGATAACAATATTGACGATTCGATCTAGATATTACTCGCATATACCTCTTTATATATTTATATTTATATATATACACAAGTGGAAAAACACGATATTGACATAAGAAAAAAAAAAAAAAATAGAAAAAAATAGAGTCAGAAATCATGAAATGCTTCGGTTGGACGTGTACAGCAGGTTCAAACACGACATAGACACTGATTATAAATAATAATATTATTACGCGACGATGCTAATTGTATTCGGTGAATTATTTTTAATGCTCCACGTGGCGTACTTTATCTTGCAATTGAAACTGTTGCTAACTCCTAGACTGTGTTCTCTTGGAAGATAATTCCAATACCGATCAATACCGGGCAAGGAAGATGCTTCCTACAGTTTCAATTGCTAGAACGTAGACCATGGAAGCCTCGAAGATCTCCATACTTTATCTTAGCGGGTGACCTGTTTTAATAGATCTTCTGATAAAGATCGCTACTTGGAAGTGGTTCTATCACCTGACCCAAGTAATTCTATTCAAGCAACGGAGAATATTACACGATCCTGAATCACTAGATGGCTTAAAAGTATCGGAATTCACCTTTTTTCCCGAGTCTCTCTTTCCTCACCCAATCTGCAGGCGCCGGTGGTGGAATCGCGTGTGTCCGATGAGTGGCTTCCGGGCCTGGACTAGTGCTGGTTCTCTCAATTTCCGAATCCTAGAATTTCATAAATAACATTTAAAATTAAAAATTATTAAAAGTCTACTCTAAGATAACTGAAGGGTCCAGAGTATCTCTAGGTTCCTATGTTACAGGTATCTAATAAAATCTCCTGTTTTAAGTAGAATCTAAACTCTAACTTAAACTCTATATTTTCAGATGGTCTGCAACCTGCTTGAACAAAAAGAGTAACCGATTTGGAGCGAAATGACTCAACGACGCGTTGACAAAGTCACCCGGCTCGTTGTTGCAAGATCTTCCCATCGAGCGTGGAATTTCAGCACGCTTATTTTCATCGAAAAGCGGAGATACCTGATTCCAAGCGCTGGACCCTTCGATCTCACGAATCGTTACCAGCGGCACAGTTTCGCAACAGCAATTACTCGCCGTTCGAGCGGATCTTTACCACTGTAATTAGTTTTCTCGGAGGTGTGCAGAGACGTCCTCGACAACTCTCACCTCGTAATTGTAGCCGTGCCCCTGTCGCGGATATCGGCTGGTGTACAGAGGATTGTTGAAAACGTCGTTCTCGCCGGAATGGGACGTATTGTGGGGCGTGACGATGGTGTGCGGCACGTGCGCGACCTGGCCCCTGGAATTCCTCGCCTTCCACCACTTCCGGCTGTCGTCGAGTATCTCCAGATACTCGCCCCTAACGACCGTCAGCTCTTTGTCGTTGTTCGCCGTTCTGGGATAAGTGACCTGCACGATCTTCGCGTGTCTGGCCATCAGGTCGTCCAGCCAGGCTTCCTGGGCTCGTTCCATCCCGGCGACCCTCGGTGTTCTCTCGATAGAATCGACGGATATGTCGCTGTGAGCCCTCGTCTGATCGACCACTCTCTCCTCTCTGCCATAGAGTTCAGAGGTGGTACCGTAACTCCTGTCGAAGTACTCGTTGCCACCGCGCTCCTCTCTGCTCTCGTATTCCAAGTAATCGCTGCTGTAATGCGACTCGTCCACCTCCCGGTGATTGTAGTAAGGATCGTTCTGTTGCTCGGGTAGCTCGTCCCTCTTTTGTTTGTCAGCGTTCAGCAGCGAGGCTAAGTGATCGTGGTCCCTGTCCTCGGGTATCGGATACTCCGGTGACCAACCGTCCACGAAGATGGGATGATACGGTGGCACGTGTCCCTTCCATTGGTCGCGCGGTATCAACCAGGTGTCGCCCAGAGAGTGCCACAACTCGGTCTCTTTGCTGGTCACGCAATTGATCAGTAGATTGACCGCCTCTCTGGTCAACAACGGGGACACCACTTTGCTGGGCAGATTGGGATCGTAGTTGGTGTCGCGGGACGCGTCCACGATGAGAGCCAGAGGCGTGAAGAGGAAGTGGACCAGCTCGGGGGCGTTGGGATCGTGGATGTGGGCCTTGAGCTTAGCCAGCAAGTTGAACGAGAGCTTGAACTTCTGGAAGATGTCGATGAACTCCATCTCCAGCGGCGGTTTCGCCCTTAACGTCAACATACCGTCGCCCAGGTTTCTCTTCTTCGACTTCCGGTTGCGTCTGCGGCGCTCCAGCTCCTTGGACGCGGCCGCCGCGTGCTGCAGGCGCGCGATAAACTTCTCGATGTCGTCGAAGCAATGGTTGAGGATCGTCACGTCGCGTTCATACTTCTCCGAGGATGTCGAGGAGACCTCGTCGTTGTTCTCTTCGCGAGATATATCGTTCTGGCCGTCTGCTGTTTAAAACGAAATACAGCGTTTACTAACAGAAATTAATTTTTGTTTCAGGAGCGAATACTATCCCTGCTATGACATAAGTCATTTACCATTGTTAGCGTTAAAGGCGGACACTTGTTCTCGGACGTTCACCCCGTTCAAGGGTGGTTCTGGCGGTGGCAATGTCGGTGGCGGAGGTATACGGCCCCTAGGACCCCTCGGTGAACCACCAGGCACGAGTTTACCCATCTGCAACATTTTCAAGTCCTCGACGAGGTCCTGGGCCGAGACGCTTTGACACTGGAATATATGCATCTCTGCTCGCTGACCGGAACCGCTGTCATCCGCCACTGTGAAGACGAGAATGTTGTTATACATCTCCATAGGGTCCCTCGACGTGAATGCGGTCGGTTCCTGTATCAACGAGGCTGGGAATCGCTCCATGACGGCCTGCATACGAATTTATCAACGATGCATTAAATGAAAACTGCCTCAAACTCTGGGCGGCTATGTAATTTCACAAACGTTCTACTTCGTAATGTCGTCGCACGGTATACATTGCTGTTCAAAAGTTTCGAGCACCCTTCGATCTTTTAAATAAATCTTTCATCGCGCGTACGCATCGGAACAAAACGATAGCACGCTTCAAGAATTACTTAATTTACTAATTTACATTTCAACAACAGCTTTAGTTTTATTTAAAGAAACGCTTCTGATCCGTTGGGCATTTTCGACAATCTGACAATTAAGGAAAATCTTTATAACAATGGAAGTCGAATGCATCTCTAGAAATGGAAAGTACAGGTCAACGCGTTAATCCTCCTCGACCGTATCTTTCCTCTGTCAGATTATCAGAAGAGTCCAAAGAAATCATAGTGACCGTTACAATGAACATCCTGTATAGTCATGTAAGTTTCTCTCTTTTTAGCTTGGAAATGATAATTGTGCTGTGTCAAGGATCTATTACCCCTGTCTCGTTGTCCATGATCAGGACCCAGTTCCGTTCCAGACGGAGCTGCATCTTTTGGCTCCAAATGCCGTTACTCTTCTCCAACTGCAGAAGTCGCCGCATACCGTCCGCTGGATAAACAATACCGGTTTCCTTCGTGACCGTGAATGTGGCCAAATGCTCCATCATGTACGTCGGCTCGGAGCTACTGACTCGACCGCCCGATGTGCTCGATGGCCCACTGGATCCTCCATCTGGATGCACCGTGATTCCCATTAATTTCATTATTGCGAGTTCGTCGAGCAATTTATCTGATATTTCAACAACCTAATTTGCACGTTGCTCTTTGGCGCCGTGGAATGTGGGACGCAAACGGGACGATTAGCTCGGTCAACGGAGACCGAATAAAAAGAAACAGGAAAGTTTTGAAATTTGGCAAAGACATTTATCGTAGCGGTACTACTGAACATACTAAAAGTACGTGGAATTCTACCATCTCGGCGTTTAAAATTACTTGATATTTGCTACACATTAATAATAAAATAATAACGCAAATTTATTGTTACCGAAGCTCTTCAGTTAATAGATATATTTGCCATGATCTAATCGAAATCTTTTCCTCGAGTAAACATAGTCGCGCCCATCCTTTGTAAGCACACATTTACATAATATGTACATATTGTGTTTACACTCTTGTAGAGAGTTTCATAAAATGTGAGCATAATCAGGCAGAAGACATTCAATCGCGTGTCAACATTTGTTACGTTTTATCTTGTCCCCTAGTTGTAACAATTTTAATGGTTTAGTTGTTCAGCTGTCTTTACAGAAAGAGTATCTTCAATGCGTGCTTTATTACGGAAGTGTTAGGTGATTTGTAAGACTTTATTTAATTACGCGGACGTTTAACTCGATTAATTATTTATATATTGACGAGGAAACTATTCGAATATAAAATTATTCTAGTAGTCTCAGCCCAAGACCAGACCGTTACGCCATTATTACCTTTATAAGTGGAAGGACTGTGGCCGCTGTTGTAGTACGGCATTGTGGCCGGATTTTTTTAATTCTTATCTGAAACAAGCAATTAAATCCAAGCTTGAACAAGTCATCGATACGTCCACGAACGATCAGAGAATATTTGCTTCTCGTCGCGACTTTTCGATTCACGATTCACGCGATCTGTCTCGTCCGCTTATTCGGCTCGAAACGGAACCGACGATGTCATAAACGCTTTGTCGAAGGCAGTACGGTGTTTAATCACTTAATGACTGGAGACAGGCGATAGTTGCACGTCGCGTATCGTATCCGGCTACCGGGTCATGGGGACCATACTTGGCGGCACGAAAGCCAGCTTGTAACCAAAGTGAAATTCCAATGAGCCTAATTCGCTCGCCAGACATGTCGGGAATTCCTTTCGCGTGCCATCCATTTATCGAACTTTGGCGACTGCGAAGGTGCGATTCCCGGGGACAATGGGGCCGATACACCATCCAACAAAGTAAAATCTTCTTTCTATTCTGTAATATTCGCCAAACGCCCCTGACAGAGTTCCACGTCCCAAACACGAATCCGGAAGCAAGATTGCTGTAGCATCCTTAGCTATGGTCCAACAGGGATGGTGGTTTTTTATCACTATTTTTCTTTTTACTTTTCATTGTGTTTTTGTAAATAAAGAATTCGTTCTGTTTCAAATTTGTTTCAGTAAAGTTGCGCTAATACTTTATGTGTGGTTGCTGACTGCTGCTTTTGGACCGCTGAACCCTCTAAAATGAGATAAACCCAACGTCGAAGAGAAACTGCAAGTCATTTGGAATTCCCTAAAAAAGTTTATGATCCACTACCTGAACCGACAGTAACTTATGACTCTACCCAATAGCTTCCCGAGAATTTATGACTGGGTCGAGGATTGAATGGGAAATTGACGAAAGTCATGCACCCTCGGCCAACGATGGCTGGTGTCTCGAGGTCGCATAGGTATCAACAGTCTTCCTATTGATTCTTTAGAGTAAGAGTGTACAGTACCCCAAAAATATTTGGACAGGATCTTGAAAAATGCCTTAGAGGATTTTGATGCTCCTTTTAAACTTAGTTTAATAGTGGATGTATTTCTAAAACGAGCCACGTATAAGACCAAGAATTTTAAGAGGCTAAAAAATGAATTTAATGTAAAATAATAGTTGTACAGTTATAAGTTATCCTTTTTATAATTAATACGCAAAGAAATGAATTTCTTCAATTACTTCATAGTAATCAACTCTCTGTTGATTTCTAATTACACCGTACAAACCGTGCACTTCTGCATTTTTAATGACATCCACGTACACTAATGATATTTATGTCCACTTCAGAATCATCAAAAAATGATCGTAACGGAGACGAGCAGAGCTCACATAACTTTGTTTAACATTCAAGGTTTTAAGCACGTACTTACAGGCCTCTCCGGGGACACACATAAAATCTATAAATACAATCTATAAATATTTGTTGAAGTTTCTCCTCGTAATTTGATACGGGAATATATTACTTTTTGTTACGTGGAAACCAGATAAATTATTATACAGGGTGTTCGGCCACCTCTGGGAAAAATTTTAATGGGAGCTTCTAGAGGCCAAAATAAGACAAAAATCAAGAATATTAATTTGTTGATGGAGGCTTCGTTAAACAGTTATTAACGTTTAAAGTTCCGACCGTATTGAATTTTTTTCTCGAAAATGCGCAGGATTTCGGGGGTATATCTATTCACTAAAAATGCTTACAATCGACTCCTGCAACTAAAAATATTTTTTCCAGAACGATTTGAAAAATTTTTTTTTCGCCAAAAAATTTGAGCACCTATCCAAATTATTTTCTCGAAAGTGCGTAGGATTTCGGGGGTATGTCTCTTCACCAAAAATGCTTATAATTGACCCCCGCAACCAAACATAATTTTTTCAGAATGATTTGAAATTTTTTAATAACTTTTTAACGAAGCCTGGATCAACAAATTGGTATTCTTGATTTTCGTCTTATTTTTACCTCTAAAATCTCCCATTAAATGGCCGAACACCCTGTATTTGTTTCTTGACTTCGTAATATAGGATACGACCGAAATTTTTTGGACATCGTTACCGGCCGTTTCGTACGTACGAGTCTAAAAACGAGTTTTTAATTGCTCGAATGAAAGCGACTTTCTGTTCCAGTATCGCCAGCAATTTAGGCGATTCTGCTCGTCGGAAGAATTATCATCAACGACGCGGAATTCTTTTAACTTGTTTTTTCCCCCCCTGTTTATTTTTACAGAATACACGATGTCGAAAGCGCTTGAATTTCAACGGTGCCGCGATGGCGTCGCGCGAAAACTCTTCCCGATGATTACATATTCTCTGCCCGCTGTTGTACCGCTGGCCACATTATCATTTATTGCAAACGAACACGGCAGATTTCTCGAAATATCTTCGCGAAGAAAAAGTCCCGACAAGTTAAATCAGAAGATTGCACATTTGCATACGCTTGCACAACCGACGTAGAGAATTGCACTTCACTTATGGTAAACAGAATTCATTTTCAAACCTATGTTCACGACACACTTTTTCCATACCTTAGTACTGTGCTATTCTCGATTCTAGGACACTTTCGTACACCGTGTATGTGTTCAGCCAGTGGTTCTTAGCCTTTTGACATTCCAATGGACCCTTTCTATGCTACTACGTTAATGGGTAAGCTCACGAGGAACATCCAGAATCCTCCACGACTTTTCTACTTCAAATTGTGCTGTTTATTTACATGGTTGACGAATACGTATGTAACTTATATTGTTAAGGTTTTAAACTTCGACCAAACGATCGATGAAATTCATCCTGGATAGTAGTCGGCATCTTTTAATTTCTTCGACCTGAGCGTCGTGCATAAAAAAAAGATGGACTCTTCCTGTTTCGTTAAAAACCCTTGGAGGCAACGTACACCGTACTCGACGTGTTCGTGGCGGCTCCGGGCAAAGAGAGAAACTATGAAGGCAGCTCGGTTTTTTGCATAGTTATGTGCGAGGAATGTGAAATTCTGAATTTGCTCCAAGAGAAACCTATTTGATTGGATGGCTCGCTACGTACGTACGCTGCCACTTACTACCAGGTGTTGAATAAAAGCTCGCGCGTTCGTCGATGCGGGCTTAGCGGGATATTTCGTCCATAAAAGCCATAAATTGTCCGTCGAGCGTTCTCCCTGCGAGACGCGCCTCTATGGAATTCGTTTGTGCGCGACGTATCGCATATACGCATTGGCGCGTAACGATCGTAAAGATAAAGATAGAACAATTTCCCATGGGACGATAATTAACGATCGTACGATATTTAATTACGACGTAATCTTTGCGTGTGTGTCGGGCCCTAGGCGCCCTTGGCTCGTGTTAAATTCTTGGGCCGCGTGCCTTCCCACGTGTAAGCCCCGTCTCGCGACTACGATTGTTTCTGGCTTTATGACTTGCTCGAACTAGCTGAGAATATCATAACACAGTTAATATAGTTGATTATAATCTCATTGTCCTAGATAACCAATTTGATTTACATCAACCCTTCCTATAGCCACGAGGAAGTCTTGTCTAAGTAAGTAGTACTTAGATAGTTTTCAGTACATAACACAGTTAATCATTATTTATAATGTCATTGTCCTAGATAACGTATTTAATTTACATCAACCCTTCCTATAGCCACGTCTAAAACCACCAATCTCTAAAAGAGAAGCCATATAATTCAAATAGGAGGAAGTCCTGTCCAAGTAGTACATATAATCGTACCATTAGCAATTTTCTGATTCCCAAATATTTACTCCTTTAAAGAGTCCATTAACGAGGTGCAAGATCATTAAAGAAACGTATTAAGCTGAAAGGTAGTTATCGAAATATAAAACTGAGGAATCCATCCGCGGGCTAAATGGACCTCGGTGGTTAGAGCAACCTGGCTCAGCGAAGATTCGGGTTTAAATCTTGGTCCATTAATCCTATCAGCTGATTTCTTTTTCTCTCTGCAAAAGTCAGAGCTGGAATTCATCCGCATACCTTAGCGTGTAATCATCGTGTTGTTTTGAATTTTCAGATCGTGAACGTGGTCGAGGCCGACCACATCCGCAGTTCGGCCAGTCTTCACGGCAGCAGCCATTTTCGAATACTGAGCTTCGAGTGGAAGAAGTCGTAAAGAAAGTTTGTTTATCTTTCGAGGCTTTTAAAAAATTTGGAAACTATGTAGAGCGTGGAGGAACACAATGGAAAGAGAAATTCAGACTAAAATCTTAAAATCCCCTGTAATTGAATTTACAGCAGCCTAACTAGCTTTCGAATGGACGATCCGCGAGAAAAGGGAATTAGTATTCAAAATCTGGTGGCAGAAAACGCTGAATGACTGGCTGTCCGAACGAGTGCTTTCACTGTGCCAGGGATTAGGCGCCGTGGGAATCCGCATAACGGAGGAAGCATTGTTACACGCTCTATCAGGTGTCGTTTCGTACGACAGGATCGGCGTCGAGAAAGTGGCCGTCGATTCGGTTCATCGGTAGTTGCAATTTCTATTTATTTATCAGTCTAAAAGAGGAACACTCTGTGCAACGATTACTACGATTACTTTCAGTAATTAATTACAGTAATCGTTGAAGTATAGTTGTTTACTGTCCAACCCTGAACATAGTCCGCCCACCGGTTTCGCGTAATTCAATGGCCGCGTCGTGTTGGCGCGAGTCGTTATGCCGTGTGCACGCGCTTTCGTACACCACGAAACGCGATTTAACGAGTAAAACTGAAATAGGCGCGAACCGTCGGCCCATAGAACCGACACGATCGTTTAACGGCACAATTTCGTCTCAAATGTATATGATTTCACGGTGACGGCGGATTTGGGTCGCGGAGTCATATCGCGATCGGTTAATGGTATTGCGTAACCGGCCGAGATATGTGACTCGATAAAAATGGTTGTATCATCGATGGTGGGAATGCTGTCCGGGTTTCCACGGAGCGGCGAGACTCATTGTATATCTCCGTTACGTTTTTTTTTTCTCTTTGTAGCTGTATCTCTAGACACGCTGGAAGCTACAAGTTCTGTTAAGCGCGTTCAACTTTATATTTAACACCATGAAATTAATCTGTATTAAATTTAGAAATAGGTTTCCATTCTCTGCAATGGTTAAAGTACCCTGTCTAGCTGTGTCTCATCCAGAGATTAATGCAAGTGGAAATTAACGTCACGCTACTTTGGACACTTTGAGAAACTTTATTGAAGATTTGTTTGAGAAAAGCAAATACAGTTGATTAGACTGTAAAACCTGTATTAAAAGAGATAGGTTTTCCATTCTTTGCAATGGTTAAAGTACCCTGCTTAACTGTGTCTCATCCAGAGATTAATGCAAGTGGAAATTAACGTCACACTACTTTAGGTACTTTGAGAAACTTTATTGAAGATTTGTTTGAGAAGAACAAATACTGTTGATTAGACTGTAAAACCTAGAACTGAATACCATATTAATTAAGCCTATTTCGAATGTTTCTTTATTGCGTAATGAAAATTTTTTATGACCTGCAAATGTCTGTCCATTCCGGGAAACCGGAGGAATATCGAACAATCTACATAAATGAAATGCCGTTCCTCGGAGCGTTTTTCAATCCTGTAATTGCAGCTCGATATTCCAAGTCGAACGCACGTTACGGTATACTGGGTGAGCCGATATCGAACGATCGCGATTTGATTAGTCTAGAGCGATGGAGCAATTCATTTTCTATGGCGCATCGGAGTCGTAAGTGCGGACTTAAAATGTCGTAACTGCGACCTAATAGCGGCCGCGGCGAAAAGGGAAGGGAAAAGGAAGGAAGGTGAGTGGGCTTCGTTTACACGCCTCGAGATCGAAGTTACCAATGCATTTCAAGACTGCGAGCCAGGAATTCCACGGCGACCGTTTGGATTCCAGATTTCTATCGGTTTTCATTCAAACCGAGCCTATTTCTGGCAAAAGCTCAGAGGTATTCTCGATCCCCAGGATCGTTTTTACTCGTCTGCAGGTATTACATTCCACGTTAACCCCTTTGCAGATCAAATTCACACTTGTAAAAAATGGTAAACACGATCTACAAAACGTTTGCGTTACAAAGGGTTAATTAAGTTACTACAAATATCTTTTTACAATTTTAGTAAAATCTTGAAGTATCTAGTTTTACTCTGTAAATAAGTTTGTATTAAAATATAATCTGATATACGTGTTATAATATATTGTAGGCTCGAAGAATTGTATAAAATCGATGATGGTATGAACGTTTGAATAGAACGCTGCGTAATAACCTTACGGTTTCACTAGTGCGAGAGCATAATTGCTTATGGATGCGGACACGCCCTCGAAGAAAAATTCATCTCGAGAATGCGCTGAAGCAACCACGTCCTTGACCGTACGCGACGGAAACGGCATTCGATCCTCTGACACCTTCTTCGCCGTCGCCTAAGATGGACATCTAAACCGGAGAATTTCCTTTCGAACCTCCACGTTGAAAGCTTCGAACGACGATTACGTAAAGCAGGAAGGTCAGAACCAGTCTCCGTGGAAAAAGAATTCGGACTCGTCGACTTTAGGCGATGTGGATCAACGATTTACACTTCGATAAACAGCTTCGTTATCGATAAACGTTTTTCTTTATTGTATTATCGCGATTTCTCTCCTACTAACCGCCTCTCTGTAGAGTTTATTTTGATAACCGATCTAAAAGCTGCAACTTCTTTTATTTTTTTAATTATCGAATACTTTCTCATCCCCGATTTAGGAGCCGTTTTTATTCCATTGCGAGTTATAACGACGTAGCAGAACTTGGACTCGTAACTAGAAGATAAAACCTGCACGAGACCATATAAGTACCACTCTTTCCCTAATTTCTACCGTAGAATTACCCCTCGGATATCGCTCGATTACGAGTCATCGTGCACGGTAGATCGTAAGAGATCGCGAGTACCGTTTTTCCACGGTTCCCATAAGCAGAGCGATATACGCTAGCGAGTAGCGAAATGCAATTACACCCACGTAATGCACGCAAATTACCACAGGAATATTATCCCGAGTTGGAACACGCGCGTCAGACGTTGAAACGAGATTTGCAGCCGCGTCGAATGCGGGAAAGGGACGGAAAGTTTCGCATTCTCACGCAAATCGCGTTTTCTCGGGCGCATAGCAATGGCGATCGCGTCTCGTCGCGCACCTCGGGCAAATTCTCGAAGGTGTAGCACAGTGTCCATAGAAACGACCCCATAGAAGAAGAGGAGACACGAAGTACTGTTCAAAATAGTAATATAATTTTTTAACGATAAAATTTCTAAGAATAAAATTTTTTGTAGGGTTGTGCGTGGAGCACGTGTTCGGCGGATTTGCACGCGCAAAAGAGGAGGAATTTATGCAGTCATTAACGTTACGTTCCCGCGCAAGGTGGTTGCAAGCAACCTCGTAAAACGTACGTCTTCCCGATTTATCATGGCACGAGCAACAAATGCTCGCATTCCCTACCTTCGCCAGTGAGCGGTGCAACCCGTGCAACCAAAAGGTTGTTAACCCTTTTGAGAGTAACTAAAATCCAGAGACGATGCGTTACAACTTCGAGAAAGAGGTTGAGAATACGAACAAGACCGCCCACTTAGAAAAACACTGTTCTATATCAGTGTAACATACAATAATTCAGTTACGTCGATACGTTCTAGGCATAAATTAGTGCCCGACAGGTTTCTCCCACACCTCGAATCAACTTCTGCAAACACTCCGGAGATAACGGAGTGTAAACGTAGACAGAAGTTATAGAACTTCTGGAAAGCCTCGCGCCAAGAATAAAAATTACTAGAAGAAGAGGCGTGCCGTTCTGCGTGCAGGTCCACTGGTTACACAGGTAACAAGGAAGGATCTTGGGTCTGCTAACTCAACAGTCGCAAAAAATAGTTAATAAATAGGAGCAGAGCAATTACTTGTAAATAAACCAGGTATAACCGTCATTTACAGATTTCTTGTCGTTCATCGTTCGCGCGAACAATCTTTCGCGGATTTATTCTCGGGAAACGGTTACCCATTATCATACCTGAGAGATATACGTGATAAAAGGATCATCTGCTCGAACGACTTTACTGGCAAGGTATACGATACATTGGAAGCCATAAACGAGTTATATAACCTCGTAGAAGATATTTAGTAAGGTTTGCGATATGGCTCGATAGGATTCAAAACAACGTAAGAAGTTCTAACCATAAGCTCCAGCGACAGAGAAGATTAAGGGATGGTATGCACGGAAGTTCAGGTAGAAGACCGCCACGACCCGGCACGAAACTCAGAAAAACTAGCGTGGTCGGTTCGATTTTACCCCGCCCAGCCGAAAGTCTAACAGGTGAATTGGACAAGTTCGAGACTCGATTTTCCAGGAAATACCTGATTCCGGTGGGGGGGACACGACAGGTAAACGCCTGTTGAAAGTAAACATATCGTGGACGGATACACGCGCGAGAGTATTGAAAAAGTGGAAAGAAAGTTGCCAATGCGCCTCGCATACCTACTGATCCGCCGATCGCGAACAAGTTTCGCAGTGAATGGACCGAGGGAATGAACTTTTCACTCGCTTGCATCCACCTATCGACAAATTAATGCCCGATTAATCGAAACTTCCTGGCGCTTAATCCCGTGCATAAGAGAATATTCTTCCTCCAACGCTTATTTCGCGCAGACTAGAGCCAATGCGATAGATTCAGCGTATGTCTTATCGAAAACAAGGTTCCCAGATAATTTATCTGCGATTTGAAATCGTTTCTTATCTGTGCTGCAATATTTATGTATATTGTTCTTTAAGCCCCGGAGCACTTCCGTGGAAATTCCTATTAGGAACGTTGAAAAAACTGCCCTAAAACTGCTCTAATGACTCCATATCGCAAGAAATTAATTTGTAAAATATACAGGGTGTTCAGCCAGTCTTGGGAGAAATTTTAATGGGGGATTCTAGAGGCCAAAATAAGACGAAAATCAAGAATGCCAATTTGTTGATCGAGGCTTCGTTAAAAAGTTATTAACGTTTAAAGTTCCGCTTGTAGAACGGCGATGTACAGTTGCGTGCATGGGATAGTGGTTCTCACTCAGATTGAGAAACTCTACTTACTGACTCATCGATAGCTTTATAGTTTTTTAAGTGAGAACCACTAGCAGCTGTTCGCAGATTGCCGTTCTACAAACGTTAATAACTTTTTAACGAAGCCTCAATCAACAAATTGGCATTCTTGATTTTCTTCTTATTTTGGCCTCCAGAATCTCCCATTAAAATTTTAAAGTGTTTAATTTCTTTGATATTAAATTATTTGTAAACATTACACTCTTAATCGATCGTATTAAAGCCTCGTGTGCATGTAACGTCGATGTTTGTTTATCGTTCCTATGAGACTTAAGTCCATATATTTGTGTTTGTCGAAACTTGGTAAATATCGTAATGCTTCAGTTTTCAATTTATGAAACGACGCCAATTGTGATAGTCCAAAAAGTATCAGATTATAATAGAAATATACAAATTAAAATTCTATATAGATATTTTTAGAATGGTTTACGCAAGTTATCCGTATAATTAATGTTACTTGTAAAAGAATCTACAATGCTTCGTTATAGTTGCGTGAGTTGTAAAAAAAAAAGTTGAACGCAACGGGTTACGCTATTTTCCTCTCAGGATATCGAAGGCCGTTCGATGCAATATCGATGTACGCGGAGTTCTGTAAATATTTGCAATTTATGCCGCAACGGTCGTAATGGGGAACATGTAGGCATTTCGTAGGCGTGAATTACAGGTGGTTGCCGTACAGTCACGATGCTTCATCGATATCTTCGTTTTCAAATGTCTCGAGAGTAATCGTTAAACGATTAAAATAATCCTGGACATTCCGTTGCCTCTCATTATTTCGCTTATATGTCTTTCGATTCTTTCGGTACGATATTTAACGTAATATAACATTATGTTCGACTATTACGTAAATATTTCCACGATACGGTACGATTAAAAGAAAACGGTATTTCTGTTTTACGTTCGATGTAAATTAGTATTAAAAATTCGCTAAACGGTGCAGCGAAGTAATTGGAAACCGAATTCTACGTGTTTGCGTTATTTATAGGTAAAAGAATGGAACCGTAAAAACTTGCGAAACAGCCCGCGTAATTGCATCCCGGCATCGACTATCTCGGAGATAAGGATTTTTACGTGATACAAGCAGTTTAACGTGCTACGACTTTGTCCGGGACAATTGTATTTAAATCTCGAAAACGTTATCGATCCACGACAAACAATGTGTTTGCAGGAATCGAGGGAATGTCTATCGTAAATGTCATGGGCAGGGAACCTCCTTATAAAACGGCGAAGAAATAGTCGCTGCTCCTTCATTTCCATAGTTATAGGCTATTATTATTTTCTACGCGTGTTAAGTTTATTCGACGATCTCTCTTGCCGTTAAATTAACTCCCAAAAAAGTTGAAGCGCGTAAAAATGTTAAGATGTAATAATAAAAAAAAAAAAAGTAAAACGGAAGTCCGAGTTCTAAAACAATGAGTCACCGCGATTCATCCGAACGTGACAGTGATAACGTGATAAAAATGCACGCTACGATTTACGATTGCTACGGTGGTTGTGTGCAATATGTACTTACGTATGTACTCGAATCACTGTATTTCCACGCATCGGGATGTTATTAGTTTCGCTGACGTTCGCGCAGTTTTCGTCGCGAAACGATCGTACGTTACGTTTTCGCCGCGTCTTCGAGACAGGTTAAATTGCATAAAAATTCCTTAAAGTGCAACGACCAATGCACGGTTAAGACCGTACCCGTAGTCTCGCGTGGACAATTGTTTACCGTACGATTGTATCGCGCCGCTCGAGTCTCGACGAAGATACCACCGGAAATATAATTGCAACCGATTTTTTCCACGCTCATCACCGAGAGCGTACCGACCGTGCATCTTTCGACGGTACACGTTGTCGATGCCTGCGGAATTTTTCTTATTGAAATCCGTTACCGCGACCAGACACGAAATATACACATAGGATACGTACGCTCGCGTGTCGATTATCATCGGCGACGTACAGAGCAACAGGTGTGATCACGTCGGTTCTCCGCGGGGAGAAATCCACGTCGTTGTATTCGGTGCAATGACTCCAGTCAAGAAATCATTTCCATAAATACCTTGACAGCAGCGTTTCACCGAGTCCGCTGGATCACTGTTCCGCGGCTCGGTACCCGTACGGAATAAGCGGACATCAAGGATCACAAGCTTGCGCGACGTGTACGCGAACAATAACTGTTTCACACAACGACGTTCTTTACTTACCTATTTACAAATTTTCACAATGTGCACACACCCAAAAGGAGAAAGAGATAGAAGGAGAGGGAGGGGAAGCTTTCGGCAAAGAGCTCTACGTGCCGATCATGCTCGACTGGAAATACCTGAACAACTACCTGGTTGCTCTTTGCCTTGTCCGCATCTTACCTGTGTTACCCAGGTGCATTGCTGATACAGGTTCTGCCATTGGTTGAAAGTTAGCTGCGGAATATGGCGTTCAGTTCTAACGGAATCGGATACTTTCGACACGGCGCGGCAGGGGCGTATTAACTACTTGGGAAAATATTACGATCGAGAAGTAATTAGCAGGGAATAATGAACAATTGAAATTTATCGAGGCTGAGATCTTGAGATCTTGTGAATCGCATGAAAATATAAGGTAAAATGTAACTAAAAAGAGAACGCTGCCAAAATAATAGTAAAAGAAGAATGAACAATGGCAATAATGAGTTTGCGGTAATTTAACGGTAAATTAATAATGATTTCAATTGACAAATTTGTTTTTATAAGTTTTTGTAAAATACCGTTTGATAGTTTTATTTTTAACGCCTGATATGAAGAGTCTTATGCAAGGTTTCAGAAGTAGTCACAAATATTGTTATAAACGAATAATATTATCAAACTTATGTGACACGTTTTACATATAAGTGTACTGGAAATCATAATGTTGGTAGTTATACTGTATAAGAAGCATTATGGTACATTTTATTATTACTAATAATTAGGAAAATAAGGTTGCATTATTTAGAAATGAATAACTCGGAAATGAAAAAAATTGATAGCGTGCGGGTGTAATACCTTGCCGCTTTGGGTGATGCCACGGAAATCCCGAAGAAATCCGATGACTTGTATCTTGAACCAATCAAACTATCCGTTACAACGAACGAATATACAGAATTTTTCTCAAAGAAAGATGAGTTACACCTGTTGATTAGTGTTTGATGGGAGACGGGTGTAACAAGGCGTTTGCTTTGATGTATTACGTTGCATATTACATAAATTTTTTATTACATTTTACTAAAAATATTTGAGGTATTTTCACTAAACTCGTAATTATCAAACAAATAAGAATAAGATAACTAAAATGATGAACAATTTCATTTTTTATTGTACATTGTTGCATTCGTTATATCAATTAAAATATATGGTCCTAAGTAGAGATTAGTTTATTTAAAAAATATAACTTCGTACGCAAATTTGACTGTACTTATAGCATATTGTGTGGGATCTTTATAAAGTATAATAAAATGCATAGTTCGTTAAATTAATTTAATAATGTTTCTGTATATTCATATTACAGGGTAAAAAAACAAAATTATATTATAAACATAAGTGGAGGTAATTTGATTTATACTATATAAAAGGTTGAAGCAATTATTTCCAATTTAGTATTTACACATATATAATTTAATCTATTTGACCCTTTGCACTTTGCACATTTATGGAATATATGAGTGACTCTCAGAATGACTGATATAGTGCATAGGATAATTCACTATTACTAATGATTATACATCGATCATTGTAATTTATTTGTCATTCTCAAACTCTTTTGGGTCCTTGCGGTGCATCGCATGGTTTGTATCATTTGCCCATGTCATGATTAGATATGTAGCTATGAAGACTGTAACATAAAATCAAACATTTAAACTTACATAGACATACCATTAATTGCAATATAACTGTTGCATTTCTATTACTTTTATAAAGTGTAATAGGAGAAATTAAAACACTGTGTTGTAATTAAAGAAAATACTTACAGGGTGCAACTGTAAGTATATTTTCATTTATACGACGTAGCATATTAGGTACACCATGACTTATTATTCCAGCAAATGCTCTTTGCTCGTGGGGACTAAGGCGAAAATACGTGACGCCACGTATTTTCGCAAGATTCCCAAACATTTTACCCATTTTGATTAGATTCTGTAAAAGAAATATTTTAGTCTCGTAAACGGCAATAAAACATAACCAAATAACAGTAACAAGTAGTCCGCAATGCAGTCTGTTTTTTAAAAATAATCTATATAAGATATTTGTAATTTGTTTAACTAAATAGTAAGAATTTAAATACAATTATTTTAAAAATATAAAACTTACGTAATATTTTACGTATTCGATAACAAGAACAGTCGAGATGCTCACAAAATACTGATATTTCTGAAGCACATTTGTCAGTACGATAATTGAACCAGCTGAAACGCCATCTAAGGCACAAGAAGCGCTAAATTTAAATGTATATAATTCAGATGTGATTTTGTTAATATTTATGCTCTGAAATGAAAATTGCAACTGTTCGTATGAAAAATACACGTGCTACTGTAATAGAAATTTATATTACATTTCATAATAGGGATTATTTGCATAAATCGTGTTGATTTTGTAATAAGATTTCAACACTACAGAGTATTTATTTTATGTCGGATGTATTAGAATACAAACTGATTTCATAATTAATATATATGTTTAAAGTATATATAGTTTACTATATAATTTTCGTTGAAAAGTTGTATAAGTCAATATTAAAATTGATTACATAAGAAATGGAAAAAGCTAAAAGCTGTCATAGGGAATTTTCGTTTTTATTTATCATGTATCGTAATTGAAATTTTAACCGACGATGCGCAGATTTCCTTAAAATTTAAGGTAAAGTCTGTAACGGCATATATGTTATTAAGCTTATATTTTATGCAATTTGCTATGTAAATAACAATATTTTCTTAGATGCGTCTGTGCCGTTAACGGTTTACAAAAAGCATAATATACATGAATCGCTATTGACACGTTCCTCGATGCAAGGTGGCGCCACTGTTGCATTACAGTCAAGTGGACACAAGGGAAGAAGAGGTATATGAAGCAAGGAATAGGACAGTTGCTCGTGTGCGAGGCTACGCGTGATATCGTGGATGTTGTGTGTCGTGTGTTTCGTGGCTAACGCGTACATTGTCAATCACTTTCCACCAAATACACAAATGCAGCTCGTGATGACAGTTTACCGAAGCATACTGCTAAACAAATTCTCGCAGCCGGCGGCTGAGTAACGGTGCTGGAGCTGGCGCGAGGTCCTCACCCGCGTTAGGTGCGTGTGGGCCACCTATCCGCGTCCAAGCTGTGTTGGACACTCAAGTCATGGTATCGAGGTTCGACACGAATTTCGGTTGCGAGGATTTTTTCGGGACTTATCACTGCACCCAAGACATGGCTTGCGATCGTGGTGATTCGGACTTCGAGTTCATTATACCGCCAGAGGCGCCGGTCTTCGAACCGAGTATTGAAGAGTTTCACGACCCCCTTGGCTACATTGCAAAAATACGACCGATCGCGGAGAAGTCTGGTATTTGTAAGATCAAACCGCCGCCTGTGAGTAAATCCTTCCATCGCGATTACATCAATCTTTTTCTTCTCTGTCTCTCTCCCTGCTTTCTCTTTCCTATCCATTATTGTGGGAAGGACGCTACACATCGATCCTCCTATTCTCCGCTGTCTCGTTTGAACGGAGTTGAGCACAAATGGACAAATTTGTGTTTTTTCGTGAATGTCGGGCGTGCAAATATGCACGCACGACCTCGTTTACATGCTATGACGCTTCCGTACGGACATCACAGCCGTGACATCACAAAATAAACGAGTTCCTACGTAATACGTACATTAGAACGAAAATTAATCGAAATATAAAGTCAATTTCCCGTGACACCATATTTTCATATCAATATCATTGGTCGCCTTTTCTCGTATCAGCGTTAAAACGCTGGGGTCTGGTAAGAGTCGCAGCGTTTCGGTCGACACGAGACGAATGATAATACGGTGAAAAAGGGAAGAAAAGACTGCGATGCCGTGTGTCAAAGCATTTTGTCTTTGCAAGATGCATTGATAGATATTGTATCGAAGTCCAAAATGCATTCGTATCTTTTTAATCGTGAAGCTACGATCGCAAAAGAGAGAATTCTCGGAAAGCAAAAAAATCTGAAATCAAGTAACGTTAGGTACTCGTCACATTGCGACATTAATATCGTTATAGCTAGGAGGTACGCTATGTAAAATGGCCGAGACAATCGAAACAATGTCACCTTAGCAAAATGTCTCGAAATGTTTTGGAAATTATAAACGATGCTGATGGAATCGACGGAGAAAGCGCTGAAAAAATTATCATCATTCGTGGTCAACGATCTTCTTGGGACGTTCTGATATCGTAATATCACAAATATGGGAATCATTTGATATTTTCTTAGAAGTTTCTATTTCGTTTCGAAGCACATAGACGATCGTGCAAGCTTTCGTGTACGCGAATTTTGTTCATTTTTTTGGAGTGTCACATGGGAAATGCTAGTATACTGAAAAAAGTTTCTTTGTAATTTCCTTCAAGCAAATGATGAAACTTGCATTGTCCTTTAAGCTTTATATAATATATGTCCAAAGAATATTTAGTATCATGGAACATTTTTAAATACAAAATATGAAGAAATTTTTACTTTCCGAATGTTCTCCTTGGCAAACCACATTTCGTATATTGTTCGTTTAATTTGTATTACTATTAGAACCGATTTGTGCCTCCATTTTGTTTCTACACGCGTGGAAAAAGGTTTTACACGTAGATGTTAGCAAATGTATTTCAATTTTTAAAAATACAGGAAAGAAACAGTAAATTCGATTTAATAATAATCCTAGGATAAATCGAATGCCATAACTATTAACGTCTATAAACCACCATGTAAAATTCATGATATAAGAAAATGAGTTTTCTTTTAAATATAGCATCATTCGATTAAATTATATTTAGCTCTTGCCTCTGAATTAATCATATTTCAAAGTATCGTTCGAGTATTATGATGCTGCGAATTATGTGGAAAATTGTATAAAGTGTGGGTTAAAAGATGTCATACGCATATAATTCGTATCTTTGAAATATTCTAAAATAACGATCTAGAATTTCAACAAAATTTGTTTGAATTTCGGCAACATGTGGTAGATGATTGTGGCATTTAAAGTTATTTTGCTATGATAAAAATTATTAATGCATTACTATAACGTATGATCACACGTTGAAAATATATTTATTTGAAAGTCGGAACTATTGCAAATCAACGTAACAAAAAGTTTTTCATTGAGAAACGATTCCGAAAATATTCGTTAATCTAATTTGTAAACATCCACAACATATTCCTTGTTATCTAAATAATTGAAACTTGTTATCACGAATTCAACATGTCTGTTATAAACTTTACAAATGCATGATATGAAAATACTTGTAATTTTAACAATTAAACAATATTCTTAATTCATAGAGTCTATTTGTGAGTTTAACAAGGTTGAATATATTGTCAGCATTTTCCACTCTGTGAATTGCTTTCTTAGATTGCACAGAAATGATTTTGACCAAGACCGTTGTTGTTAATGTTAATTCGCAAGTGAATCTCTGTTGTATGCTCGATTATCCGTCTTAAGTATAACGATTTATTTGTTAATGACTTGTGAGCCTTTGAGAAAATTTATATTTTGTAACGGGATGACGCCATTACGGAAATAACTATGGCCACGACATTAAATGGGCGTCGTATATGGAGAAAATCTTAGCGATGTTTCGTTTATTATCTTCGTGAATTTGTACGCTGTAGCAGTATACATCGTACGATGATATTTCGATGTTTATTCGATCGTTGCATTAAGTACCAAAGGTCTAGACAGCATTTAACCAAAGATATTCATTCGTAGCTTTAATTAAAAATGAATGATGCCCTTAAAAAAATTGACCGACAACCATTGCAATGGTTGTTGCGTCATGATAGAGATGAAGCTACGAAGCCACTTATTGATTATTTAGACATATATATTTATGGGTTACTACCTTCGTCAATGAATTCTCAATATATTAAATGATAACAAAATACACGCAATTTTTCTATTTTTTTCAATTTTTTTTATTGCTAGATCGATATCGATTAAAATTGATAACGGTATTTTTGTAAATTTTATCTATATTATAGGCGTAAATCCCAATTTAATTGAATTAATTGACTCTTCTGAAGACCTGTAAGTATCACTGCATAGGTGTACGAATTTGAAAGTCGTAGTAAACAACGCAATACGATGTTTTTACATTAACATACTACAAATGGAAAGTCGTCTTATTTCGTTCGAGCTATTGCTTAAAAATTTAATCAATGGTATTCTATTAACGAATTTGCACAATTACACAATCGCAATGTTAGCGAAAAACGTTGCAAAATTGTCTTAAAGTTTATATTAAATTTTTATGAATAAAAGAATCTTATAAATAGGAGTAATTAAAATATTATATAACTTTTAGTAATAATTTAATGTACTGATAATATTGTAATGATGCCATGCTAGTATTATGACTTCTTGTTCACATCCTGTTATTTCATTACATTATAAATGAAATAACATTACAAATTTGTATGGAATTCTTACTGCTTTCTTGCAGAATTGGCAGCCACCATTTGCTGTTGATGTTGATAAATTTAAATTTGTCCCACGAATACAAAGATTAAATGAATTGGAGGCAAAGACAAGGATAAAACTCAATTTTTTAGATCAAATTGCAAAGTTTTGGGAACTTCAAGGTTCCTCTTTAAAAATTCCTCTTGTAGAACGCAAAGCTCTTGATTTATATTCTTTACACAAGATTGTCACAGATGAAGGTTTGTGTTTGGTGTTTAATTATCAAAACTATTAACAATAGTTGGGTTGATACTATGAGCTTAGTATATTAATACTAAGCACAATAATTACAGGTGGGATTGAGACGGTAACAAGGGAAAGAAGGTGGGCAAAAATTGCAAATAAATTAGGTTATCCATCTGGACGTAGCGTAGGAAGCATATTAAAAAATCATTATGAACGAATTTTGTATCCATTTGATGTCTTTAAGCAAGGAAAAACTTTGACAGACATTGTAAGTTACTTTTTTTTTGTACAGTGTGAAATTTATAGTAAGTTGTCGCGTATATGTATATTTCATATACATTGAATTATACAGAAAATTGAACCAGATTCCAATGTGAGCGAAAAGAAGGATAGAGACTATAAACCACATGGAATCATCTCACGGCAGCAAATCAAACCTCCAGCTGAGAAATTTTCACGGCGGTCAAAAAGATTCAGTGGTCAAGAAGAAAAACAGGAAGTATCTATTAAACAAGAAGATTGTAAGGAAGAATGTGATTCTGACAATGACTGTAAAGATGGACTGAGAAGTAAAAATGGCGAGGATAATAGTAAAGAGCTTAAGAAATTACAGTTTTATGGACCTGGCCCAAAAATGGCTGGATTTAATACCAAAGAAGGAAAGAAATCTAATAAGACTAGAGGTGTGAAACTTGTTTATGAATTTGATCCTGTGAGTATGCATCATGTCTTGATTCTCTATGATAATTATGTATAAATATTTTCTTTAAAATTATACATGTTTCTATGCAGTTGGCAAAATATATTTGTCACAATTGTGGAAGAGGTGACAATGAAGAAAATATGCTTCTCTGTGATGGATGTGATGATAGTTATCATACCTTCTGTCTTATGCCACCATTAACAGAAATACCAAAAGGTGATTGGCGGTGTCCAAAATGCGTTGCTGAAGAAGTTTCCAAGCCAATGGAAGCATTTGGATTTGAGCAAGCACAAAGAGAGTATACTCTTCAACAATTTGGAGAAATGGCTGATCAATTTAAGAGCGATTACTTCAATATGCCTGTACATGTATGTTACCTTCTCGCATTTAATAATACAGTGAATATAGAATTGATCAAATCAACATAAGTATGAAATTATTTTGCTGCAGATGGTGCCAACATCCTTGGTAGAAAAAGAATTTTGGCGAATAGTTTCTTCGATCGATGAAGATGTAACAGTTGAATATGGGGCAGATTTACACACAATGGATCATGGTTCGGGATTTCCGACAAAAACAAGCGTTAATTTATTTACATGCGACCAAGAATATGCTGAATCTTCATGGAATTTAAATAATTTGCCAGTTTTACGTACGAGCGTATTAGGTCATATTAATGCTGACATCAGTGGCATGAAAGTACCGTGGATGTATGTAGGCATGTGTTTTGCAACATTTTGCTGGCACAATGAGGATCACTGGAGCTACTCAATCAACTACCTACACTGGGGGGAACCAAAAACGTGGTACGGTGTTCCAGGCGCTCAGGCAGAACGATTTGAGCATTCAATGAAATCTGCTGCTCCAGAACTATTTCATAGCCAGCCAGATTTGCTCCATCAGTTGGTTACTATAATGAATCCAAACATTTTAACAAGCGAAGGTAATGTAAAATTAATAGACAAATTTTAAGGCTCTATATTTCTATATCCTCAAGTTATGTTACTCGATATTTCTCGATTTTATAATAACGTTTTTGCAAGTTTATTTGTGTTCTAGACACAAATCCTAATTCTATTGAACTAATAAGTCGAGGTTTGACTATATTAATGATTATTAGTATTGTTTAAATTCTATCTCTAGGTGTTCCAGTATTCAGAACTGATCAGCACGCGGGAGAATTTGTTGTGACATTTCCAAGAGCGTATCACGCCGGATTCAATCAGGGATATAACTTCGCTGAAGCTGTAAATTTCGCACCTGCCGATTGGGTATGCTGTCACCCTAAATGTTTTTTATCACCAATTTTACTATTCTATGCTTTCTACATTCTATTGTGTGTTTAATAGCTTAAAATTGGCCGGGAATGTATTACGCATTATTCGAATTTAAGACGATTTTGTGTATTTTCTCATGATGAATTGGTATGCAAAATGTCACTGGATCCAGATTCATTGGATATAGGAATTGCGACCGCAACTTATCATGACATGCTGCAGATGGTAGACGACGAGAAAAAATTACGAAAAAATTTATTGGAATGGGTAAGTTGTACTTTTATAAATATTATTGATTTTATTCCTGAAATGATTGATTCCCTTTTACATAACTGAATGTTTCACAAAAGTGTTTGATTCATGTATTTTTTACATCATTATTTAACCATCAGACCGTTATTTATTCCGTGGTCATCGTCAATAGAGTGCGGCATTTAATTTTACACATTATTTTAATACATGCTCGTAGAAGTTAAAATTCAAAATTCAACCAACTTTTACAGTAAGATATTTCCTTATTTATTAAAATTAAACATAGTAGAAAAGAAATATCGCTCGTTGTGAGTTGGACCCGTTATTTTGATTGGAAGGATTATAACTTATGTATAATACCCATTTGTTATATTACATTAGCTCTTCAACATAGTAAATAAATATACAAATGAGTTATTAATTATTTAATAATATTACGCTTCGGTTTTAACTAAAATGTATAAGAAGATTTGGTCATTAAATTTTGGACGTTTAAATTTTCCCTCCGAAACTAGCCAGTAACACAGGACGGGTTATAATTCTGAATGCACAGACCAATGTATTTGGGTCAAACAGTATAGTAAGTGCTAAAGCATTCCCTCACCGATTCAGGCACACAGTGTCGCACGCATACGTCGGCAAACGCATACAACGTAGCCATGCGGGCACACGCGGTACAGGACGTGTGTGTGCGTCTGATATTGCCAACCATTGGTCATCGCAGTAGAGTTCCACCATCCATGTTATATTACTCATTAATGCCTCCATATAATTCGTTATATTTGGTTAGCCTGTGTCCGTTGTCGTTAAAATAGTTTTTGTGCGATCGTTCTTTAGTTATCGACCTTGACTAAGCTGATGCCTATTTGGTGTGTCTCTGATTTTGATTATGTAACTTTAATTGGTGAATAGAGGTTATGTTTTTAAAGCCTTGCCATGATGCTAAACAGGCATTACGTTTCCTCTGTCGATTCGGAGAATTTTATAATATTTCTCGTGAATTGATCGAAAAGTGTCCACGATATTCTTAAATGGATCGTGTTTTTGCAAAATCTTTCTGTATAGTAAAGTAAATTTTTGCACAGATGGATACATGTGTTTCATTGATACATAGGCCCATTCTGATTTAATGTTCCTTTAAAAATGTGAGAATAGTAAATGGTTCCATGAATGATTTTGCAATGAAAATCATGTTTTTTAGGGCGTAACAGAAGCAGAACGCGAAGCATTTGAACTTTTACCTGACGATGAGAGGCAGTGTGAAGCGTGCAAAACAACTTGTTTCTTAAGTGCGGTTACATGTTCATGCCAGAGTTCACAGTTAGTTTGCTTGAGACATTTTACCGAACTTTGTGATTGCTCTCCAGAGAAGCACACATTACGTTATCGATATACTTTAGACGAGCTACCCATTATGTTACAAAAGTTAAAATTAAAAGCAGAGTCATTTGACTCATGGGTAACAAAAGTAAAAGAAGCAATGGATCCTGATAAGAAGAGCGATAAAATTGAGTTGAACGAGTTGAAGGAGCTTTTGAATGAGGCAGAAAATAAAAAATTCCCAGAAAGTGAGCTATTAACAGCTTTAACAACTGCTGTACAAGATGCTGAAAAGTGTGCAAGTGTCGCGCAACAACTTCTAAATAACAAGCAGCGAACCAGGTACAATTGCTTTTCAGTTTGTGCACATAAAACATGTTATGTAAATATACTTATTTTAATATTTGTTATTTAGAACCAGACAATCGGTTGAAACTAAATATAAACTTACAGTAGAAGAATTAACTCTTTTTTATAAAGAAATCACAAATTTGTGCTGTGAACTAAAAGAATCAGATGGTGTAAAATTTATACTTGATCAAGTGTTACAATTTCAAAAAGAAGCCGAAGAGTTAGATGCTAAGGATAATTGTGATATCGAACAGCTGGAAAAATGTATTGATTTTGGAGATTCTATCTGTATCGAGCTACCTCAACTCGTTTGTTTGAAACAAGTAAGTAGATATAAATTGAACTTATTTTTATCAACGATCTTTCTTTATTTTATAGCGCGATTCCACATTTTATTTATTGCAGAAATTAACACAAATTCAGTGGCTTGACGAAGTAAAATCTATTCAAGAAGATCCAAAATCTATACACCGCGACGATTTAGCAAAATTAATTGAAAAAGGTATGACGATACCGCCTCATTTGAGTATAGAAAATACACTTTCCGAACTACAAGCATTAATGATTGGAATCGATAAATGGGAAGAAAAAGCAAAGTTGTACCTTCATATGAAAAGCAGACAAAATATATCGTCTTTAGAAGAATTTATTCGCGAAGCCGACGAAGTAGAAGCTTACTTACCAAGTTTAGACATTCTCCAAGACACATTGAACAAAGCAAAAAATTGGACAAAAATGGTGGAGGAAGTGCAAGCAAGAGAAAATTTTCCTTACTATGATACGTTAGATGATCTGATTAAAAAGGGCAGAGGTATTCCATTGCACTTGGATGCTTTACCAATTTTAGAGTCTACTCTTTCGCAAGCAAAGGCTTGGAAAGAAAGGACAGCAAGAACATTCCTAAGGAAAAATTCACATTATACCTTAATGGAGGCTTTATCTCCGCGAATTGGAGTTGGTATACAAGCGTTGAAGGCTAAGAAGAGTAAGAGTGAAGAGTCCGTAGGACCTGTCTTTGTCTGTGATACAAAATTGGATGATTCCAATGATTCGGCTACCGTCGTGGCTGCGTTCAAATTAGCCGAACAGCGCGAAATGGAAGCAATGAGAAATTTAAGAGAGAGAAATTTAATGAAAACCGAGATAGACGATTCTAGGTATTGCGTCTGTCGTCGACCAAGATTCGGGCTTATGCTTCAATGTGAACTTTGTAAAGATTGGTTTCATTGTAAGTATCAAATTTCTAGTACGCGTGTAATTACGAATTAAACTTAAAAGTAGTTTAATCGTGATTATTCTTCTCAGCCAATTGTGTACCATTACCAAAAACGTCGTACAAAGGAAAATTACCAATGTCGAGGGAGATCAAGTTTTTATGCCCTTGTTGTTTACGCTCGCGGCGACCACGGCTAGAAACAATCTTGGCACTTTTAGTCAGTCTTCAAAAAATTCCAATTCGTTTACCAGAAGGTGAGGCATTGCAATGTCTAACAGAACGCGCAATGAATTGGCAGGTAAGTGCTCCACAAGAAACGAATATTAATACGGCTGTATGTTGAAATTTATAGTCATACACAACAATGGTTTTCAAAATTTTTTATCGACACTTCCCTACCCTTCCACTTGAATTAAATGCTTGCAAAACTTTCGCGTAACAAATACGCAACGTAATTTCCAATTGTGTGTACTTTGAATAGGATCGAGCTCGGCAAGCATTAGCTACGGATGAAATTTCATCGGCGTTAGCAAAGTTGTCCGTTCTGTCGCAAAAATTAGTAGAAGCCGCGGCAAGAGAAAAGACAGAAAAAATAATTAGTAGCGAGTTGAAAAAAGCGGCGAATAACCCCGAACTGCATCAAAGGGTACAAGCAATTGCGCCACTTAGCGGTGTACACTCGGACGATAGTGCACTTAGTACTGCAGTGAGTGTCAATTAAATTTGTGTAAATTCGTGTGTAAAATAAATGTTATACGCGGTTGAATACATACGTGATATATTTTAGGACGACGACGACGATGTTGTTACTATAGACGACGACGAACCAAGTTGCAGTACGTTTAACAGTAACGAACACGCTTACTCTTATAGTAAGATTTCCCTTTATAAAGAAAACAGATTTTTACTATACAAATCAGTTACGTTCGCGACATTCATGCATTATCTTTTTTTTTTCTTTAGTATCTAAAGTACAACGTAAATCTCAGTCAAACGATTCAACCGAAGCTGCAGTTATGCTCTCGCAGTCAGCAAGGTTACGCCTAGAAGAATTAATGATGGAAGGTGATCTATTGGAGGTCGCGCTTGACGAAACGCAACACATATGGCGCATATTAAGTCACACAAACAGTCCAAGTACTGTTCGCAAATACGCAACGTACGAAGAAGTACAAACCAATGTAACCACCCAGGACCCAAAGGATATAAAAAAGCGGGGAAGAAAAAGGAAGTCCGAGGAGTTCGAGCTACTTAAAAAACTCGGACGACAAAAAATGGAAGAGAAGAATTTAGCCAAACGTAAGGGTTTACAGAAAGAAAAGAAGTCTGCCAGTTCCCCGTTGCCCCTAAAGCGCGGACCTCGAAAGGTATTTATATTGACAAATACGATCTGCCTCGAATTAAAACTTTCAAATTTAATGGAATTCGCATTTGTATAATATAATTAGAAATTCTCTTACGAACAGATTACACGCATCATGTATTTATAATTATAATAAAGTTTAAATTCGAGACATTTTCGAATTGAAAATCTATGAAATAAACACAATTTGTTGAACATCGGTTAGCTCGATTTCAGTTAAATATGTATTGTAGATGAAACGCAAAGAAGGCGACGAGGTGCCGAAGAAAAGGGGTGGTAACCGGAAGAAGACCAAACAAGACACTTCCGACGAAGAAGATGATTGCGCAGCTGTCAATTGCTTACGACCCAGCGGTAAGAGTAACAATATTTGCGACAAAATCATTTGAATATAATTATTATTATAAACGTACTATATACTTTGATTCGAATATAGGTAGGGAAGTTGATTGGGTTCAGTGCGATGGTGGCTGCGAAGGTTGGTTCCACATGCACTGCGTCGGATTGGATCGCACGGAAATAGCAGAAGAAGACGATTACATTTGTAGCAATTGCAAAGAAGCAGAACAAAATTCGACGGTATGTTTGCATTAGTAGACTCATACGCGTACGTTATCGCTGCTAATTTTAGATCAGATAATTTTATTTATATTTGCTGCACTTGCGTAAAAGGAACATTTGCTGGATTATCGTTTTATCGTTACCATTGTTTGTTCTTCGTTAGCAGATCATCCAGTCAGTCGAATTTTCAGTAACGTTGTTGCTCTCAGTTTCATTTGTCCGATTCTTACCGTTCATTTGCGTGGTAGCGTTTTTATTATATTATAGTTTTAGAGCAATATTTTTTGTTGTTGCCCATGCTGTAGTCGAGAGCGCCAGATCCGCTAGCTGAATCGTTAGGCCTGGATGCACTTCTTTCCCTTTCTCAATCTCAGGGATACCAGGGCACAGACAGTGAAGCAGACATCCAGGAAACGACATCGTTCGTCAGGACCTACTAGCCCACTTTATCTTGTTAGCTCCGTACAAGGCTAGGATGCTCACCGATTTCAAATCATTTCGACTGTAAATTTACAGTCTGACATTTAATGTTACCTATCACTTTTACCCCAGTCCGTTGGTACTGCAGGTCATCGTGTGTCATATGGTTATTGTTGCGAGTGGACGTTGGAGATAAAGTATTATATTACAGTCGAATTTCAATCCTGACGACTGTGAACATTATTTTTTTTACTTTGATTTGATGCGCTTTATAGAACAGCAAAGTTTTTCGTATGTATAGCATTGCATTGTATTTTATTTTTTCTTTCTTTTTTTTTTTTTTTTGAGATAAGAAACGTTTATCCTTGCTAGGAGATGGACTTATTGTTCAAGTGTAATACATTCGTTTGTATTTGTGGTAAATTATTTTCATTGCATTACATTTTTACGCGCCTAAACGGCTCGAACTGGTTAATGTTAATTTATAACATTAATCCCTGTTTGTTTTTACATTTACATTCAAAGTATACGTTGATTCTAAATTAATTACGAAATTCTACCGAAAAAAAAAAAAAACTTTTTCTATGGGTCATAATACGTAGATATCACGGATGAACCGTGATGTGTTTCGTAATTTATACGCGGATTTTTGAAAAATGTCAATATTTTGCATCTGATTATAACTTGTTGTCCCTTGTCTCTCGTTATTAATGTCGATGAAAAAGAAAATTCACGTTTCGCGAGACCAACGACTGTCAAATAACAAACGGTATGCGTTAACACTATTTATAATGCGATCTATAGCGTGAGAGTGATAGTCTTCAAATGAGTGCAGGGTAGAGGGATGCAACAGAATCTGGGGCATTGTTTGACCTAACGATTTGGGCGATATATGTGACACAGGAAAAAAAAGAAATTAGCGACGGCGAATAGGCGTAACAAAGGGGGAAAAGAGTCGTCTCAGAATACTTCTGTTCTGAAGAAGATTCCGTCAGTTTTTGTATCAGTTTTTAATTGTAATGGCGCAAAGTGGAACAGAAGTCCGTTTGCACCATGTAGTATGTACAGATAGACTGAGAGATGTGTGTATTAAGATATAGATATTATACGTATATATAAGGAAATTAGATCGAAACATAATAGGTAGAAATAAGTTACAGTTTGTATAAAGAAATGAATTGACACGCAGATACATAGCATATCTAAATCTGCCTTCCTGATATGGTTAATTAAAATTTATCGGATTTTGGACCAGAGTGTACAACTTATAATTGGTTCCATTCACGAGTCATTTACTTTTTCATTTAATTTCGTACTTCTTGCCACGGACATTTATGGTATTAATTTGGGTTGAGATTTCTTGAAAGGGCCTAATCGAAGAAAGTATCTTTTATAGAAACAACAAATTCTATTTCAGGTACTAATGCATAATTTTATGATTTCAACTAAATGAAAATAATATTTGTCTTAATTTCTCGTACGACTGTGTTACCATTTTAATATTTAAATTTGGCAAACGTACTAATAATAGATAAAATTCTACATTGCTAATATTTAAATCGTATCGTTTTATGAATTAAACGTTTCATCGACTAAAATTCTCAATGTTAGAGGCTTGATCGGTCATTTGACATAACTAAATTTTATCTAACATTTTTAATGTCCACGTAATGTAACGCATCGTAATAGTGTAATTAAACCATACTTATTACTTTGTACATTAAAGTATTATAAAATCACTAAATATTAAAGTTATAAAGATACTTACACTAACGATAAGATATATTCCGTAACACATGATTTTATAAATGTTGTAAGCATTAAAACATATGGATCTCATTCTCTATGAACAGGATTAAAAACGAAAGGGGGTGTACATCGTTATCATTCGTGTAAAATATAGAATTTGTGTATTTGATGTTGACTCTGGTACAAAACCATGCTTCGTATGGTAGTTAATGATGACTTTCTAGTTATTTTTTAATGTGATCGTTGAACTAAGTTTTTTTTAAAAAAAAGAAAAACAATTCGTTTTACTATCTCGTGCAAATGTGTTATGTGCGTGTCTCTGTCTACTTGTGTAGTTCTTTGCACGGTATGCAAAGTGTAATTGTATAAAAAAAAAAGAAACTTCTATCCTAGATCAATTGGCGAAACAGCGTGTTAGCAGCGCGAAAAACTTTGTATAATTACTTGTTAAAGAAAAAAACTGTCGTTCATTGAGTTTCCAAGGAAAAGTTAAACTCTATGAATGCATGTTATGTGTGGAACGGACACGCGACTGTTTTAAACGCTCGTATAATCCGTACAACGCGGACTGTCAGTGTTTACATTATATAAATGGATTCTGTTAACAAGTATCTATGTTCCATTGTTAGACGTAGCTTAAGAAAGACGGATTGTTTCTGCAATCGGTTAACAGAATCCATTTTGAAATAACTGATGTAGAGATAAGAGGTATCGTCGTGTATCGTACATAGTCTACGATCAGTGTGTTACGCGTTACGTTTAAAACAGACTGTGGGTCAAAGAATCGATGAGACATTATGTGTACACACATATATTTTTGTACAGATACATACGGGCTCGATGATCAAATAGATCATTCAGCCCGGATATACGCGGGAACACAGTGAATTTCTAACGATAGTGTTTTCGCGGTTTGGGTTAGACGAAGTGTGAATTTCATTTGTTTCCTTTCATAATAAAAAGTATATATATATGTATATATATATGTACATATATATATACACATATATTGGTTGCATATATTTTATACGAGGTACTTAGAATCATCTTCTTCTATTAAGCGACAGAAAATGTAATAAAAGGGGCACACGAGAAATTTCATTAGTACACTATCATTAAAAATGCATTGTGATTAATAGCTTGAGAAGATTGAAACCGCGTGATTGCTCACAGCTGTTGCTACATGCAGGGTGGACATACTGGAACATTGTACTTTACCATAAAAACACTTGTGTACTATGTTGAATATTGATGACTTGAAATATTGATTCAGCATGTATAAAGGCGAGTGCCTACACGTTCCCAAGGAGTTGTACTAATTCATCGTACGAAAGAGATTCGTCTTTTGTTCGCCTTCCCCGATGACAAGCACAAAACGGTCTAGTATTAATTTCGTTTCCCTTGCAATGAAATGTTTACGTAGCATGCACTTCTAGCAGATTAAACAGTTCACTGGACCCGAACAAATAGTGTATTATTAAAGAAAAAGTATTATATTTCGACCAAATCGTTTTTTGTAAATTAATGTTGTAATTAGATGTCACGACCACGTGTAGCAAATTCTAATTTCTGAGCGCAGCTAATACTTTTTTTTTTTAAACGTCGTCCACGTATTCACCTTCATCGCCGCGCTTATTGTTTAAAGGGAGAGTTATTAGTTGTTTTTCTTTTTTTTTTTAATTCATCGAGGATTTCGTTTGAAACTCCTATTTTGTGATACGATTATGAATTGCTTACTAGTGATAGAAAGTCATTTATTTTCACGTCAGTGAATGTTTCATCTCTTTTTTTTTTTTTATATCGTTTTAGGATTGTGCATATGTTTTTTGTTTGTATTTAAAAAAAAAAGTGATAGAATTTAATACAAAATCAATGATCAATTGGAAACTTCGATATTGGCCTAATTTTTGTTTAATATGTGCATATTTATGATAATTACTTACAAGCAAATGTATCATTCATTTTCATTGAAATGATTTAGTCAGAAGGCGTTACTTAACTTCTAATGCATCGTTACTAATCGTCTTAATAATCAGCTCGAACGTTTCTTTACGCTTTGTTTCTTCCTATTTCTGTGCACATCGCAGAAAAATCTCGCGTAGGAGCGTTTCTGACAAATTTTACTTGTTTTTAGTTATTCCAAACTTCGCCTCGCAAGTAAGCCCCCTTTAAATTCCACCAAAAATGTGTATAGTCGGTAGAGAAAACACTATTGCAGATTTCGTATTTTTACATTTTCATTTATTCGTGTTTTTTTTTTTTGTTTTGTTTTGTTTTTGAATCTCTTCGAAGTTGATTCGTTGACGAGAAAATCTTTTGTTAATGGGTGCGATCCTCCATCGTCGTCGCCATTGCGTAAATAACTATTTTACTATACGACGCTCGGATATAGTTTATTTCCTTTATACGCGGATCATTGTAGACAGACGAATATTTATGAACAGTAAATGTAACTTAAGGCTAAGTAGCGTTAAAGTAGTCCTTTATTTGTAAGATTATATCACTTTGATTTCCGATAAAATATATTTAATGTATATGTGTACATGTACATTCAATACTTCGAAGAACTTGCACTGTTTTTCCACATTCACCCGTGTTTGCTTGCAATCGATGCACACGAACTGTTTCTACGTGATTATTTAAAACTGGGTCAAAATAATTTCTAACAACTCTTTAATATTATTAGTCTAGCTGAACGGAAAATAGAAATTCTTGATATTAAAAATTTCACATTTTTATTTAATCCATAAAGGAGGAAACGCTACGTAACAAACTGGGAATTATTTTTTTACTTTAATGCGTAAATATTGATAAAAATTTCTTTAATATAGCGTCTAAAAAGTGATATGCATTACTCTAATAAAATTCTTCCCATTGTCTCATATTCGAGTCTCGAGAACGAACTATTCCCAGACAGAAATTTTTCGAATTTCATCGGAATATTCCTATCTCCAACGACGTGGAACAGATTTTACAACGTTACGGAACCAAGCAGGCAGTCTTTTATAGGCAGGCAGAGTGAAGTGTCAGAAAAATTCCCTTAGAAACCGAGGAATTCTGACAAGTCGATCGTTGCTCATCTCCCGTGATGTAACATTATTTAAAAGGGGTCGATGCCCGTGGAAGCGTATTCGTGTGACCGGTGGGAGAGATAGAATGTCAATAAAGAGCGGCGGAACATGAAAGTTGGGGGAGACGTGAATTTCTCGTTTACACGACGCACAACGGGAAGTTGGGCAAGTTGGGTCAGAAAGATTTTCGTGCTCGCGTGGAACGTGCTTTCAGTAAAAGTAATATTTCAGGCGTTAAAGAAAAAATTGGAACGCAGAATCGATTTCCGTCTTGATATCAAGCTTAAAGCGACAGTCGCTAGGTATTCGCTATGCGAAATATATTTTCGATCTCTATTTTTCATGAAATTTAATTTTATATCGTAAAATGTCCCAACTCGAAATTGTTTTTCTTTATCACGATCGTTTGTTACAATAAATCAGGAAGGTATGATTTCTAAGAGAGTTCCAGCCATGTTTCGATAGGTACATTTAAAATACACGATGGAATCGCGTGTGTTGGTTTAACCCATTCGTCCTCCAACGATGCATTTTAATATCGAATCAGACATGAAAACAGACTTCGCTTTGCATCGGTCCGAGCGAGTGAGTCAACCAGAATTTTTTCTTCTCGATGTATATGTATCTGACGTATATGTAAAAAAATGAATCACCGCTGTAGGCATTTCGTTTTGTTCGTTTACACAAAGATGAACGCCCGCGAGTGTCATTTGCGTCTCAAGAATCGTTTTCACCTTCGTGATTTACGCATTGCACATTATTAGTCACATTATACTTTACGACTTTAATTTTTTCCGAGGGACGAAGTGCACAATGGTCGTCGTTGCTCGAAGTACGATTATTAAACGTTCATGTCGCGTCTTTCTTGTCCAATTAAGCGTTCCGTTTTCAATTTTTAATTACGTCGAGGCGAAACCGCGGTGAACACACATACTATTCTTTATCCGCAGACGATAAAATTGGTAGCAAGAATGGTAAACACGTATCGCTTTAAAAACAAGCTATGAAAATGAGGATGTTCGTCGTTTAAATGTCGCATACCTTCTTTTTTTATCTAATTCTGGTTGCCTTAGTAAGTTTATTCCTTCTTGTTTCACTTCTATCTATTTTAGGTTACATTATCTGTCATTTTTGCTTCTATCTGCTACCGAAGAATTTACAAAACAATAAAACGATGCTTGTCGAAGTTACATATCTCATATCGGTTTTGAATATGACAAACAACGCATACTAGAAACTTTGTTTGGTTAATTTATTTTTAATGCTTCCTGCAGTCTACTCTGAATTGGGTCGTGTGTTAATGAGATTGCTACATTCGGGGGAAACAGGGTTATGCTCGCATAAGGTAACTGGTTTTATTCCCTGGATAATCATATATACGTCTGTATGTAATTTCCGGCACACGGAAGTCTGCAATATTTCACTCTGTGTTCTGTAATTTCATGGTGCAAGGCATTTGTATCTCTGTCACGCGGACAGAAATGGTTTTATGAATAATATGGTTAGAATCGAATGCATCGTTCTTTTAGCAGTTCCATACCGTACGTTTCAATGTCATTTTGGACATCGAGAAAACATTTTAAATGGGATTCCGAAAAAAACGCAGACGAACTAACCTTCTTCAAAGCTACTTCCATTATTTCTATGGTGTTTAGATTTGCTACGATGGGATCACGTAGAAGGGCAAGTCGAAGCGTAATTTATGGTTCTTCTACGAAGTACGAGGCGCACGAAACTTCGCGACACGTTGAATGAGATCATCCGCAAAGAGCGACTCGACGTGAGTCGAGCACGACAATTTCCGCCCTCAGGTTTTCAAACGTGTAACTGCCAGGGGGGAATGGGGAATAGTTCCAAATAATGGCAGCTTTCGTCCGTTCTATTGTACGGCATTCGACGGTACGTAAAACATTCGTCAGCCGACCAAAGTGATTCCGAAGTACAAGAACCCAACAAGTTTCGACTTCGTGAAGTAACGAACGCGTAGATCGTACGGCATAAAGTAATAAAAGGACGATTAATGGATACGTTTTGTCGACAATTTGGGAACGTTTGTTCGCTTCGAGATGCGAAATATTGGCGAGAGTAAACAAGATAAAAGAATTGTTCGTGAGTCGAGACGATAAGCTAGAATCGTAATTTCGATCAGCGTCTGGGTATTTTCGTTGAACAAAACGAACCTGTCCCAAGGTGTCAAGACAGTGGTCCCTTCGTGATTCGTCGGGCGTTTCCGTGGCTCTCCGTGGTGCTGGCGGGCGCTCCGTTTGGCGTATGGCGCCTCAGTATTCGTTGCGACTCCGTGCTAGTGGGACGCGTTCCCGCGGTGTCTGGCTGCTTCGTGATCGCGTCGTGACCAGAAACGCGTACGCGAGGTGCGAGAACGCCCCAAGTAACCGTTCTTGTAACTATCCGCGTGTACCGGGTGAAAATTACCGACTCGTGTTCGACATTTTCCAGTACGATTGTGGTGCAACTCGTATACAAGGCAGCCTAGGAAGGAAGGAAGGAGAGGGAGTAAGAAGGGTCGCGCAGGGACTGCGGAGAAAGGAAAGACGAAAGGATTACAGTATATTCGAGCAACATGGCTACTGCGATCGACGACCGGCAGGAGTTGTTGGAACAATTGCGGGCGGTGAGTCCTTTTTACCTCCTTTTACGTTTTCTCCGCGAACAAATCGCGCTGGGACGCGTTACGACACGCTGGTCACGATGGTTTTTCGTTGATGTTGTGCACATTACTGTATGCAACCCCGACTTCTTATCGATCGCCGGTTTTATCAGCATGCTTTCGTGGAAACCCACCCTCGTGGGGACTACGCCGGGTGTCGCCGCCCTGCAGTCGGTTTACTCTTTTTATGCCAAGCCTTGACGAAGTTTGAAATCTATGCAGTATCGCAACGAGTCGTATTTCTTCGCGATTGCGTGCACGGTAATGAAATACGAGTGATCGCTTACGATTTATCGATTTCCTTGGCTGGCTTTCTGCTGTTCCTGCGATAGAAAATTATGCATCGTACGAACGAGTCGGTGAAGGTCTGTATAATTGCCTCGTACGAATGGAACGGATGAATCATCCGCAATTTATTTAGAAAAAAAAAAAAAATGTTAACCGTACGTAACATTCGCGAGCGCATTACCAGGCGATGCCAAACATCAACGTGTTTCATGTCGAATCGATCGAGCACGTAATTATGCTCGATATCGAATGTCGTGACCCGGTCGCTTTTCACTTTTACTCTTCGGTTATGGATGTTTACGCACGTGCGAGCACATTCTTGTCCGTACGGCGATCATCGTGTGTGTCGTATGCTCGTTAAACAGTTCGAACAAAACAGTCCGTTAACTGGTACGTTTGTTGCGAGCTGGCGTTATCCGTTGCAAGGACAGGTCAGGTTACCGGCAGTTAGCGAGTTTATTTACGTTCCTTTCGTGTTTTCAAACGAGCATCCATTGTCGATTCGTCGAAAGAAACACGTTAAAGCGACACGCGAACTATCTGCTCTTTCGTTTATCGTGCATTACCGTTCTCTGAGAGTCGCGTACCTAACGGAACCCGAAATTTCGGGCTTTAATTCGTCCTGATAAATGTCTCTAAAATGCCCCGGTACCGTTATCCCTGCGAGAGCAGTCCCGACTCTGGAATTGGGTTTGGACTTGTGGAATTTTTGGTGGTTCAAATATTCGGTAAAATATAATTCGATACTATTTGTGTATTTTTCAGACTCGTCAAATATCTGCGTATTTTTACTATTGGTCGCGTCAACGTGTTAATTCGATATTTTCTCTATACTTTTTACTAACAGTATATTTATAAACTCGTGTGATTATCTTGTTACCCCTTTATTAGCTATTTGTATACCTAGAAAGGGTTCCCAGAAAGAGAGTCAAAGCGTTGTGGTTGGCTAAATTAATCACTCCCTGCACGTTGTCTACAGCCTTTTGGTTGCTTTTGAATATTGATAAAGAGGGATCAGATGCCTCCCGAGCATGCGACATATTCGAATATCGAAGAGCAACAAGCCATAATGGTTCGTTCGTATGCGTGACTCGAACCGTCGATGACAAGATGTGATATTAAAGTATATTGCCAGTATCCGTGTTATTTAAATAGTGCAAGTAGATATAGCCTTATCCGAATAATAATGTTCGAGTAATGATACTTTAATAATAATATTGTTATAATGGAAAATAGTGATATGCAAATGGTAACCTAGGAGCAATGACATTCGTGTAGACTATCCTAGTCTAGTCAAATATTGGAATAGTCCACAGTTATGCACACGAACGACTATGTATACAGGGTGTTTGGCCAGCCCTGGGAAAAATTTACATGAGCGATTCTAGAGGCCAAAATAAGACGAAAATCAAGAATACCAATTAGTTGATGGAGGCTTCGTTAAAAAGTTATAAACGTTTAAAGCTCCGCACGTAATGAATTTTTTTCTCGAAAATGCGTAGGATTTCGGGGGTATGTCTATTCATCAAAAATTATTGTAGTTGACCCTCGCAATCGAAAATAATTTTTCCAAAAGGATTTGAAATTTTTTAATTTCGCCTAAAAATTTCAATACCTACACGAATTTTTTTCTCGAAAATGGGTAGGATTTCAAGGGTAGGTCTATTCACCAAAAATGCTTGTAATTGACCCCTGTAACTAAATATAATTTTTTTATTATGATTTGAAATTTTTTTTTTCCGTCGAAAAATTTTACGCCTTCTCGAATTTTTTTCTAGAAAATGGGTAGGATTTCGGGGGTATGTGTAATGACCATAAATAATTGTAATTGACCCCTGCAGCCAAAAATATTTTTTTTAGAACGATTTGAAATTTTTTCTTTTCGTCGAAAAATTTAAGCACCTACCTTGTCGATTTTTCTTAAAAATTCCTTTTTCATTTTTAGTAATTTTGTTTGACGCCCTACAGAAAAGTTGTCTAATACTTTTTTGTAGGTACCCATGAGCTCTTCTTCGGAAAAAGTTTCATTGAAATATATTCACAATTGTAGGAGTTATGACTGTTTGAAAATTGGACCATTTTTATGGGGTTTTTCTCATTTTGCGGGGTCAAGGACCAACTTTTCGACTATTTTTAGAATTTCTACATATTCTATACTAAAATATGCGTCGTTTGCTTTTTTAAACATTAAAATCGTCCAATCCGTTCGGAAGTTATGACGTTTTAAAGATTCGCATGAAAATTCGGGCAGACATTTCTGGCCAGAAATTAGATTTTCAGTAAGGAATTTTTTTCTAGAAAATGGGTAGGATTTCGGGGGTATGTCTAATAACCAAAAATTATTGTAATTGACCCTTGCAACGGAAAATAATTTTTTTAGAACAATTTGGCAAATTTTTTTTTCGCCGAAAAATTTCAGCACCTATCCGATTTTTTTTCTCGAAAGTGGATAGGATTTCGGGGGTATGTGTAATGACCAAAAATTATTGCAATCGACCCCTGTAACTGAAAGTAATTTTTCCAGAACGATTTGACATTTTTTTTTCCCGTCGAAAAATTTCACACCTTCTGGAATTTTTTTCTAGAAAGTGGGTAGGATTTCGGGGGTATGTCTATTCACCAAAAATGATTGTAATTGACCCCCGCAACCGAAAATAATTTTTCCAAAAGGATTTGAAATTTTTTAATTTTGTCGAAAAATTTCACACCTTCTCGAATTTTTTTCTAGGAAATGAGTAGGATTTCGTGGGTATGTGTAATGACCATAAATGATTGTAATTGATCCCCGCAATCGAAAATAATTTTTCCAGAACGATTTAAAATTTTTTTTTTCGTCCAAAAATTTTACACCTTCTCGATTTTTTTTCTCGAAAATGGGTAGGATTTCGTGGGTATGTGTAATGACCATAAATGATTGTAATTGATCCCCGCAACCGAAAATAATTTTTCCAGAACGATTTGAAATTTTTTAATTCAATTGTCAATAACTTTTTAACAAAGCCTTCATCAAGAAAATGGTATTCTTGATTTTCCTCTTATTTTGGCGTCTAGAATCTTCCATTAAAATTTTTCCCAGGGTTGGCCAAACACCCTGTATAACTGTGCATCGTACGTATAGAGGTTCATGCGATCGTCGTGCGTCGCACGTGCTCGTCCTCCGAATACCTACGCTCGTTCGAATTACTTTTTACCATTACGGTCGAACGATTCCTTCCCAAGATATCCTGTCCGATAATCGTAAGACCGTGCACCGGTTTTTCGTAGCACGCGGAGTGCCTCGGCGTGTCTCGTTGCCAGGTCGTTGTTTCTTGTTCTCTGCGAGTTCACTTTTCACGGTTGATTAACTGAGCGTGCGGTCTCGTTTCGAGGCGCTTGTTTTTCCTCGCCTCTGTACCCATTGGGCGCGGATTAATTTGTTATGCGCTCCTTGGCTCGTGACGCTTTTTACCAATCGAAATACGAACGTGTTTTTTGGGTGGTTATCTGTTTTTTTCTTTCTTGTTCACGTGGCCACGTCGTATCACCTTCGATAGGTAATTGAACAGAATTCGAATCTAGGCGTTCTAATCAAACAGATATATCGAATTATTGGATCGCGAGCAGGAGCACGTTAATTCCTCTGCCTTGCATCGGAGACTTTAACGTATTCGAGGGATCAGTGGTTCTCAAACTTCCATATTTTTTTGTTTCAATTTTGTACACATTGGCGATTACAGCAACGCAGATAAGTTGGCACACTCTCATCAAGCAATATATTAATTTTTCTTTTTATCGAATAGCACTCGAGTTTCTGGTAAATCGATCTCATTGGAAATTGGTGTTTTTCGAAGAGACACCATATGTGACACGAATGTTTTAGAAAGCTAAATAAACATTTTCCCTGTCTGCTCTGATAAAGAAAAAACTGAAGCCAAATCTCGTTCCATGCGTATTTACCACGTTAAATGCAGAGTTATTTCTGTCTCGCTTTTCATTTAGGCGAATTTTAACGTGTTAAACCGCGTCTTAATTAAGATGTTTACGAAACTGTTCCGTACAAATAATTATTTTCAATTAAAGTGGTATCGAAGGGACAATATTGTCTCCTGTAAATTTCGTTCTTTTTCACCGACCCATCGATCGAATTTGCAATTTATGAGTCACAGTTATGAGGACCGGGTCCTCGGGTTTCACCTCGATTTATTCGTTTTCGGCGTAGTCGGGGTCCAAATGCGTTTAAGCCGGCAGGATACAAATTATAACCAACGATGCGACGATGGTGCTTAGGAACGAGATGAGAATCCCCTCGAAAACAATGACCTTGCTCAAGTACAAGGGAGATGGCGAAATTGCTCCCTTCCGCCGGCATTGTCGAGAAAGTCTTCAATTATCTTATTGATCGCGTTACCGGTGCGAACGCAACCCCTTCCGACGTATCCTGCTGCACTGCTGCAAAACTGCACGCAGATACTCGTGAAGGGCACATACTCGGGGGACCACCCCTGAGATACGCTCTGTGTGGGGTGCTGGCCCACGACACGACGGATTTTTAGCCTCATATCGAGTTCCAAAATCTCGCGATAGTAGACTTTTTATCGCGGTGTACGCGATTACGGTTATCATTTCTAATTAAGGACACGCAAAACTCATTATTGTTACGTTCGATCACGCGCAAACACGAATCGACGTGACTGTTGCACGTACAATCACGTACACCATGTAAGTGGAATAGCTACAGTGGTATACCAGGTATTGGTTATGGTGGGAGAAATAAATTAAAACAATGTTATATTGAACTTTAATATATGATTTTATTCAAGGCAGAGAGTGTGTCTTTACTCGACGAGTGAAACTACGAGAATGAACGTCGTGAACGAAAATTCGTCACGCATTCGTAGACCCTCTTGGGTCCTATCTCACTTAGACTAAACAGCAACTGTGAACAAAGAACACAGCTGCATCCTCTCGACTCGAAACTTGAAAGTCGAATATAAGGATATCTGGACGATAATTTTTGTTAATAATTCAACACCCGGTTGTATGAAATAGTTGGTCCCCCATCGATGACCATCGATGTTCGAGTGCTCGATCTGGCTCGACCATACGAGAGCTTACTCGAGTTTATCTTTTTCCGAGTACTCGTGCGGTTCAAATAGACTCCCCGCGTTTCCCCTCACATTTCCGTGGGATTTGCTTTTCGGTAGCGTAAGTCGTTAGCGGAAGTAATCGAGGTGTGCTTCGTATTTGCACTCGACGAAGGGTGCTCGAAAGGGAGCCGCGGCGGTCCTCGTCGTTCTAAAGAGTTCTAAAGCGATTACGGGACACGGCAAGCTGTTCCTTCGTTTGTGCTTCGATCTAACATTTTGTAGGAAATTGTAATCGAGTAGAACGAAACAGAAAATTAAAGGAAAATGAGCCATTCGCGACGGAGAGAATCGAAAAGAAATCAGGGAATTTGTATTATAACAGAAACATTCCACGATTCGATTCTAATCTCGGCTTGAACATAAAATATAACACGTCTCGAAGATTGTTAAAATAATAATGTTCAAATCGATACAAAGATAAGATACAAGGTGCTCGGCCACCACTGGAAAAAATTTTTCAAATCGCTCTAGAAAAATTATTTTTAGTTGCAGGGGTCGATTACAGTCATTTTTGGTCAACAGACCTACCCCTGAATTCCTACGTGTTTTCGAGAAAAAAATTCGAGTAGGTGCATAAATTTTTCGGCGAAATTGAAAAATTTCAAATCGTTCTAGAAAAATTATTTTCAGTTCCAGGGGTTAATTATAATCATTTTTGGTCAATAGACATACCCCTGAAATCCTACCCGTTTTCAAGAAAAAAATTCGAGTATGTACTGAAAATTTAGGCGAAATTAAAAAATTTCAAATCATATTAAAAAAATTATATTTAGTTACAGGGGTCAATTACAAGCATTTTTGATGAATAGACCTACCCCTGAAATCCTACCCGTTTTCAAGAAAAAAATTCGAGTATGTACTGAAAATTTAGGCGAAATTAAAAAATTTCAAATCATATTAAAAAAATTATATTTAGTTACAGGGGTCAATTACAAGCATTTTTGATGAATAGACCTATCGTTGAAATCCTACGCGTTTTCGAGAAAAAAATTCGTGTAGATGGACAAATTTTATTACTAATTTTTTAACAAATGGGTATTCTTGATTTTCGACTTATTAAAGCCTCTAGAATCCCAGATTAAATTTTTTCCCAGGTGTTGTCGAGCCCTGTTTAATCTTTGTTCGAAACGACGACGTCGAATCCGCGTCTGTTTTTCCGTCGCGTCGGCTTTAACCGAGGCACACACCCGGCTTTTTAGCGCATCTAAATCACCCCCTCGAGCGTGTATGTAAATATGTATTTCTCTACGGTGCTCGCGTCTGTGTGGATTACGGTCGCTTGGATGCACCAAGGGGTTGAGAGTCAAGCCGTCAGAAACAATGTCGGGAAGAGTCGTTCCTCTGAAAGGGACGCGATATCCAACTTCGCTAGAATCGTACTCGCGTCTTCTTGGGCGTTTCTTCCATTCGTGACTTTCCAATTAAAATGACGCCGGGACCAACTTGCAGGAATAATCGAATGGTAAGTGCTTGCGGTATCCGAGATTAAACCCGGTCTCTGCGTTGCATTCCGTGCTAGTCCTGTGTCGAACACGTTTGGATACTACTTAATTTCAAATTAAAAGACAGCGTTCGCGATATCGTCTGCGTGTTACAGGAACTCGCATTATACGGGTTGCGTGCTGGTTTTCTACTCTAATAGAAGCAACACGCCGGCCATCTTGAATTACTTTGTTCAGCTGTAATTAAAATGTCGTTAATTCGAAACAATCAGTACGGTAATGATTTTTAATACGTAGTTCGACTTCACAGGAGAAGAAATTCGAGACAACGATACACAAGCGACATCGTTGAGCCTCGAGTTCGCCTTTATTTTTTTTTTTATCGACCACTGTGGTCGACAACCGAAGAAAGGGAAAAAAGCATTGTCTTTTTTAATGTCTTTCACGTTTCGGATAAAAATGTTAAACGTACGAATCACGGTCTGGGGTTCGTTTTAAGAATCATTACTGCGATTAAAACGTCGTTAATTCGTCTTCGAGAGCGTAGAAAGGATCGATACTATTTTAAGCGCGCCTCTACAGACGTTTATTTCGAGGAACGTTTCATGCACGCTGGTAGGATGGTTCCTTTTTTTGTTTCTCTTTTGTCTGAAATCGGAATTAGTAAGAGTCGAAGTGGCCATCGATGAAAGTAGGCTACTACGTATAGGAACAATCCTGGCTCTTGTCCACGGATGGGGAGTTCGATGCCTCGCGAAACTTCTGTCGAACCAGTTGTTCCAGTTGCGTTAGTAAAATGCCCCGGTGTAAATAAAAGGAGTGCACGTGCTGCCCCCCTGAAGCGTCCTTACACTGCACCCGACACGTGCCGTTCTTTTCTCGACCAGAGATCGTGCTGTTGGTCCTTCACAGAAGAACAAAAATAGACCATCGACGACGGGTTATACCGAGAATTAAATGCTTACGTTTAGGTGGGTCCGGGTTTCGATTTCGCTCACAGTGGGGAAGAAAAACACGCCGTTGAAAACAATCGAGGGGTGAGAATTCTGTAGAATCGAAAATGGACCGACTACCAGGTTGCGCATTTCGCGCGTAGAATGTTTTTAGAGGGGTTTTTCATCTCGAAAACGAAACAAAATTGTTAATTATTAAAGAAATTATATTTCTCGAAGTCTTCAAATGCATTATATGTATATTGCATTAAAATGGTTAAAGGCACTGAATGAGGTAGACAGCGTGCTAATATTTGCCCTGAAAAGATTGCGAGACTTATCTCGATCTAAAGACAATTAATGCCTACGTTACTTAATCTTCATCGAGAACACATATTTCCACATGATAAGTGATTATTCGAAGAATAATAGGCGATATTTTTTAATTCTTATATATTAGGCCATTTCCATCAGCTTCGATACAATCAAAAATATGTTAGTTTTCTACCAAGCGTAGAAAATGTATATTTTTCTTAGAATAGATTGTGTAGGTAGACTAAAGTGGAACACTCACAATGAACGGAAGGAACATCACTGTATCTCTATTATGTTTTTTTTTCTATCTTAAACGTATAATCCTTTTAATTTAATAAAAAGACTACATTTCCCATAGCAACAGTTATTAAATAACTGAATCCTGAACATACACGGCGTCCTTAATTCATAACTGTTCGTTAGATCACTTATTTAATCGGTTAATTTATTTAATTCATTTAATTCGTGCAAATGTGTTTCATATTATTAGCACGAGACTAACAGGACGTTAGAGAGATTATTTAGAACATTGTACAGTACACTCACGGCAAATTAGTTGGTCATTCGATATATTTGCGAGACAACGAGCGTCTAACTTGCGTAGAAATGGTAATGGGAAATTACTAAGTAGTCGTTTCGTTGTAAAGCTACTCGATTAGATGGTTTTTCGATTATTTTTCAACGGACACGGCGTGTCCAGGCTTTTTTACAATTTCAAATGACGATCGTTTAATGGAACGCGAGCTATTAGAATTTCGCGCAACGCGTACGGAATTTGTTATTATATTTCATGCATCGAGCGTTTCTCAGGTACCGTGAGATCGCGGCTTCGAACCAGAACTATTTCATAGCTGTGCGAGCGTGAAATTAATGCAGAAATGCGAAATAATGGTCGCGTTCGGTAGCATTTTCATACCGTGCAAAAATACAAATCATTCGATTCGTGAATAAAATTTTCCTATAATCAATATTACAATTTCAACTTTACAGTATAATAGTATAGTATAAATTGCATAGGATAAACACGTTTATCGCTCGTTCGATGTTTCGAAATGGCGAGTTCTTAATCTACAAAGTACAAACGCATATCGTATAATTGCTTTACATTATTTGATCTTCAATTCCCATTATCTTCGTCGAATAATCTCCGAACGTTTAATAGAATTAATAAAGCCTCATTGCTCCGTTTCTTCCACGAATTATCGCCAACCGTTAAACTTTGTTCGTTTCCTCGACTCAGCCAAGGACAATCCTCCTCGTATTGTTTATTGTCCCGCGAATATTGCTCGAGATAAGCGTATTCGCCGGGCGTATCTGCGTGTCGCAATCCAGTCATAATCAACGTCGACGATTAATTGTTCCTCGCCGCTAACTCCTTTTTCTCCAAACAGCACGACCATGTAGGGCACGGTGTCGGAGTAAAAGCTCGTTTACGGCTAACAATGCGTTCTGTTCAAATTGTTGCTCAACGCCGTTGCTACAGTGGCGTGTCGCGATTATTATGCAATCGCACGTCGCTGGAATAGCAAGTAGACTGCGATCGACTACATAAAAATACGTTTCGAAACGTACGTCACCTACCTGTGACACCTTGCATGCATTGTGTCTCGATTTTTAATTTTTATTCGTTTAGTGAATTACGTGGACACCCTGTACAGCCATACCACCGTAACCACGCATTCCCAGTTTTCATTTTCAACTCACCAATTAATCATATTCCGATTATCAAACTACTTACCACTTGTGTCCTCGTTCGAGCAAAAAAGGAGCATCGATCATCCGCGTGAGCCGTAGTTTGGACAGTATGATTTATCACTACACGGCGCGCCTTATCGATAAAAAGTTTCACGGGACCCAAACCGAACCAGAAATTAATTTTTTCGCGCGCAGTTTTTGCACCACGCTTTTTCGAGTTCGATATTCTGTCGAGATCGAGTCGGTCCCGCGAGATTCTCGGTTCGACGATTCCGTCAACGTTTCCAGCCTTGTTTGCTCGAGCCTGGTTTTTGCTAATCGTCGTCGTGCCCTGCACGGCTTGATTTATATTCGTTACACGGCAGAGATTTCTCCCGTTTCGCATTCACCGTGACTTCCTAGCGTACAATGTTTCTCCTGTTTGCGCGAAAAAATGCTGCCTGGAACTTCCATCGAGGGAGTTCCTCGTCTATGAATGTGGCCTTTATGGCGAGAAAATCTGCACCGTCGGATGGTTCCAGGCAGAGTATGCGATCGGTCTGACGATTTTTCTCGTCGACCTCTCGCGTCGGGTCGTTCTTTCCTCTCAGGGGTGGGTGGTCGCAATTTCCATCGAACCACGATTGAAAACTAACTTTTTTCTCTCAACGTTTCTTTATTATGTATTTAATTAAAATCGAAGCTGTAGAAGAACGTTCTGAGAAGTCTTTTTGTGAAATTGTTTTTCCCGATAAAGAAAGGAATTTTATTCCATGTTTTTCTGTTCGTTTTTTCGCGAAGAATCGCTGCCAGGATTATTGGAGCACATCGTACATATACAGAGTGTTCGACCACCCCTGGGAAAAATTTTAATGGGAGATTCTAGAGGCCAAAATCAAGAATACCAATTTGTTGATGGAGGCTTCGTTAAAAAGTTATTAACAATTAAATTCAAAAATTCCAAATCGTTCTGGAAAAATTATTTTCGGTTGTGGAGGTCAATTGTAATAATTTTTGATCATTAGACATACCCTCGAAATCCTACCCACTTTCTAGAAAAAAATTCGAGAAAGTGTGAAATTTTTCAATGAACAAAAAAATTTTCAAATCATTCTAAAAAAATTATTTTCAGTTGCGGGGGTCAATTGTAATCATTTTTGGTCATTAGACATACCCTCGAAATCTTATCCACTTTCTAGAAAAAAATTCGAGAAGGTCTGAAATTTTTCGACGAATAAAAAAATTTCAAATCATAATAAAAAAATTATATTTAGTTACAGGGGTCAATTACAAGCATTTTTGGTGAATAGACATACCCCCGAAATCCTACCCACTTTCTAGAAAAAAATTCGAGAAGGTGTGAAATTTTTCAATGAACAAAAAAATTTTCAAATCATTCTAAAAAAATTATTTCCAGTTGCGGGGGTCAATTATAATCATTTTTGGTCATTAGACATACCCTCGAAATCCTACCCACTTTCTAGAAAAAAATTCGAGAAGGTGTGAAATTTTTCAATGAACAAAAAAATTTTCAAATCATTCTAAAAAAATTATTTCCAGTTGCGGGGGTCAATTATAATCATTTTTGGTCATTAGACATACCCTCGAAATCCTACCCACTTTCTAGAAAAAAATTCGAGAAGGTGTGAAATTTTTCAATGAACAAAAAAATTTTCAAATCATTCTAAAAAAATTATTTTCAATTGCGGGGGTCAATTATAATCATTTTTGGTCATTAGACATACCCTCGAAATCCTACCCACTTTCTAGAAAAAAATTCAATTAGTGAATAAATTTCTCGACAAAATAAAAATTTTCAAATCATTCTAAAAAAATTATTTTTGGTTGTGGGGGTCAATTACAATAATTTTTGATGAATAGACATACCCCCGAAATCGTACCCACTTTCTAGAAAAAAATTCAGAATGGGTGGAACTTTAAACGTTAATAACTTTTTAACAAAGCCTCCATCAATAAATTGGTATTCTTGATTTTCGTCTTGTTTTGGCCTCTAGAATCCCCTATTAAAATTTTTCCGAGGGGTGGCTGAACACCCTGTATATTGGTTTTCGATAAGCGATTTATCCCGATAGTTTCAAGCTTTGTTTCTATTAATCGAATCGTACGTTAGAAGGCTTCGTAGATGAAACGAATTTACGACAAACGTTCGATGGTTTCTATTCGCGAGGAACGCGGTCATCGAGACAATGAATAATCGTAAATGGTGTCAGCAGCGGTCGATGCGTTTTAATTTTCTTTTTTTTTTTTGATATTTGTTTGACGTTCGCGATTCGTCGACTTGCAACAACGGGACGTTCATGAACGATGAGTGTTCCGTGCATGAGTTGCGGTTGACGCACCGTTTTGTGGCTTTGAATAATGTTGCGAGGGGTTTCAAACATGGATTTATCGGCGCAATTAACTTCACAAATCTCGCACGCTTGGAAAATAATAATTTCACAATTTTCATTCATCTTTTCCTGTGGAATCTGTTAATAAATTTCACCCTCACGCTCCATGTATTCGAGACTAATATTCTTTTAAACGAGAATGAATGCACAAATAATACTGTTTAATCTCTACTGAAACTCATTGCAAACCAGAAATGAGATAAAATTTTGCTGTTATCGTAAGCAGAATTAAAAGCAATAAATAATGAGAAATTTCGGTTGTTCCAAACATTTAATTTATAATATTTTTATTACCAACGGAAAACTTTTTAGCAGGTGATTTTAATGTGAATAAATTATTGATGATCGTGAACGTTTTCTCTGACTATTGTCTTACAGTATTCTCACCTTTTCACAATTTTCATTAATTTCTTCTTGTAGAATCTGCTAATAAATTTCACCCTCAAGCTCAATACACTCGAGACTAATATTCTTTTAAACGAGAATGAAAATTTAGATTTTACAATGTAAACTATAAAAGCAATGCACACATTTTAATACTGTTTAATCTCGACTGAAACTCATTGCAAACCAGAAATGAAATAAAATTTTACTCTCATCGTAAGCAGAATTAAAAGCAATAAATAATGAGAAATTTCGGTTGTTCCAAACATTTAATTTTTAATATTTTTATTACCAACGGAGAACTTTTTAGCGGGTGATTTTAATGTGAATAAATTACCGATGATCGCGAACGTTTTCTCTGGCTATTGTCTTACAGCATTCTCACCTTATTACCGCAGAAATCGGTTTAAATTGTGCTTCTTTTTGCTCGTTTTCTCAATTAAAGACGTCGACCCCAATTGTACGAGGCGACAATGGCCTCGTTGGTGATAGGTTTCCAACCTTGCCTGATATAAAGGCGGTCGTGTGTTATTAATTCGACTCCCAGACGATCAAAATGGCTTTTCGAGGCTCTTTTTCTCACATAAATACGCGTGCGTTTATAGTAACGGGGCACGCACACACGTCCTTTGACGGTTCGGTTCCCACGCTTAGCTCCTTATTACGCCTGTATTTATAATTAATCCTTCCACCGCGAGGCAACGGACATCCAAGCGTGCAGATAAGACTCGACGAAACGAACTTCCTTTCGAGGGAACGAGCGAACGCGATCGAAAACGTTCTTTTCTTCGCGTCGTATCGATCCGTCGATGGATTTTCATGAATAAGGCAACGATTCATCGACGGATCGATGGATCGACGATTGGTAAAAGAAGGCAATTATTTTCTCCAATTGAGATCGTACGCGACGCCAATCGTAGATCGGATAATGGTTGCGTATTCCAGCGTTACAACGTCCGGTGAGATTAATTAAATTGTATCTTGATTTTGGCGAGTCGATATCGTCGCGATAAAAAAAAAAACCAGTCGAGAGTGTTCCAACGATCGAATACGGGGAATATTCTTTTGCGGAGTACCTTGATGGAATACCAAATGCAAACGTTCGCAGGAAACGTATACAGGGTGTTTCTTAGTCGATGGAAGGAGACTTTGGACGCCCAGAAATGGAGAAACTCACACTGGTTGTGGGATTAAAGTTTTAACGAGGAATTATTTTGTATTTAAATTGAAGATAATAATCGTGTATTATAGAGAAAATTTTTTTTCTTGTTTTTCGTTACGGTTTATGTTTTATCATTTTAAATTACTGGTGACTAATATCAATGACGAACGAGTCATAAAAGGGAGAAGTGGAGTAAAATAGATAGCATTAGTATAATTGTTAGGAGCAATCGAAATTTTTCCTCGACGATAATGCTTATCGAAGACGAAAAAAAGTTGAGGTCACTTGCAATCGTTATTTGCAACTAAAAATATTTCAGTCGTGAAAATACTTGAGAAATTCAAATTTTAATGAACGCTAATCTCAATGTTCCACAACTCTTTATTTCGTTTCCTAGTCAGAGTTGATGTATTTAAATAAATTATTGTATAATTATTTTGCACAAAATCTTAAATAAACACTCGACATTATCTTATCTAGTGTGGAAATCAGTGCATTCGGTAAACCCTTTTAAGAATTTAATACACACTTGTAAATAACAGTCGTTCAATATTTAATTTGTTAGAAAAAGATCAGCTTTCCACTCTTAAATGTTTCGACCTTCTTCCCTAACATTATTGCAAATATTTTTTAGTAACATAGTTTATTATACGGTGAAAAATGTTATTCTGATATTCTATTACTATTTCAATATGTAGTATTTTCTGCTTGTGGACACTTTCATATTTGACCAATTTCTGTTTGCTTATCTAATCACGACATAGGATGTTTGTATTCAGACGACACACTATTTCGAAGTAAGAGATAACTTATCGAGTACCTATACGAAGTTTGATCAAAACTTTCCCCGAAACTAACAGAATGGTAATTTCCACAGAAGAGATCCATATCTTCTGACTGGAATTTAGATGAATGTTCATTACAGTGAATTTAGTTACCAAGCAAAGCAGGAACTTTGATTTATTTTTAAGCGTTGAAAGCATTCTTAGAATGGATCCATCATTAAAGAAACACCCTGTATACATCCGTTCGGACGGACGTTCACATCCTGCGTTGTTCGCAAGGACCTTCCAAATCTATGCGGGTGTCTTTTCCGCCTAAAAACCATACAAGCTCTTCGAATTTTCAATTACAAATTTTCACTAACATTTTTAAGAAAATTAAGAGGCAATCTTTGTTTTGGACCAGATACTTTCACCCTATCTTTTCCAAAATTGATATTTCTATCATCTGCTCGTCAAAACTCATTAGAAAATATAAAAGAAAAATCGTTATAACCTTTGGTCCCCCCAAAACGAAATCTTATCTTTATTAGATTAATATCAGTAGTTTTTTGAGTAAGATTAAGAAATGGCCAATGGAGGGTCGCATTCCAGAAAGTTTCATTGTAAAAAAAATCGTTATAACCTTCGGTCCCCCCAAAACGAAATCTTATCTTTATCAGATCAATATTACTATTTTTCTGACAGTGAGTAAGATTAAGGAATGACCAATGGAGGGTCGCCTTCCAGAAAGTTTCAGGAGCCATTGTAAAAGAAATTGTTATAACCTTTGGTCCCCCCAAAACGAAATCTTATCTTTATCAAATTAATATCAGTAGTTTTCTGAGTAAGATTAAGAAATTGCCACTGGGGGATCGCCTTCTAGAATATTTCAGAAACCATTGTGAAAAATATCGTTATAACCTTTGGTCCCCCCAAAACGAAATCTTTATCAGATCAATATTAATATTTTTCTGAGTAAAATTAAGAAACGTCCACTGGAGGGTCGCCTTCCAGAAAGTTTCAGGAGCCATTGTAAAAAAAATCGTTACTATCTTTGGTCCCCCCAAAACGAAATCTTTATCAGATCAATATTAATATTTTTCTGAGTAAAATTAAGAAATGGCCACTGGGGGGTTGCCTTCCAGAAAGTTTCAGGAGCCATTGTAAAAAAAATCGTTATAACCTCTGGTCCCCCCAAAACGAAATCTTAATCAGATCAATATTAATATTTTTCTGAGTAAAATTAAGAAATGTTCACTGGGGGGTCGCCTTCCAGAAAGTTTCAGGAGCCATTGTAAAAAATATCGTTATAACCTTTGGTCTCCCTAAAACGAAATCTTTCTCAGATCAATATTAATATTTTTCTGAGTAAAAAGAAACGTCCACTATAGGGTCGCCTTTCAGAAAGTTTCAGAAGCCATTGTCGAGGAGTTTCCGTTGTCTTGCGCGTTAATAGCTTCCCAAGCGTTTCGAATCATAGTAGTTTGGAACGATAAGCAGCGGCCATTAGGCCACTCGTCCGCGAGAGTTCCGTTCCGCTTGATAAGTGGTCGTGGTAGTTTCGTCCCTTAATGTGCCTTATGGACAAATAAGGTATCACGAAATTGATGAGTCAGAGGGCGGATATATCTTCTTACGGGGGCTCAACCCTCCTCCCTCCCGCTGGTTAATAAGTTTGGTCGAGTTACCGATCCGCGAGAGAGCGGCCAGTGTCGCGTGACACTCACGGTTGAATCTGTCGATCGCGGTCTCGAGTTTCGAGAGTCGAGCTTTGCTAATCGAAACACGACTCCTCGAAGGTCGACGGAATAGAAACGTCGGCGGCTCGTTTCGCCTTCGACGATCGGTAACTGTACTCGTTGCAATTAACCAGCGTTAATGACTTAACGCGAAATGAAGTTGTACGCGCCTAATCGGCTTCCTCTAATGGCTAGAAAAGGCACTTCCGGCCACTGTTCTCGCGACCGTCCATTCTCATCAGTCCTCTTCGTTCGACGGAACAAGAACTCTTGAACCGAGAGTTACGATTCGTTTATTTTTTTTTTTAGAAAGCGATTGTTCATCACGGTTCGATGTTTTTAACATTGGTTCTGTATTTCTGAAGCCGTGCTCTTTACATTTTTTAAAATTCAATTCACGATTTCCTTTCGTATCGATAACATTGTGTGGGTATTCGAAGGTACCAAAATGGCTGCAGTTTCCAGAGATATCGAGGCTTTCGAGTCCTCCAAAAACTAAGATCACGTTATCGAGGAATTCAGGAATGTCCACGAAACCGTTAACAGTCTGAGACTCCGTACGATTCTGAAATGTAAATTCCTCGCGCGGCAGAGGAGCTTCCGATCTAATTAATACGAGAATCGTCGAACAATGGGGCGAGAAAAAAATGGCTTTCTGGATTCCGTTGGTTCTGAGGTGACTGCGGAACGGATAAGCCGCGGGCACTTACTCGCCCTGGGAATTTTCACGGCGTTGCTCGTCATCCGGTAGTTTTACCATTTCCTCGTGATAATTATCGGAGCTGCCAATGTCGAAAGGGGAGACACGATGCACTTCGAATCCCTTCGACGGAGACTGCCATAAGTTCTATCAGCTGTTTGGTTATTGCAGAGATAATAAAAAAGATGCATCTATTCGAAGAACTGAAATCTAAATTAAACTGGTAGGTTAAAATGTAAACAAGATGGAGACCTGTAATTGCGGAGGAATCAATTACTGGTGATCGATTTAAATTTTATAATTTTACTATGTCGTCGAAGAAAGTCGAGATCGTGTACAGTGTCACGCGAACGAAACGTGCTGGAGTATCGTTCGCAAAGACCGCGAGCAGATTTTTCTGGGCTGCGTCTCCGAACGGAAGAAAACCGAGAACGGGAGAAGGAAATTGAAAATGAGAGACGCGTAGAACACGAGACGCAGGTGACCGCAGGAAACGCGATCCATTAAGAAACTCGTTCAAAGTCTGCGACAACTTTCAGATCGCCATTTTTGCGCGACGCTGTTATTCGTGTTCGCCAGTTTGCTCGAGAAGATCGTAGCGGTTCTTAACCTTTCCCCTCCACTTACCAGTCTAATGGAAGCCCCAGCTTGTGAACGTTTTTAAAAATTAGTTAAGTTGGTCTCCTTCCAAGATTGAAGTGTGAAAGTTCACGAGGAACATCGGAATACTTTTAGTTCCAATTTTAGCAAACTTCTGGTTCCAAAATGGAGTTCATCCTTGGCTAGATCTAGGCTTGAGGATTCATATTAAAATTTTATAATCGTTTAAAGATTTCTGTCTTCCTCTCAAAGAAATTGTTAGAGAATTTTTAATCTCGACTTAGCGAAGTGCTTCTGTCAGCACTTAAAAGGTTGCAAAGATGTCTGCCCCTAACCTTCAGCAGCTTAGCCGAGAAAGCTTATAATTTCTTCGTGTAAGGCACGATGGTGAGTTCTGGACATTGAATGGAAAGATTTTATATCGTAATTTTAAAGCGATTTCGTGTTCCGTTCGTCGATGTACATTTCTTTTATCGATGAACGACGAAATTCGATAACTCGATGACCGTTTATCGAGTAAAGTTTGTCAAGTAAAGGCCTGCCTCGAAAGATAAAACGAGACACGTCTGGTACCAAGCGAGTTGGGTAATTAGGTTTAGGTACACCTGTACTTCCATAGAAGATACCAAAAAATATCGTGACAAAAAAATGTTTAGAGTGTAATCTTCGTGCAGTGGAACAATTTTCCAGAGTAAAATTTGGAATAATTGTACTTGTTGCATGTGGCGGCGATAACGAAATAGAAAATGGGCCTCGATCGCGTGACACTCGAAGGCGTTTCAATCGCGAACGAAACCGTTTCCATGACACGACACATGGTACACGAGTGGCCGGAAAGTCAAGATTGATAGCGGTATAAATAGATTTTAATTATGAAAATGAGCGACGACGGGTTTATCTCGAATCCTCAGAGACAACGGGGCAACATGAATCACGCCAAGATCATCGGAGCACTCGACCTATCGTCGAATGACTCACTTATTTTAATTTCCACGATCGATCAGAGAGGCTTGGCGTGTGCAGTCACAGTTTGCTCTGATTCTGTCATCTGCGTTGCGTACGATGATTAGTACGATCAAGAGGCGTTGGCTTCCTCAAACTGTTTAACAGATGTCTATCTTTCGAGGAAATCAAATATTTTTCCACAAAGTCCACATCTTTTTTACGCCACGATACGGAGATGCTCGATTCGCGTCTCTTTCCTTTTTATTGGCGACGGTTCACGCCGAGGGGGGTGAGAACAGCCCTCAAAGTCGAGGGTGGAAAAGCTATTTCGTTCAATATATCGAAAAGTATTACGGGGGTTGGTAAAGAAGTCGAAGCATGGGAATCCGTGCAGCTTTGTGCGACAAATCCAGCTTTCGAATACGTTTGTTCGAACAATGCAGAATACTGTAAAAGCTCGATCAATATTATGTACAGGTTTACGCGTTAATATCAATTTTATTGATTTATTAAACTGTTGCAGGACCTTTTCCCTTAAAACGAAATTTTTCTTTTTCTCAAATATGTATATCGAGTGCTGTTTTTAAAATCTGAAATTTAATAGTGATATTTTTTAATTTTTAGGACACTCATGTAATTCGATAGACGTGTCACTGGACATTTTTTGCTCGAGTCAGATTTCTTCCAGGGTTGGAATATTATTTTACTTCCCCTGGGCCCTTACACAACGTTTCTCGATGATAGACACCCCTCGTAAGAGTGTCCTTCCGTTCACGAGGGGGTTTCAACCCTTCTATATCTCCCGAATCTATCATCAGTTTACTGACTCATCCGCTTTATTCTCCCCCTTCCACAATCGATCGCTATGTTCACCCTGCAATCGGAGTTGCGACTTTTTCGCGAACGAAAAAATAAATCACGATGGATATAATAAAATATTGCCACCTTTCGTCATAAAAATGGAGTAACAGATTTTACTGTTGGTAGCAGAGCTTCCAAATTAAAATTTCAATAAGATTCAGATGGAAGGGAAGATTGTCAAAAGTATTTTAAGATTTGTTTAACGATTCCCTATTTTTGGTGCCCCAGTTTCACGCGACTTCGATCGCCCTGAAATAAACGACGTTCTGTCAATAAATTACTAACGAGAGACAGTCAATTTCCCTTTTTGTTTACCCCACCCGGTGGGTTTCTAATGCGAAATACCGTAATGAGTTTGGTCTGAGTGGACAGAGTCACCACCTGAACGAAAACTATGAGAGTTCGTCGGGCAGACGGAGCGCCTGCGGCGATTCAATTAGGGCGTTTCCTCGTTAGTGTTGGGAACACTGTCTTAAAATCGTCGCAGGACATTGCCCCAAGATTAATCCTCTCCGAATAACGAAAAGAAAAATAATTTATACTTTCTACTATTTCGTACGTCCCCCTAAGCGATTAAATAAATTCAAACCTCGTCGAAATTGATTAAACGGCGCGTTGACTAAACCGAGAATATTAGATCCGTGATGCAATCAAAGACCCACCACTTAATTGCGGAGTTCCAATTACACGAATGAAATTGGGAGCTTGACCCTCTGTCGGAATTGTTTGGAGAAGCTGAAAACCTCCTCTGTTCCTTCTTTTTAATCGATCCTTTTATTAAACTCAAAATGAGAATTCTCTTTTCATGAAAATCCAGTTCCTAGCGAATTAAGTAGTTTTCTGAAAAATAGAGTTTGCAGTACAAAAGTGAGAGCTTAATTATCAGACTTCTATTTTCTCCAAAATAAACGCAGATGTAGAAATGTTTCAAATGGGAAATCTACGCCACTTACGTAAGTCTAAATATCGAAGGTTCTCCAAAATGGCATCGATCAACTGGGTTTCTAGTTTTCTTTGGAAATAAAACTCCCGTCCAATAAAGTTGTATCGAGTGTTGTGACGTATGGATTTTAGACGGTTTGGAAATGAATGTCCGACGTTCGCTGTCGAGACGCGTTTCCAATGCAGACTTTCCAGTTTTGTCAACGGTGTCGCAATCGGAGGGTCCGCTGAATCGACGAGCGTTAAATTACCTGCAGCCGCGACAGGTTCGCGAGCACGCGAAACGCCGCCTCGTTTCTGTGAAACTGTCATGTCTGATGTCACAGGGATTGCGTAAAAGCGTTGCGTTAATCGTCGTCGTACAATTAAGCGTTCCTTTGGCCTGAAGAGATGGCGAGGCAGGGTCGTTTCAATGGCTGGAAACACAATCTGGTAGCTGAAATTAACACGTTCACCGCGGTGTCTCAACATATACGCCCCTGTTAAGCAAATGTACCAATAACTGACCAGCTTAAGACACCAAAACAACATACTATTATTGTTATATTATGCTTGCATCCTAAGTAACTTCAATTGTACTGTTTTTACAAAATGGTGATCTGAAATGATTACCACTGAAGCCAAAATTGCTACTGTCTGTAACTAATTCAATTTTCTTTTCTGTTTCAGGTAAGTCACAACAGTTTAACACAGTCAAAATATCTCATCCCAGGTATTTATCGTAATTAAAATACATACACCACTAGAAATGGAGAAGGTCCGTTAAAAGAGTGTGCATTTGCGTAAACTTGAAGAATGAGCGTGAACGATCGAATCCAAACCCTCTGATCCCCAACTCACCAATCCAGAACGAACTCGAACACTGTCCCCTCGAACCATGCTAGTAAGCGAATTGAAAGTTATCAGAATCTATATTGCACTCCGGGGAATTGATCGCGATCGAACGTTCGCGATAAAAAGGAAAAAGGTTAGATCGTAACGCTTGATTGTTGCGTTCCTTGAATGAATTGTTGGGACGAGGGACTCTCGGTTTCTGTTTAGAGGCGCGTGTATGCGCGTATAAGGAGGTCCTGCGCGCATCGGGCAATGAAATAAAATCAGAGGTGATCGCACTTGGAAGAATGCGAGCTTGAGTCACAGTCACCGATCTCTCTGCAGGCGACACGTGGCCACGTAGGATGAGTTTCATCGAGCAAGAGTTCCACGGAGCGTCTGTTGATCGATCATTGTCCCTGGAATTGCAATCGTTCGAACGTACGTTTCGATTCTCTACTTGTCCGCTTTGTATAGCTTCGACGTTCGTGGAACTTCGCGTGCTTTGTCCCGTATTAGTCATGGAACTCGTTACGAATTGCCACGAGTCGGCTGATTAATCTTCCTAAAGTCGAAGTTCGCGCACAATTAACTATCGATAGCGTTTGGAATATCGATAATGTCGAAATCATATCGATAACGTTATCGACTCGTATCGATAATATTTGAAGCCTTATCGACATATATCGATAATATTGAAAGGTTTCCGATGACGCTGTCGATAAGTATCGATGATATTCAAACCTTACCGATGTATCGACAATATCGTGAAAGTATCGATAGTTCTGATTGCTAGTGAGTTATCGATAATTATCAATATAATATCGATATTTGCATCTTCTAACATACGTATATTTTATTAAAAGTGTTTGGTTTCGCGAAAATGGTAAAAGTTACGCATTCCACGACCGAGCAAGGTTAAGCAACAGTTGTTTTACGATCAAAGCCCTAACTCGATAGAATTTGTTCAGCAACGTTTGTACTTAGGCGAACGAGAACAGTATTTGCATATATATTTGCAACCAGACCAAGACTGTTGCCAGCGTAAATTGAACCTTAGAGCGTTTTATCCCATTTTCTGTCCGGGCAGAAACTAGTTCTGCACAAGTCGAGCAATCGCGACTATGGGGTTCAAGGCGTTCTACTTTCGAATTGTAGTTATTACATCTGAACATTCATAACCAAAATTGGAGTACGGTGTGGGTACTGGTGAAATCCGTGTACGAGACGCCGAAGGCCAGTTTATATTGTTGCAATAAATTGTATTTGGGCAACGGTTTCAACAGAGAATAGTATCTAAGATTAGATCAATTGGAACATAAAAGTACCTCCAAATCAAATTGAAATTTGTACCAGTCGATAGGGTCCTCAGAGGAAATCTTTTCTACCAAGTTTCAACCTGGTACTTTCACTAGAAGGGTGAAATTTAATTGTATTTCTATTGAAAGATGATAATTCGTATTTTGCAATTCTCATGCATGATGGAAATATTTTTTTCTCAGTTTGTAAATCAATCTGACGTATTCTAAGAATCTTATAGTCTCCAAAACTTATATTATATTCATAGTAACATCTTTTTTCTTTTGCCTTTGAATTGTAAATTCACTTATGATAGTTCAAGGATGTCATACTTTTCCAAACTTGTACGTGTCGTAGCGCTTATCACTTATCGCCGTAATACATTTTAGTTTACCCTGAAGTTTTTAAATATATGTTAAAATACAAACGACCATTTCTGCAAAATTGAACGGAACTTATGTATATTTCATTCTAAAATTCTAAATATGCAGCCACGTGGCAACAGTAAGATATAGTTAATCGTATCATGATACTTGTTTCGATGAAAATTAGATCGAAAGATTAACGCAGGCGGGGAACTAAAATGCCAATTACATTTCTATTTTTGCGTGGATTCAAATGCATGCTGGTTCAAACCGGTGAAAAGCTGCAATTTAAATTAATTAAGCTAAATTTATCACGTTATAAGTTCGTTAACTTAAATTTATAACGCGATCGTTCTCTGTAAGTGTCTTTAAGGTTTGATGAAGGCTGATTACTGTCAAACGTAATAAGCTCCTAGGTAGTTATTTTCATGCGCCAACGAACATGTTTATGTGTGCACATAACTACGGAGATGTTCGTCGAACCTGAAAGATCCAAACGTTTGGAATCATACGGTGGAAAGGCTAAACACAATTTTTCAATTTCACACTTACACTTTATTAATTGGGGGGCGTACAATTTGACATAAATATTACACACTACAAACTCAATAGATTCTATTTTAATATTCTAGTAAAAACAAATCTCTTTAAACCGGGAAACTTCAAAGATTTTACAAGAATTCACGCTCTGAAATGGAAAGTGAAAACGGGAAACATTAACACTGTAAAATAACTGTTGCATATATTAATCGACATCGCTCCAGTCGCGATTAACAAAAGCGTCGGTCGTCCAGCAAGATTTCTCGAGAACGATGGAGTAAAAGACACATCCGCGATGCCCAACAGTGTGGCAATTAATTACATCGGTAATTGATCCGTATCGTTAACCTTGATCGCGTTATGTCTCACTTTCGATCGCGTTGTAAATCAAATCACGCATGAATCGTGTGGCGTGTAACACGACCGAAGTAAAAGTCGCGAGAACGTCTACGCGGCGGAGAAACGATCGATCGATAGCTACTGTCCGGAGAATTTTTCTCCCAAAGTGGTGGGGAGGAGGCTCACGACAGGCAAAAGTGGCCAAGATCGCGTAAAAATCGTGTAACTTTGAATAGATCGATGGAAAAATGGACGAAATTCTTACGCAAATCTGGTTGCGTAAATCTCTGGGTTCGCTTAAGGGGTTAGGTAACTCTAAAATTTTGAGAAAAAATATTTTGTTTTTTGGCTTAAATAATAGTTTGAAGCCTTAAAATCATTTTTAAGGTCCCAGTGTCGGCACAATGTTTTTGCTGAATATTTGGAGCCTCAAGCAATGACGTATATCTGCTTATATCAAACTTGTATATTTGTATATCAAACTTTAAATGCATTTTCCTCGAAACTATGTCCTATAAAACGGTGTGCAGAATTACTCCAGTTCTAATTAACCAATTGCTTTGAAAATTTACAGTTATCTTTACTATTATATTTATTAAGCATTGACGATCCGTTTTTTAAAAAATTGTCTAATAATTCTGCAAAATATTAGTAATAAAAACTCGATTTTTGATCAAATTTGATATTAGGTTTCAAATATCTGCCATATTGTTCATTTTCATACAAATTGAAATGTCTCATCGTCTATGTTAAGGACTTTTATCATAGTTAATGGAATATTTCAACAATCATTTTATCATAATCCTGCACACCAGTTAGGCATCAAAAAATGAAGTGGTTCGGGAACATAGCGCTGTGTAGGCTTGATTATAAATATTTGTTAAACATTGCCAAGGGTTTTTTTCAATATTTGTTATGCCTAAATACAGTGCAAAGTCTCAGGATAATTGACTGTTTACTTTTTCTACATTGTAGCTTAAAAAATTGCCTTGTTTTCCGTACCGCTAGAGTTATATACCTAACCCCTTAACCGCGCGGTTTCCTAAGCTCGTTTTGTGGGAAAATATCAATGGACGAGCGAACGACGGGTCATCGAGAGCTGGTCCGCGATCCTTGGAGCAATTCGCTCCGAACCGTTCAATTATCGCCACTTGAGCTAACTCCGAAGCGGCTAGCAAACTTTTTACTCTCTCGGGACGGCCGTTAAGGGATCATTGCCGTGCTTTCAGCAGCGTGTAAAACGCGGCCATAATTTATGCCGCGCGACAACGCGAGCGCGCTGTTTCTGTCGCGTATAAATTAAATCGCGCGGCCCAGGTGCGAACAAAAAATGGCGACTCGGTTTCGTCCCGGCGATTTATTACTGGACGTTGGTCGTTGCGCTTATCGTGTCTCGTTTCTTTGGACCCTTGAACAGTTTTCTCGTGGATTATTCTATTAGCGAGTGAAGAAAACAGGCGAAGTATAATTTTATACTTCGATAAACCGAGAAGGGTCTGCTCTTCGTCGTCGATTGCATATGTGTTCGATCTGCTTCGTCGCCGAGGCGTTTGTTTATATTTTCTATCAGGTCTCGTTCAACAGTGTGTTAAAGCTGAACAGGACTCGATAAGTGTGGAAACCTTGAGAACATTTATGGCGTTAGAGACGGGAAACTGTAGTCCTCAGTCTTGGTCAAAATAACTGTAAAGAAGAATCACGAGATTTCTAAGATTTTTAATATAAATTGTTAGAAATTTTCTAATAAATGAACTTTACTGATCGACGGTTCTGGGGTAAGTGCCAAGAGGTCAAGCTTAGTCCTCTTACCAGATCCTCGAGGAACAGAGTTCCTATTCTTTAAAGCAAAACAACGTCGACATACCCATGTTTCTTTTCAAACAATCAATCCTACGACGCCTGATAGCTACGTGACTCCGAGTCACCAGCCATCGACAGGCATCTGGATTGGGCGCCACACGCAGGCCAAGTCCCTATCGTAAATCGTTCGAAAACGAAATATCGTCGAGCTAATAGCCCTCGACGTCCCCTAAAAATAAGCTGTCGCTAACAAAATTATGTTGTGTTTAGTGTAATTTTAATCACAGGGGTCTTACAAATATGGTAATAAATCTTCCCATCGAAGCAAAGTGGTTACAGTAACAAAATTTATTTGAGGAGTAGGTCTAAATCTTATTTTTAATACTTGGAGGACTCGAAGAAGTGTTTTGCCCATCTCTGAGTGGTTGGTGACGAGCCAGTTCTCGCCGTTTTACGTCAGAGATGCTAGGTCACGGGACGTCGCGTTTGTTCGCGCGATTGACCATTTAAAGAACTGTTCTCGATATTCCGAGCGCGGACGCGCGATTAATTCATGCTCTCCTCGTAGGAGCGAGCGTAATCACGGTGCGCGACAGTCTCGATGTTTCACTGTCGCTTCTGGCGCGATACGGCCGACAGTTGGAGGGAAGACGTTCCGTAAATCGACTGGGAACGACGCCGAGGAGCGTAGGCAGTTGTATATTACCGTATAGGTATATGCATCTTGAGAAGATTGCCTTGGGAGGGTCAATGTCGAGGAATCACTAGGACAGTAGGGCAGTTTCCCTGATCGGTTCTCAGCTTAAGTTTATTCCACTGAATCGATTTAGCTATTTTCGAGGACTTCGATAATCTAGAAGAGCTCAAAAAAGTTAACTGAAAGTCACTAGAAAAATTTGTTAGCTTTGAGAACCCCCATCTGTAGAAAATATAAATAAAGATTGATTTTGTTTGAACAAAAGTTTGCTTATCCCTGTTTGCAGCCATCTGTGTTAGCTTCTAGTCCATAGTGATTTTTATCGGACTCTCAAACATTTTTTTACCAGTTGTGGATAACATCGTGCACATATGGTATTTCTTAGGCGTCTCGAGCTCAGTTCCTTTTCGTTCTGAGAGCTTCAAGTGTTTTCGACGCTGGAGTTGAAGTTAAGTAAACGTCAAAATACTCTTGTGGAGCACGTTACAGCTTATTGAGAAATATTTGGTGCAGGATTTTTACTATTATACAGGGTGTTCGGCCAATCCTGGGAAAAATTGTAATGGGAGATTCTAGAGGTTAAAGTAGGACGAAAATCAAGAATACCAATTTGTTAATGGAGGCTTCGTTAAAAAGTTATTAACGTTTAAAGTTCCACCCATTCTGAATTTTTTTCCTCGAAAATGCGCAGGATTTCAGGGGTATGTCTATTCACCAAAAATGATTGTAATTGACCCCCACAATCGAAAATATTTTTTCCAAAAGGATTTGAAATTTTTTAATTTTATCGTAAAATTTCACACCTTCTCGAATTTTTTTCTCGAAAGTGCGTAGGATTTCGGGGGTACGTATAATGACCAAAAATGATTGTAATTGACCCCTGCAATTGAAAATAATTTTTCCAAAAGGATTTGAAATTTTTTAATTTTATCGTAAAATTTCACACCTTCTCGAATTTTTTTCTCGAAAGTGCGTAGGATTTCGGGGGTACGTATAATGACCAAAAATGATTGTAATTGACCCCTGCAATTGAAAATATTTTTTCCAAAAGGATTTGAAATTTTTTAATTTTATCGTAAAATTTCACACCTTCTCGAATTTTTTTCTCGAAAGTGCGTAGGATTTCGGGGGTACGTATAATGACCAAAAATGATTGTAATTGACCCCTGCAATCGAAAATAATTTTTCCAAAAGGATTTGAAATTTTTTAATTTTATCGTAAAATTTCACACCTTCTCGAATTTTTTTCTCGAAAGTGCGTAGGATTTCGGAGGTACGTATAATGACCAAAAATGATTGTAATTGATCCCTGCAATTGAAAATAATTTTTCCAGAACGATTTAAAAAATTTTTCTCTCATCGAAAAATTTATTATATAAATTTATATATAAATTATAATATTTCAATCTTTTGAAACATTTATAAATGCCTGGGGGAATAGGAAAATCTCGAGTCGAGCAAGGAAATTTTATTGCTCGACCCATTCGCTTTTTTCCCGTATTAAAAACCGCTTACCATTAACCTTCGACTCGATTCTAATTAAGTCTAATTGCGTTTTATCTCCGGTCTACACGCGATAAGTCGAACGTAGCTTTGTCGCGACTCTGGGACGTAATTTCTTGTTCGACAAAAACTATCGACGATCAAACTTCGATTTCCGTGCTGTAAATTGAACATTTGCCGACGTTCTTCGGAAGAAAATTAATCGAGGCGTCGTTATGGGGAGTAAAAAAGGCGTTCGTTTAATATTTTCTTTTTATTTCAAAGTCTGTGTTCTACAGATATATATTTTAGATAAACTGTGTTTGTAATTTCTTCTCAGGTTTTCTTAATAGAAATAAAGAACAGAAGCTGTCTGATATTAATAAGTACTAGATAACAGAAAGAAATCAAGAAACAAATGATTAATACCTGAGCTGATACATACTTTCCTAGAAAGCAACGTGAGCCACACCAGTAGTGTCATCATTTGACAGTGTCATAAACTATCACGCAAGTTAAATGCAAATATACAAAGAATAATTTCTCAGAAATTTCGTTAAAACGTTTAGACCAGCCTCATACTTTCAGTGTGCCACATAAAATTCCATCAACGTTTACGAATCGAATCCTATATCTTTGCCTGATGACGAATCATCGGTATCGTCATCGCATCCGTGATCGTGTTCCTCAATTACTAGGCGCGTCTCTTAGTAATTTCTCCTAGAAACGTCGCGATATTACGTAATTAAAATCGAAGATCCGGCCAGTCCAAGTCAATGGTAGCTTCGTCGCAATGGCGGCTGACTCGTCCACGTGTTTCTCGTGTGGGTGAAATCTCTTTGTCGCTACCTTGAGACCAAGGAAACACCGTTGACTCAACGATCAAAATCTGGAACACGTCGAGAACATAGTATATCGAAGGTTAGGCTAACGCCAACTCATAATTTCCTAATAAAAAAGTTTATAAGTTTAGCAGAATAAAATGGACCATTTTATTTCTACACTCTGATAAGATTCGTATTCCAAACTTTTAAAAACTTCTATAATTCTGTTCTTAGCAATTATTATTTATTTCAATTACCGTTCGAAGCTTATCCAAAGGAGCAACGTCGATTTCAGTTCGCGAAACGCGCGCCTCTTTGTCCGTCGAATTAAGAAATGGCGGTCGGGGGTTACGTTGCATTAAGGCCAATAGTTGCTCGTTTCACGGTGGCCGCGTGCACTGTCGTCGGCCTAGCCCAGATTCGTCCGTTAACGCGACGAGTGCAAACAATAACGTCGCGGCGGCTCCTTTTTCTTCGACGACGGTAATTCAATCGTGATTTCCAAGGGAGAGGAACGCACACGTACGATGGCATACACAGAGGGGTGGGGACGGAGCGCAATGCGACGCCGGGCGAAACCAGTTCTCAGGATAAAAGCGAAGGAGAGAGAAGCCTGACCCCGACAGAGCTCCCGCGTCTACGGTGTGTTCGCTAACCTATCGCGATTCCTTTTCAAAGAACGTGCTGAAGCTTCAAAGCGATATTTAATACCTAGTTTGCCACCATTCCCCGGCTCCTTTCGCGCGATCCCTCCGCGAATCGAGAACCACCTTCTCCCTGCGGTATCGAGCTCGAATCGAGCCCCGATATCTCGAACCAACGATCGAATTGGGATTTCGACCGTCTCGAACTATCGAACTCGACCTCGCGCGCTCTTCTATTTCACATCTACGCGTCAATACTTTCTGCACTTAATATTAACCCCTTAACGCTCATATTTTTCCAAGAAATATCAGTTTTCTGGACTTGTTTCCAAGCTACATAAAAATGCGGTTTTTGTTACCTACAATGTTGTATCTAACGTATACTTTGAAGGAAAACAAGTATTGTTATCCCTTAAACTGTTAAATTAAACAAATATCGTTTTTCGAAGCAGTCAGACTCGGGCGTAAGCGTTAAGGGGTTAATTTAATAAAATAATTGGGAGATACTGTTTTTCTAAATTACGAGACTTAGGAACGAGTAACATCTATCTAAGTATTCAATTTAGGGCTGAAGAAAGATGTAATTATCAACTATCATTTTTCTTTTTAATTTCATGTGGAAATTCCTTGAATGTACCTACGAATTAATAGAGAATCGAACTCCTTCGTAACCTTACGAACGGAATTCACTTTTCGAGCGACACAAAGTCAGATTCGGATCTTGGAAAGGTTGCATTCGTTTCCTTCCATGGCTGCCATATCGCGCCTTTGTAATTCCAGGTGTATGAGATCACGGTGTACTTTAGGTACGTAAAAGTCGAGAAAGTTATTATAGCGCGCGGTATATTCCAGGTTTTTGCGCTCGTTGCCGCGAAACGGCCGCGGAACCTTGTGGTTATAGTTGAAATGCAATTGCGCGGCTCTATGAATAACGCGTAATCGTGCGTTTATGAACGTACGTTTGCCCGTTTTAAATTAACATCGCTCGAGGGCCCGCGAAAATTGCGTTCTTAACAAAGCGGTCATTATTTTCCAACGAAATTAAATTTAAATAGAAATTGGATCCAAAACCAACCGTGCTGGTAGCTTGGAATACGAGGTTCTCGTAAAGCTATTGTTTTCCCAATTAACGAGGGAAATTGTATCGAATTCGTTCATAAAATTATTATTATTTAACCCTGTATTTTATCAATTTTATTTCATCAGGAAAGAAATTATTTATATAGGAAATTCTACACTGGTATGCAATTAGTATCATTCTATGCATTTGGCTACACAGAATAATAGAGGACAATATTATATATAAATAAATCAATAGGGCGAGACAAAATATCCTACCTAGTTAAGGGTTGGAAGAAGCAAACATCCAGCAATAACGAATAAAAACAAATAAAATAATAGAGGACAATATTATATATAAATAAATCAATATGGCGAGACAAAATATCCTACCTAGTTAAGGGTTGAAAGAAGCAAACATCCAGCAATAACGAATAAAAACAAATAAAATTGTATTAATTCACTTTTAAGTCACCTATAAGAACGTGCAAACCAGTGAAATTCGCAAAGTCCCCATATCTATCGCGATAGGAAAAGAAAGATGGCTACTGCCCAGGCGCGAATTTCTCGAATTCGTTCGCGTTTCCTTTCCGGATTCCGTGGAATTCCGACGCGTTTCGTACGAAAAGATGCTCGTAGGTGTTTCTTTTTTTCTGAAACGACGCGCTTGCAACTCCGTAAATCGCGGCCGATCGTCGCAGTCCATAGAATCCTAGAAAGCGAAGAACCACCGGTCCGGTGGGCGTGGAACGTTTCAAGCTCGAGTAAATGTATAACTTGAGTTACACAACCGCGCGTGCATGCAACGTATTGTTTTCCCGTTCTGTTCACCCGGCTTCCCGTGTGTGTTTGCTGCCTTTGCACTCTGTCATCATGCGTTTTTCTCATCCTTAAACGCGTCGAGTTAACGACTCGCGCTCTGGTTCAACGAGCCCCGTGTGTTCCCTCCTCTGAACGGGTAACAGTTTATTGTCGTTGATCTTGTTTGATCGAGGTTCCCACTAACAGTTTTAGAATCTATGTCTTTACCGTGCATCGTCAGATAGCTTCTGCAAACTGACCTCTGAGAAATTTAAATTAGCCCTAGACGCTACACCTCTGCAGCTCCTTTGTTCTCACGCTTTGCGGGTCAAATACACCCTCTCGCGACTCCACAGTTAGTTCTAGCTTTAAATAAGTTTCACATACTTTGGAAAACACTTTAAAATGGGAGTGATTCTCCAGTATTTATTAGAAATGATTCTATTTAATAATTTCTTTTTGGAAATCTTTATTTCTCAATTGTTGACGAGTAGCTTCGTTAGATCTCAATTATATTTCGGATTACGTTTCTCGTACGAGCCTGTACGTCCATAAAATAGGAACAGTGGAACGAATATCGGTATTCGATGCGTCCAGGAAATTTTCGCGTTAATTAATCGCGGCGCGGACGAGCCGCTGGGAAGCTGTAATTTCATTTAACGGAATTTCGCGATAAATTCAACGACGGTAGGATCGAGAACACTCTGTAAAACGAGACTGTTATTAACGGACGTTGAGACGCGATAGTAGGTGGAAAGGTACGCTTACGTTGACCCGGTTACGAATTACCCACGATCGAAGTGCTCTTGCATTTTGCTGGGTCAATGCGCTCCCGGGTTGACTTCTCGGTATTTCGAGCGCAATAACCTGAGATTAAGTCATCGTGACGTAGTTACGTATCGTTTAATCGAGCACATTCGCTTACACTATTTAGCGCGCGGCGCTTATTTGCATGCGAGAACGATCCGTGCTCGTTTATCCGACTCGAAAATCTTTTCTACGAAACTCGACGAACGTGCGCCTACGATTGTTCTCGTTACGGCTCGTTGCTCGCCTAACAATTAATCCAGGGTTCTTAATTTGCCCGTTTGGAACCCTTTGGACCCCAATTTAAGGCCAATTTTAGGGATAAATAAAAAACTACAGCAAAAGAGTAAAACGAGACCACCTTTGTATATCAAATTTCCAGTCTCTCGAGAATAATTTGCATGCTCGTTTGGAACCCTTTGGACCCCAATTTTAGGGTCACTTTTAACGATAAATAAAAGAGTACAGCGAAAGAGTGAAAAGAGACCACCTTTTTATATTAAATTTTAGTTTCAGTCTCTCGAGTTATATACAGAGTGTTCGGCCACCCCTGGGAAAAATTTTAATGGGGGATTCTAGAGGAAATAAGACGAAAATCAAGAATACTAATTTGTTGATGGAGGCTTCGTTAAAAACTTATTAACGTTTACAATTTCGCCCGTACTGAATTTTTTTCTAGAAACTGGGTCGGATTTCGGGGGTATGTCTATTCACAAAAAATGATTGTAATTGGCCCCCGCAGCTGAAAATAATTTTTTCAGAACGATTTGAAACACATGAAATTTCAGGGGAATCATTCATTCATGGTCAGACATTATATTTTCAATAAGGAATTTTTTTCTCGAAACTGCGTAGGATTTCGGAGGTATCACTATCCACCAAAAATGCTTGTAATTGACCCCTGTAACTAAATATAATTTTTTTAGTATGATTTGAAATTTTTTAATTTCGTCTAAAAATTTCAGTACTTATTCGAATTTTTTTCTCGAAAGTGGGCAGGATTTCGTGGGTATGTCTAATAACCAAAAATGATTGTAACTGACCCACGCAACCGAAAATAATTTTTTCAGAATTAATTAAAAATTTTTTTTTCCTTGACAAATTTAGGCACCTACCCCCTGTCGATTTTTCTTAGAAATTCGTTTCTGATTTTTAGTAATTTTCTTTGACGCTCTACGGAAAAGTTGTTTAATACTTTTTTGTAGGTACCCATGAGCTCTAATTCCAGACTAAATTTCAATGAGATACCTTTACTATTGTAGGAGTTATGACCGTTTGAAAATTGGACCACTTTTATGCGATTTTTCTCAGTTTACGGGGTCAGGGAGCAAGTTTTCCAATATTTTTAGAATTTCTACATATTCCTCACTAAAATCCGCATAGTTTGCTTTTTTAAACACCAAAATCGTCCAATCCGTTCAGAAGTTATGACGTTTTAAAGATATGCATGAAATTTCAGGGAAGCATTTCTGGCCTTATATTAGATTTTCGGTAAATAATTTTTTTCTCGAAAATGCGTAGTATTTCGGGGGTATGTATAATGACCAAAAATGATTGTAATTGCCCACTGTAATTAAATATAATTTTTTTAGTATGATTTGAAATTTTTTAATTTCGTCTAAAAATTTGCAGTACCTATTTGAATTTTTTTCTCAAAAGTGGGTAGGATTTCAGAGGTATGTGTATTCACCAAAAATGATTCTAATTAACCCCTGCAACCAAAAATAATTTTTTTAGAATAATTTGAAATTTTTAATTTCGCCCAAAAATTTTCCAATCAGCATGGAACTTTAAACGTTAATAACTTTTTAATGAGGTCTCAGTTAAGAAATTGATATTCTTGATTTTCGTCTTATTTTGGCCTCTAGAATCCCCCATTAAAATTTTTCCCAGGATTGGCCGAACACCCTGTATAATTTTTCTATTATGATTTACAATAGAAGTAACTATTTAAATAATCCCTAAAATAAGAAAAAATTCAAAGGATTATCGATTGTATGATGTCACGCAGTCGATAAGGCGCGAAAGTATAGCGCTAGCATCTTTTTTTATTTCTCTCCATTATCGAGCGCCTCTGATAACGTTGATAACGCGGTTTATTGCAAGTTTAGTCTCGCGTTGCATTCTACCGGGATCTCGTGTCGTTTTCGCAGCTGCAATTCGGTAGTTGTTCTGCATTCGGCCGCTCGTCATGGAGATCCATAGATTCCCCAAGTGGAACGTGATCGACGAGTACTTCAAGGACTTCTCCGAGTATTTTAAATTAGTAAGTACTCGCGGATCCGTCGTTCTTCGCGTGGCTCTCGTTACGCCTTTTACGTAAGCCACTTGACTCGCGGACCACGGAATCGATTAATCGCTGGGCGTGAAAATTTACGATTAAATCCGCGCCAGAGACAATCTTTCATTCATGAACGGGGGCCACGTTGAACGCCATTTTTTATTTCTTTGGCGCGTCGAAACTTCGATTGAAACTTTTCGCTCGAAATTCTTACTCTCTGCTCGATCAGTATAAAGTCAGATCGTATTTTATAACGTAAACGATAACATCAATTATTATTTTAATAATTTTATAGAATTGTTCCTGATACCAGTTAACATTAGTTTTAATTTTCTGTTAGGAATCTTTCTACTATTCTCTTATCTTTCTTACCAATTTTCGTAAACCTTTCTCTTCTTTCTCTGTACAGAGGAAAATTACAAAATGACTGATTAAACTCTGTTCTATGAACCAATAAACACACACAAAATAATCTTAATACTGCGACGATTAGGTGTCTCGGTAATATCGCGCTTAGAGCGATGCAATGACTTAGTTTTATCGATTTCAAGACTATCTACGCTATCACGAGAATGGCCCAGAAAATATAACCAGCGATTGGCAAATTTTTTATTCATCCAACATTTAATAAAAGATTCAAATTTTGATCCGTGTATTACGAAATAAAATTATATTGCACGATGGACACGAATTAAAGCTTATCTCAATACCCGTTCGATATATAAACGTTAAACTGCAATATTGTACTTTTATCCATTATATCTCGGAATATATTTCGAATTTTAATAACTTTGTGTTTTGACTATGCTTCAACTATCGAAACGAAGTACACGTTAATATACTGTTGGGAAAGGATACATAATTTGCAAGTATGCATCATGCATGAATCATTAAACAAACATGCAATAGTTAATTTTAGTAATCCATATTGTATTGAAACTTTCTCAAATTAAATTTGATTATTTCATGTTACTTTGCAAAGTAATCATTACATAGTTTTACATATACAGGGTGTTCGGCCACCCTTGGGAAAAATTTTAATGGGAGATTCTAGAGGCCAAAATAAGACGAAAATCAAGAGTACTAATTTGTTGATGGAGGCTTCGTTAAAGAGTTATTAACAATTAAATTAAAAAATTTCAAATCGTTATGGAAAAATTATTTTCGGTTACGGGGGTCAATTACAATCATTTTTGGTCAATAGACATACCCCCGAAATCTTACCCACTTTCGAGAAAAAATTCGAGAACGTGTGAAATTTTTCGACGAAATTAAAATATTTCAAATCGTTCTGAAAAAAATATTGTTAGCTGTGGGGGACAATTACAATCATTTTTGGTGAATAGACATACCCCCGAAATCCCACCCACTTTCTAGAAAAAAATTCGAAAAGATGTGAAATTTTTCGACGGAAAAAAAATTTCAAATCGTTTTGAAAAAATTATGTTCAGTTGCGGGGGTCAATTACAATCATTTTTGGTGAATAGACATATCCCCGAAATCTTGCGCATTTTCGAGAAAAAAATTCAGTACGAACGGTACTTTAAATGTTAATAACTTTTTAACGAAGCCTCCATCAACAAATTGGTATTCTTGATTTTCGTCTTATTTTGGCCTCTAGAATCCCCCATTAAAATTTCTCCCAAGACTGGCTGAACACTCTGTATATATCGATGTATACGTACGTGCTTTTGTTTAACTATCGAACAGAATTTTAGTTTAAGGTAACGTAAAATTAATGGTCTTAAAAAGTACTTGTAAGTTACACTTTAATAAATATGTCACGAAATTATAAAGTGCTTCCTCTTCGATAAAAAGATAAAAAGAAAAGAAAGAAAAATTTGGCTAATTATGTGTAAATAACCATTAAGAAAACAGAAATCTAAAATTGATAATTGTATTCATTTATGGAAAATGGTAAAAAAATATTCTAGTATATCATTTTTAGTAGGAATATGAATCTATTTAGATTCATTAAAAAGTTGTTGTCAGAATTAACTGTATATTGGGGAAGTTCTTTTCACGAAAATATAGTACAGTGTCTCCAACATCTCAGAACGATGGAGAGATTTGTCGATAACAATTGTGGATACAAATACTTCAGTATTTAACAAATAACAAAACTATAAGAGTAATCTATCGTGGATCTAACCCTTCGCTCGGAAACAATACTATGATACAGGTTTATCGATTCGAGTTCTTGGAGAGTAAAGCATTATTTCTGTCAGATTAGAAATCCCTGTTTGCACATATGACACACGCGAGTAACAGGGAGAGGTAAACAGTTTCGCGACGATAAGATGGATACAATTATCATTAATTGAACAGGGAACGGTTCACTGGCAAGAACAAGATGGTAATTAGTCGGTCGCAACACCGTTTCCCGGAAACGAGCATAAAGAACTGTCGATTAACCCCGATGCAATTTTCCTAGAAGTCCCGTGTATGACTGTTGTCGCGTCTCCATTGTTTGCGTGGAAATTGCAACTGTGATCGTGACTGCATTCTTCAAATCCAGTTGACTTCTGTTCTGTGCAACCTAGATACACATAGTTCCCCTTTGCGTGTATGTTCATTACCATTGGAAGATCCTGAATCCTGAAGTACTCCAGTTTAATTTTCTCAAGCCTATAATCAATTATCCAAGTCCTTAAACGACAAACACAATGCATTCTTCGTAATAGAAGGATATTGAATATCTAAAGTCTTGGAAATATGAGACATTCAAGATCCTCAATTTCAAAGCACTTGAGCTTCTGCAACGTAAACAAGTATTCAAGTCCCAAAGTTGCGAATCCATCCTTTCGAACGAAGAACTTTAGAGAAGCCTGTAAACTGTTCAACACGCGAAATACCTTCATTCTGAATTAAATAAGAGTTAAACAAGAACTTCGAAGACCTATGCCTGATCCTGGAGACACCATACTCGGAGATCCTAAATCCTGAGATATTCAAGTAAATTTATTCGATCCAAGAATGCACGAATCAAGCATGCAAGTCCTAAAACTACGAATCCAATTCACTCATCTCTAAATCGAAGAACCATAAACGTCATAGACACGAAGCATTCAAACGAAGATCCTGAATTTCGAAGAATTTCGAGCACCCAATTCCTAAAATTACGAATCCAAATCATTTCTCATTGAACGAAGAATCCTGAACATTCAAAGTCTGATACTCACCCGGATAACTGACGCTCTGCAATTGATTTCCTCGATCAACGTCATAAGGAATTAAGTACCCAAGAATTTCGAAAACACCAAATCACTCGAAGATCCCAGCTCCTGAGACCAGTGAATCCTGGATCCCCAGTTTCCTATCCTACGAAGGGGTGCCAAGGTCTGAAAGAGAGCTTCTTTCTGTTAGATCGACGAGAATGGGGACGGTTTCATCAACCTCACAGAGCTGCGCAGCGCCCTGGACATATGCGGGTTCAAAATGCCCGGGTACAAGGTGCGTCAGATGATCGAGGAGTACGACGTCAAGCAGAGGTCCGAGCACAAGGGACGTCTCTCCTTCGAGGAGTTCGAGAAGCTCTGCAAGGAGCTGAAGGCCAACGAGTTGGGGTCCACGTTCAAGCAAGTCGTGTCGAAGAAGGAAAATCTCGAGACTCTGGGCGGGATTTCGGAAGCTTCCAGCGAGGGCACCACGCACTCGGTGAGACTGGAGGAACAGCTCGCCTTCAGCGACTGGATCAACACAAATCTCTCCCACGATCCCGATTTGAAGCATCTGTTGCCCATCGATCCGGAGGGCAAGGCGCTGTACGAAAAGGTCAAGGATGGAATTCTCCTCTGGTAAGCGTTTCTCAATTTCTAACATTTTTTAATCCGTTGAAAGCACTTGACGATTATCTAACATCGTGGGTTCCTCGTTTCAGTAAAATAATCAATCACTCTTGTCCGGACACGATCGACGAGCGAACCATCAACAAGAAAAACCTGACATTATACAAGAAGCACGAGAACTTGACTCTGGCTCTGTCCTCGGCTCAAGCAATCGGTTGCAACATAGTGAACATCGACGCCCACGATCTCACAAAAGGTTCTCCTCACCTGGTCCTTGGTCTGTTGTGGCAGATCATCAGGATCGGTCTGTTCAATCAAATCACTTTGGAGAATTGTCCTGGGCTGGCCACTCTGCTGCAGGACGGCGAGCGTATCGAAGATCTGCTGAAACTCTCGCCAGAATCGATACTGTTGCGATGGGTGAACCATCACCTGGAGAACGCTGGAATCGCCAGACGGTGCAACAACTTCCAGTCGGACATCACCGACTCTGAGATCTACACCTATCTGATCAAGCAAATCGCTCCCCATACCAAAGGCGTCACCCTGGAGGCGTTGATGGAGCCGAACCACACGTCACGAGCGGAGATCATGCTCCAGCAGGCGTCGAAGTTAGGATGCCGCAGTTTCGTAACACCCAGCGACGTGGTGAACGGCATATACAAGCTGAATCTCGCGTTCGTCGCCAACATGTTCAACAACTACCCAGGCCTGGACAAGCCGGAGAGCAACATCGAGGGTCTGGAGTCTCTGGAGGAGACCAGAGAGGAGAAGACCTACAGAAACTGGATGAACTCGATGGGCGTGGTGCCTCACGTGAATTGGCTCTATTCCGACCTGGCTGACGGTCTGGTGATCTTCCAGCTGTACGACATCATCAAGCCAGGGACCGTGAACTGGAACAGGGTGCACAAAAAGTTCACCAAGCTGCGAAAGTTCATGGAGAAGCTGGAGAACTGCAATTACGCGGTCGAGCTAGGTAAAACGATGAACTTCTCGCTGGTGGGGATCGCCGGACAGGATCTGAACGACGGGAACGCGACGTTGACGTTGGCGTTGATCTGGCAGCTCATGAGATCGTACACCTTGTCGATTCTGACGTCGCTGGCTGGCACGCAGGGCAGCACCCTGGTCGAGAAGGAGATCGTGCAGTGGGTGAACTCGAAGCTCCAGGGGGCGGGGAAGAGTAGTAGCATCAAGGGCTTCCAGGATTCCTCGATATCCGATGGAAAGGTGGTGATCGATCTGATCGACGCCATTAAACCGGGAACGGTTAACTACGAGCTCGTCAAGGAGGGTGGCACCGAGGAGGTGAGACCCTGGGGGGATGATTTTGGATAGGGTGTTTTGGAAATATAGAGTCAAAGGAGATTAAAGAAAGAATTGACAATTGCATTGGAGGCTTTGTTCACGGGAAATATTCTGTATCGATCTCGTATGTAGCTAACTGATGACTGGAGTTACAAACTTTGTTTTAAAATTCGCTTATCGAGATTGCTCAAGAAAGTTTCCATTTTTGTTGTGAAAGTGCTGCACTTCGTTTGAGGATGAAATTGACTCGATTAACTGGACAAACGGATCGATTTTTTTGACGAGACTATTTTTTTTTAAGGGTTATCGACGATACGCGATAGCGTAATCTCTGAATGGCTTGGGATACGAAAATTTGCATTCGAGCGGATGTAATAATAAGTTCTTATTATTTTTATCGAGAGAAGTTTTTGGATAGAAGACTCAAGTCACCCATCGCGAAACAAATATGGCCGCCACTAGAGAGTTCATAAGTCCCAACAAACTCTTTCCAATGCACCACTCTAACCATTCAAATACTGTAATAATTCTTTACCATAACTATGTATATACCTTTCCATTAATATTGACCAATACTCAAGGAACCAAAATGGCCGCTCGATGAGAACCCCACAAATATTCAAAGTCGTACCTCTCGAAAACAAAGCCTCTAATGAAAAATGTTTACTCTATATTTTATACTCCATTTTTCATGGAGAATCACTAGGAGTACCGAACGATCTGTATAACGATTATTAATAGTTCTTTTTGGGGGTTTCTGAGTCCCCCGATCGGGGAATGGAAATAGAAATCGGTGGAGGCGATGGTTCGTCCTCGAAAATCGAACGAAGACGTTCCATATGCGCGTTTCCACGTAACCGATCGTCACGACGGCGTGACTAATCGGCGACTGCCGCTCGGTTGCAGGAGAATCTGGACAACGCGAAGTACGCGATATCCTTGGCCCGGAAATGCGGCGCGCGCGTCTACGCGTTGCCTGAGGACATCACCGAGGTGAAACCGAAGATGGTGATGACGGTGTTCGCCTGCCTGATGGCGATGGATTACGTCCCCAACATGGACTCCGTGAAGCAACAGAACAACGTGAACAACGGCCAATAATGTCGCGCGAACGTGTTTTACGCGCGAGAACTGTCGACTGAGCCTTGGTTGCCGCGGTACACCGTGTCTCTGCTGCGAACGTAATAATTGTATATACCTAGGTTAGGGTAGCTTGTTTTCCAAAATGAAACCAGAGAGATAGATAGAAAGGAGAATCATGGAACGAATCACGGTACGACGACAATGGCGTTCACGTTTTACACATTCTGGACCAGCGGGCCTCGTTAGTAAATTGTCGGGCAAAACACGATAAATCCTGTATCCGATCCACGGAGAGACTGGTACCAGCATACTGTGGTTATTGTATCGATTAAGTTACAGAAGTTTCGACGTCAATCGATAAATTAGGACCAGAAAGACGTTGAGGGAGTATTTCGGTCTAGCAATTTTCCATTATTTTTTTAAAGGCGAACCATAGACTACTCTGCATTGGAATTCCATACATATAAATAGCGGTGTTTCGAGTATACACAGTATTTTTGTCAAGAAAAAACAATGAAAATTATAGGAGATAGAGATTATTGAAAAGTGTCATGGCTGACACAATTCTAGCCGGTTCCAGCAGTATCTTTGTTATTTGTATGCATTTCCAAGTCGTTCACTCGAAGCAAATGAAACGAAAATCGATCTCTTTTTCGAAATTGAAGATCAGAGTACTTCCTTAAGTAGGAATCCTTAAGTTCGAGGCCCAGCGTGATTTTATCGAGTCCTTGCATGGTCCAGGAAGTTGGGCAACGTCGTAGATCCTGCTAGCGAGCTTCGAGGGAGTCAGTGAATGGTGGAGATGGATCGTTACGATCGTACGGATCGACGTGGAGGCGTTTAGTGTATACGATAGTACTTCTGTCGCGTACGCTTCTTTACCGGTTGTCGGTCGCGAGAGAATCGTATCGCGTGATATGGGATTCCCCCTCTCCAATCTTATTCCGCAATCATATCCTTGTCTAGCTCAAACACGTTCGTAATTAGGACTGTTCGAGTATTTTAGAAATGTTCGAATGCTACGAACGAACTTTGAATACTTGAGTATTCGAATATCGGTATCAAATAAGAGAGTATTCTTGCACTATGGCTGGGACTGCTTATCGAATCGCACTGTTCGAGTTGTAATTCTAGAATACCACGAATATTACTCTGGAATCCAGCGTACCTTATTATTTGTTCTCCCCGTGTCGTTTTGTAATTATTATTAAATTAAAATGGTGGTCACCGGTGAGCGTCGTTTCAAACTTACATCACTGACGTTAGGAATAGTACTAAAGAACAAGCATGCCATTGGATTATCGAGTACTCTTATTTAACATATTGTAATTTGAACAAATGTATTAGTAAGAAGAAGAAAGAAGAAAAAAGTGGTATTCTGGGGTTGGGAATATTCGAGCGCTCAGTTATTCGAATGGTCTGGTATTCGAATGGTATTCGCCGAAAATCTGAATCATCGAATCGTAGGAATTACAGAGAAATTAGAGAGATAGTCCTAGCCCCATTCGTAACGCGACCCTAGATTTGTATAAATCGATTTTGTAACATCCGTTCTGTCAATAATCGATGTGGAGAAGAATAGTCAATGGAAATCGACGCGACATAGCGTTCAGATACCCAGATACCGAGAAATTCGACCGGTATTCGATCATCCGGTTCGAAGGTTTTAATCAACTTCGTGGGAACGAAAATAATTCGCGTATACCGGATATACGCGACCTTCAGATTGTCGATTATATATATATATATATACATATATACTATATTTACATTCTTAAATCATATATATATACTTGAGATGTATACACGTATTTGATATTGCGAGAAACTGTCATACTTTTACAATGACAATGTCTTCGATCAATTAATCAATTAAATTGAACAACCTAACACGAGGCAACGCTGAAAGTTTAAACAATTGAACAGGAAAAAATCGCTTGCGAAACTTTCGACGCATGTATCGCTTGAATGCTCGTCTTCGAATCGTTTTGTAACGACGAGCAACGTTAAACGTTTAATTTTAAACCTACCTGAATTTTATATCGATGTTCGAACGTGTTTTAATAACATGCAATTGTTGATAAAAAAAAAAAAGAAAATAGAACAATAGAGAAGAATTTGGATTACTTTTACGACGAACACAATAACGCTGAAACAGCGAGCAACGATACGAAATGAACGCACAAAGATCATTGTAATCGTGCCATTATAAATATCGAACGCAATCGTGATTGGATGTTTATGCAATATTTAACGATCCATTCGAACGGAACTACGTACTTACGTATTTAACGATGGCGCAAACGAAACACGTCGCGGATTGCTTCCTTTATCTACATTCTGCGAACGAAACAGCATGTTGGTTCCTCTTGATCGTACGCGTTTTAAACGACGCGCGAGCCTAGCCGGAAGTGCAACTGATTTTAAACGATAGAATCGTTTTTGTGGCTGAACGTTAGCTTTATCGAAACGAGTCTGCGTTGCACGCGTTTTTTTGGAAAGAATAAATATGCACTATGGCGCAGTAATCCGAGAGTTCGAGAACATCGTTGGAAACAAAATGGATCTGTACGTAGAATACCCTCGGAGTATTCGAAATTCGAGCCGAGGAAAACTCGTTACATTTTCCAGTACTCAAATGCTAAAAACTTTCTAAATATTATAAGGTTTTGGTATTTAGCGTGGTTCGAATAATCAAAATTACCCAATACGCGATTTCGTTATTTGGGTATTTAAATATTCGAATACCATTAAACAGTCGACTATTTAAGTACTGAATGATCGAGCTGCTTGTAAGGTTTGAATAATCAAAGTCTCCAAATATTCGAGTACTCGGTTTGGTTCGAATAGTAAAGGTATCTAAATATTCGAATACACTTAAACAGTCGACTATTTAAGTACTGAATGATCGAGCTGCTTGTAAGGTTTGAATAATCAAAGTCTCCAAATATTCGAGTACTCGGTTTGGTTCGAATAGTAAAGGTATCTGAATATTCGAATACCTTGTGCAAACACTTACGATTACTCATTTCTCGTAGAAACACGTATAGAATCCGAAGATTAGTGCACATTTATTGCGACCGTATTCAATCACGTCTCAACTAAACTAAGACTAAATCGTTATTAAATCGATGAGAAAAGATCGAGCGTAGCGAAACGTCGATGAGAGTGCAATCCATCGATACTACTTGGATCATTCCTACGGGGAGTAGAGAAGCAGGACACGGTCAAGAAAGCATTTCTCTCGATCTTTCCAATTTGCATTTAATCCCATTAAACATTGCTTTACGTTTATTCATTCCACAAGGCGATAACGCGATTAATATCGACGCGCGTTTCTCGCTCGGTCAGGTTGCCAAATTACATTCCGTGTGTCCTGAGTCTCGAGAGGATCGAATCAACGGGAAATACGTGGACGATACTCGTGAAAAAGCGTTTCTCGACGCCGTGAATTTTACCCAAGGGCCGTTTGCAATCTGCACACCTAGAATGTAAGGTTTAGTCGCGAGGATAGAATTTGCTTTGTTCCGCGAGGCAGAATCGCGATGGTAAAAGTAAGAAAAATAGAATTGGCGAGGAATACGATCGACTATACGCTGAGGATATGATTTTTCGAACGAACCGCGTCAATCAATTTAAACTTAACAATGATCGCTGAACTAAAAAGAAAAACGCGTACGTTCGCATACGCGCACGATGTTCCGTGCGTAACACGAACGTGTTCATGGATCACCGTAGATATAATTTAATGTAACCGTAATTTAAATAAAAAGAAATTTATCTAACCTGCCCCGACTTTTCATCGAAAACGACGAAATCCGTGTCTTATTTTTGCAAAATTATTTTAAACGTTTCGATTATGAAACGAAATATTTCAAACACCTTGTTAGCTGCATTTTTATTTTCATATTACACTTTTGTATTTTCCAGTTGCTATTTTAAATCCTCGGTATATTTTAGAGATAAATGGCGGGGTAACGATTCGACCTTGAGTTATTCTCTTGAGTTTTATTTTTATTGTGCAAATTGTGTAATCTACATAGACGGTGTTTTTATTATAAAGTCAGTGCTAAAATGCACCTTATACCTATCGAGTTCGGTTTCCATCGAACCAGTAATATTCGTTGCAATCTTCAGGACTTTGGACGTGGTCGCGTTACGTGTTATTTTTTATAGCTTTTCAGCATGTCGTCCGGGATCGCAGCCACGTCCGAATTCACTTCTATGAAGGTTTTCGACGGTTTCTCGATTTCAGAGACTAGTTCTTCCTCGACATCTCTAACGTTCTTCAGCGATAGACGTATGTATTGATGGATAGCGACGAGATTGTTCGTTTTGTCCGACCCCATCGTCCCGGTTCTGGTCAACGTCGACACGAACCGATCGTTCGACATGTAAATATGACTAACTGAGCTTTCCTGCAAACAAAATAATCAAGATCAATACTTTAATAGAACAGAATACTTTCGTTAATTTTCTGAACTTAGTCCAACGTTTCAAACTAGTACTTTCTTTCGTATAATACAAAAAACAATGCATGATACTATTTTAGAACCTAACTACCATTTTGTACAGGGGGCTCGATTTTCAGGTGATAAATAACTCACCAAGTGAGAGTGCAGATCAGGTTCGACGACGACGTTGTTCCCGTATTTTCCAAAATAGAAAGGAGCATAATGGCTGCAGTTGTTCAAATTAGTCGTCTTCTGGATGACCAAGTATTCGTCGCGGTGTTTGCTCGGCTGAGACTTCGGTCCCATTTCATACAAAAACTTCTTATATCTCCGATTGGAAGGGAAATATTTGACGTCCATGTTGACCACGCACTGACCGATCGTCGTGTTCTCCACCACGTCGAACGTTCCTCCTCGACGATCGTCAGAGTAGCCTCCCACGTTGAAACGCTCAGCGATCAATTTCAGATCGTTCAGTTTCGAAGTGTGAATATCCCCGTTCACGATCAAATAAGACACTCCGTGCTCGTCGAAACGGACCTCGAACGGTTTCTCGCCGCACAAATAACGGAATTCATCCTCCGACAAGTCTACTTTGTTGTCGACGGTCGGATCGGTGGTTTGTCGCGTGCAATTGTCCAGGTGACAGTAGAGCGCATATGGTTGTTTCGGTCTGCAGAAGAGGTCCATGGCCATGGCGTTGATTATGTGAGTACCGTCGTGATCCATGGGGATCGACGTGATGTTCATTTCCACGTCGAACGTGTACTCTGGGCTGTGCTTCCACTGGACATCCTTGAACAGGGACGCTGCAAACAGCGGAAGATTCTTTTCGTTCGGTCTAACAGTGTGTAATTAGAGTGTTCAATCTGATACTGGGATTCATCGATCATCTTTGTGAAGCAAGCTTGCAATCTACACGAAACAGGTCTGTATTGCGGATTGTCACGATTGAAAATGTTGATATAAAATTAGAGAGCAATTTAAAGAACCATCTTAACGTGTATCGATGTTTCAGGAAACCACTGCCTTTATTTGTGATGAGTAAACAGTCCAAGAACGATTAAAAATGCTAGAAGAAAGGTCCCAATGCATGCAAAATTTATACAAAATTGTATTTTTTGAACGATGCACGAGAACTGCAAGAAAGGATAGAAAATGGATTCGAGGCGCGCGGCGAACACTGAATATTTCCTTTAATCATCTATAACTCGAAAAATAAGGTACCTTGTTTAATTATTTTAATATAGAAATTCAACTACACGTACTTCCCGGAAGCACCCTGTTTTCTTTCAGTTCGAAGACGAGATCGAAACGTATGGATCCCTAAATCCAATGAAATTATGATCAACGATCAATTCAGTCGAAGGAACCCCGTTAAAAAATCACAATTCATAAACGATGCTGCAAATATTCTTTTTTTACGACACTGCTGTGCAATTGTAACTTTTGAGATTGAATTCCCAACGGATTCTAACTTGGACATCGAGGTATTAATTACTTTATCGTAACGATATTACGACGCGATTAGTTAGAAATTATCGTTCGCGTAAGTAGTTATTGTCCCGATTCAGAGTGATTGGCTATAAAGACGGTTAAATGGAAGATTGGCTTACCGACCTAAGAAGAGCGGAATTAATAAGGCGTTCATGTCGCAGCACTGTTTTCAACTGGTTTAACATACTTCTTCGCCTCGAATGTTCCTTTATATCAGCGATGTACTTCGACGTCCTTGTAATTTCATTATGCCGTCCCACCACGAGCGATGTAATCGTCATACGACTTGTAACTCGCGAATCTCAACCGTAACACGGTGCAGTTCGATGCGTCCTGGTTAGTCTCAAAATGAACACCGAGCCCACAGCTTTAAAAGCTCGAGCGAACGCTACGAACTCTCGACGTTCGAACCTTGAACTTCGATTTTAACGCGATTTCGAAGAACGATCGAGTGATTTTCGATGCATGTAAAATATTAGATGTAGATACTCTTTATTTTAAACAGTCCCGAATTGTTCGACGACCAAATTTACTCTCCCAGAGTCCGTAGTATAGAATCGAAGTGAAATTGGTCCAGCGAGAACAGCGGAATTGACTAGAACTTCGACGCTCGAATGACCGTAATCTGTACTGTGAATGACTCGTGTCGTCGAAGTATTATTCCATTAAACTAGTTACGCAGTTAATGCAAGAGGTCACTCATGTCTCGTTTGAATTATTACTTTCTGAGAAGTTCGTTCAGCGTGTCGCGAAAGTCCGGATTTCCGGGACCAATTCTTAAACGCGTGAATACGAAGGAGCGAAAATCGTGCTACTGTAATACTGTTAACGTTATTACATCGTAGAAGTCGGTGATGTATATTTAACTTATAATTTATTGGGGATGCAGAACTACAAAACTACAGAACAGAGTCTTTGTAACTGTTTTAATATTATATTCAGAAGTAGATTAACAAATATTTCTTTTTTTAGTAGTATCGTTCAAAGTTAGGAAATGATTGAATTACAAAGGTTAAACTATCATTTGAGCAATCGTTTACATGTAGAATAGTATCGTATACTTGTGTGTACAAATTAATTATAGGATATGAATAACAGTGGGCGAGAAATTAGCAGAAAGTCTCAGATTTCCGATTTCAAAACGTTTTTTTTTGTTTTTTCTTTGGGATGTACGGATTATTTAGAGCAGTTTTCTTCATCCTCGATTCAAAAATCTTAGGACGTTTTCGTTCACGCGTGACCTAGCGTTCGTATACGCGTACAAGCTGGTCGATGCTGGATTTCTAATTTCTGGCAACGGGCTTCGAGTGGGATGTATGCTTTGCAGGGTCAAGCTTATTTTCTGGTAGAGCCTCATCGTCATAGGATCGTTCAACACTCGCACAATGCCTGTGGATTCGGTGTACGAGTGCATTTCCCTCTCAGAAATGCGTATATGGCTAACGGACGTGGTCTGAAAAAGGTGTGAAAAATTATACAGCGTGTTCAGCCACCCTTAGAAAAATTTTGAGAGATTCTAGAGCCCAAAATAGGACAAAAATCAAGAATACCAATTGGTTGATTAAGGCTTCGTTAAAATGTTATTAACAATTAAAGTTCTATGCTGATTGGAAAATTTTTCGGCAAATTAAAATATTTCAAATCATTCTAAAAAAATTATTTTTGGTTACAGGGGTCAATTAGAATCATTTTTGGTCAATGGACATACCCCTGAAATCCTACCCATTTTCTAGAAAAAAATTCGAGAAGGTGTGAAATTTTTTGACGAAATTAAAAAATTTCAAATCATACTAAAAAAATTATATTTAGTTACAGGGGTCAATTACAAGCATTTTTGGTGAATAGACTTACCCTCGAAATCCTACCCACTTTCGAGAAAAAAATTCGAGTAGGTACTGAAATTTTTAGGCGAAATTAAAAAATTTCAAATCATACTAAAAAAATTATTTTTGGTTGCAGGGGTCAATTATAATCATTTTTGGTCAATAGACGTATCCCCGAAATTCTACGTACTTTGGAGAAAAAAATTAGTATTCCTGATTTTCGTCTTATTTAAAATTTTCCCCATTTCTAGAAAACAAACTTCTATGAAATAGAACTATATGCATCTGTTAGAATACACTTCAGCCAACAACCAACGATAGACACCATTTGATTTCTTTTACGTTAACAAAATTGTTCACCTTTAACCTCACAGTTCATTAAACTCGAAAATTCTATTTTCAGATTCTATGGGAATCGATGCCCATTTGGGAGTGAAATTACCTTATCCATGGACATGTTCTTCTTTCCACTGAAGTCATCGTTGTTCCCAAAGAAGTAGGTCTTCCTGTTAGGGCAGTTCTTGGGATCTCGGACCTTCTCGATCTCGAGGATCGCCCTGTTCAGCGGCGCGATTTCCGGTCGCGGAGGTTCGAAGACGATCTCTAGATCCCCGTTTCTCGCGTCTCTGGCGTTGTAACCCGCTCTTGACATTCTGATTTCCACTTCGCAGGAATCTGTTCTCGAGTTCTCCGCGGTGACGAACCGCTGACGTCCCTTTTCCAGCTCGAAGCCTATGTTCAGCTGATCGACGATGGCCCTTATCATGTTCAGCCGCCATCTTGGTATGTGCCTCGAGACGACCAGGTTCTCGATGCCCTTAGCGTTGAATCTGATCTCGAACGGTTCCGCGTAGATGAAGTTGTCGCTCACCGGGGTGAAATGCTTCTCTTCGGGACACTTGTTGTTCTCTGAACTAGGTGTGAGGATCTTTCCGTTCGCGAAACGACAAGTTAGAGTGTCGCTGCCTATGGGTCGACACCTGAGCTCGGTCATGATCATCGAGCAATAAGTATCACTGTTCCCCTCGTAGATATTGTCCGTGGATATGTTCACCGCGACGTCGTAAATGCATTCCGGGCTAAACTCTTGCCAATCGTCGACTCGATATGCCTCCTCGTCGACGGCCATACGCGCGGCTAGAAACACAAGATTAGACAGATTTTTAGTTCGTTTAAGCTTTACAACATGGTAGCTAAAGCGCAAGAAAAAAGTACACGTACCCAAGAAAAATGGTAGAATTATCGCCAACATGTTTAACAGCTTCTCCTGATACGACTAACGCGATCGTGTTCCATGTCTGTCTTTATACGGCAGAGAACTTGATTCATTGCCGTCTCCTTGACAGTACAATTGACGAACAATTTCATTAATAACCGCTTCCGTGTGAATCTTGGTTCCTGCAGACTTCTTCCGTATCGTTTTACACGCCTAATGCCATTTCCCTCCGATTGTAGAAGATCTGAAAGATTTCAGCACGAGTAGACTCTGTTAAATGTTAATCGACTGGATCGAACCGGACGGATCTAGAAATTCTTGCATGTTCTTTTATGCAGCGTGCACTTTGACGCACATTAATTTTCACAGAAATCAGTCATTTCTAAACATTTCCTTCGACTTTAGAATCTTAATACCCGCGTCTTATAGAAATAGAGAACTCCTAAATGTATAATACAAGACAACTAACTTTCCCCATCTTTTATCGCCAACTCAAGGGAAGCACAGACTAGGCTTTCTTACAGAAATGAAAAGTTTCTTTATTATGTACAGAATCGAATGGTAATACACTTGTACACTATTCGCAAGAGCAGTGATATGAATTGCATGGTATGAATCTCAGTTTGAACCCGCGTATCACTGTTCGTACGCAGCGGGACTTCCTATCGCGATGCGGACGAAGCACAGAGATCGTCTCGATCAGGCCATCATCGAGAAATCGTCGTGCTGCGTGTTGTCCCACAGCCATCCGCCGATGAACATGCTGGCCAGCTCGGGATCCTTCACTTCCGGTGGTTCGCTTCTCGCCGGTTCGATCGTGTCTAGCCTGAGCTTTATGTTCTCGTACAAAGTCGCGCCCTCGAACACTCTGATCAACACCACGTTCGTAGAACTGGCCATGAACTCGGTGGAGGTGATCGTGATGTGACTTTCCGACGAACTCTGCAGAAAAAACAAACTTTATCATCCCTGTAATGCTATAGTTGCATCTAACTCTGTTAAGAACTCCATATTTTTGGTCAATCGACCCTGGACTAGACGTTCAATTTATGTATTATACAAGCTTTTTTAATTGTCCACGGTCATGGCAAGTTGGAAACACTGGTCGTGTGCGATCATCGACGTTAATTGGCGTTCGCTACTTTTGGGATGGATGACCGCTCCGGGGAAAAGAATCGCGTTTTAATCAAATTATTATCATTGTATACTGTTGTTATTCCTCTCTATCAGATTTGTAATTGAGAATTACTTGTATTCTTAATGTTATAAGAAAAAAAGTGTTGTAAATTTCCAGTAGTTAATATAGAAGGCTAACAAGTGAGGGTTCAAAAAGATTCCCCAGGTGGTTTGATGTTGATTAGGTCAATCGAGGGTGTTAATTATCGTAGGATTGAGATGTAACAATTGCACTTACAGCGGTGGACATGACGTCGTTGTGCTGACGCATGCTGCTGTCCGCTCTGCCGAAGAAGTAGGGCACGTTGTGGGTGCAAATGTTGAGGTTCCTGATCTTCTGTATCTGCAGGAGTCGGTCCTCCGTGGGTCCGTAGATGGTCTCCAGGATGTAGCCGCGATCCTCCGGCACGACGTGCCAGGCTAGGTTCCTGCTCACGGAAAATATGGTCGCGCACTCGCCCTGCGTGAAGTTCTCCATCACCTCGAACGTGTCCTCGTAATCAATGAGCTTGGCGCCGATGTTCAGCTGGCCGACGATCACGCGGATCATGTCCAGCTCGCGCGGCTGTATGTTCTCGTTGACGAGGAGGCTGTCCAGGCCGTGCTCGGTGAACTTGATCTCGAACTGATCGTCGTAGATCTCGTACGCCTCCTGTCGGTTCACGGCGCTCACCGGGAGGCCCGGTATCGCGGGATCCAGGCTCTCCGTGACGAAACTGTCCGCCTTCGAGTCGCTGAAATGACAGCTGAGCACGTGGTAACGATGGAGCTTCGGCTGACAGACCAGCTTCGAGGCGACGTTCAGTCGGACGCTCGTGTAGCTGCCCTCCGAGATCGCCGTCGAGTTCACTTGAACGTTGAACGTGTACACCGGCCCGTACAACCACGGGACGTCCACGTTCACGCGTGCCGCTGAAATTATTCACGAATTGGTCATGTTGGTTTTTCTCTTCTAAAAGAGAAAGTTTTCTTTATGCGAGAAAAACCATCGACGCGCATGTTGCGTCTCGCGTCTCGAAATACAAATCAAGGAGGTGCAACTGTGTCCCTAGCTTGGCTTGTTTAGACAAAGTATAGGACTGATTAGGTTTGAGGGTACGGGACGTGCCTTCCTAGTGTTTCCAATGAAAGCTTAATTAAAAGTTATTCCTTTTATAATTGTTTCTTTTTTATTCCACCACCTATTTCCAATAGGTCCCAGTACGAAACTTCGAATTTTAAAGATATTTTTGAGAAATCGACAACATTGGGGGTTGAGAAAATTTGTTCCCTTTAGGAAAATTCATTAGATTAGTGTGTTCTAATTTACGAGTTAAAGAATCTATTCATTGAGTTTGTTTTCTTTTTATTGCAGGTGGATAGGACGGCTGCTTCAGTGATCGGACGATTAAAATGGCACTGGCTGTTTCGAGCCGAAAATAGGTAATGACTTTTCTTTTCGAAAGAACTACAATTTATCCTTGAAGATATCCAATTTTTTATGTAACGAAGGAACAAATATTTAGTAAGTTATAAGCTGCATAGTTGCATAGCATTTTCCCGCCAAAATCGATCCTCCCGCTCGCGCGGAAGGTTAGAATCTCAAGATGTCGTTACTAACCTTAGACTCGAAGCTCTGCAGCCAATCACAAGCACTTACGATAACGCGCGTTAAAAAGAGGCACTTATGTTATCAGCGCCGAAAATAGTTGGGAACAATGATATGTACATGGAACGATCCGTTCCATAAAACTCACAGACATCGTTATCTCCACTTTTTTCGTTTTTTATAAAACATTGGAGCTTTCGATCGCTGGTGCATGTCCGGTTACCAGGACAGCTACCCTACTTTTCGCCTAATGGCGACCGCGCGCGCCAGACACAGCGTGTGTACGCGAATTGAATGATTGGAGGTTTGAATGGGTCGATTTAGAGACGGGTCGCTAGTCTTCGATACTGCACGGTCGTATCACGAGTCGGGTTTCTTTAGAGTTTTAACTTTAAGCTCCGTTTGCACCTCCATCTTCTTCTCGAGCGTCTTACCGCGTTGTCGAAGTGTCGGGGGTCTACGTATTCGAATTTCTCACGTTTCGTCGCGAACCAATCGATCACACGCGTACACACGCCACGCGTACGTCACGATCGACGGCTTACCTAAGAAAAACGGCACCACCTGCAACACTATATTCATGGTGACACCGTGCAACGTTCGACTCTACTTTAGCGGAGTCACCGGTGTTGGGGCCGCTCTTATACCGTGGCTAAACTGCACTACTGACCTCTTCTTACGATTAGCTGGCTCCAATTTACCGAAGCCGGCTCTCTCTTTCCAGTAGGAAAATAAAGCGTGGTGCTGAGCCGCGATAGATTTAGAGAATTGACACGACGGTGCCAATCGGGGTCATGAAGGGACCCCGAGCCACCCGTTTAACACGCCGTTTCGAAACTGGCTGACAATTACCCCTGCGTGTCAACGACCGTCGGTTATCGTCGTCCCAGCCTAGCTGCGTCTCAATTCTGCTTTTTAATTCGAGGCCGTGACGTTTAATGACGTCAACTATCGTTTTTCTGATAACGTTCCAATGCATCCTGAACCTCCCCCTCGACATAGTTCTTTCACGCGAAAGATGGTCAATTGGAAAGAATAAGTTCCGAACGTCAGCCATCTTGCGTTTACATCGGTTCTTCGATCAGTAACAGTAGTTTCGAACGCTCGAAAGCTACTGTTATTCAAAATTTAATATCTATAAAAGATACGAGACGGTTGCATAAGCTCTGTTCGTCGAGTCTATTACTTTTCGACATTTGTGTAATTCGCTGACTACCTGCTTCCGTTCCTCGGTTAGCTATTTTAGAGGATCACGTGGGGAGTAAATTGTTTGTGACCGTAGTTATTCGTGTCTCACAATTTTACGTCGAAAATAGAATCAAATGATACAGAATTCTAAGAAATATATTATGAACAGAGCTATTATATTCAGTAGTAATTTGCACTATTTCCCAGACTGGAATATTGCACGTTTTGTTCGAGGGTTCGCAGAAAAATGAACTGTTCAGGAACGAAACGCTGAGAATCAAGATAATCCGTGCAAAGGTTCGTGCGTCGGGTAATTTGCTAATTGGACGCCCCAACTGAATATCCCCTCGCTGTATACTAATTTAAAATCGATAAATTAGACGGCTCCATGCGTCCTCGTCCCACGGGGGACGCGTAACCGTGTAAAATCCGTGTTTCGAAGGGCAAAGTCAGACGTCGTCATCGACGAACTTGATCCCGACGGACGCGTTCCAGAAACTAATAAGTTCTAATCCGTTTGCATATGTTGACACTTTGATCATGTACCATGGACCGTCCTTCGACAACCTCGTAACCTTGGAAAACGAGACTGTTTAAGGTTGCAAACCAGGTCAAGCCCGGACAGTGGCTCGGCGTTCCAAGAAGAAATTTTCGTGAAACGAACGAGGATAGATCGTGGACGGTGTCAACGTTTTAAAACTCGTTAAGGCCTGACCCGTCCTTCGTGAATCATTGATGGTACCGACAGTAACTGGTCACGAGTAGCAATCGAGCGATCCAAGGGGGAAGGGAAAGCCTAACTGACCTAGGAGATACAACACTACAGTAAAGATCATGCTGACGACCTAGTCGAAACAAAGTTGTCACCCCCGCGTGGTGGCTAGGCCTTTTATATGGTCGACGTGTAGCTGGTCAGGGGCTGCGGCGGGGAGCAATTTAATTGAGTTTCCACAGTCAGCAACGCGAATTTCTACCAGGGAATTGGTGGTTTAGACACCGCTTCGCAGTACGCGCGTAGATGAACCGCTGGGTAATTGTACAGGATGTTAAAGAAAGTGTTTCAAGACTCTCAGTGAGATGAATAAAAAGTCAACGTAGGTCTAAAAGTTAAATTAAAGGTCTTAAAGTTCCTTGTGTCTTCCCTCTGTTGTGAAGTTCACATCTACTTATGCCATAAGCAGTGAGATTTACACCTGGCTATCTCGAGGATCTTTTGCCTCTGCAACATTGTATAGCCGCTACACGCTCGTTTTCTTATCAACGTGCTTTGTCTCATTATCTTGTTAACAATAACATCTCTCATTCGTGCCCAATTTAATTTCATTTTCTTCCAAATTATTACGTAACACAGGGTGTTCGGCCACCCCTGGGAAAAATTTTAATGGGGAATTCTAGAGGCCAAAATAAGACGAAAATCAAGAATACCAATTTGTTGATGGAGGCTTCGTTAAAAAGTTATTAATAATTAAATTCAAAAATTTCAAATCGTTTTGGAAAAATTATTTTCGGTTGCGGGGGTCAATTGCAATCATTTTTGGTGAATAGACATACCCCCGAAATCCTGCGCATTTTTGAGAAAAAAATTCAGTACTGGTGAAACTTTAAACGTTAATAACTTTTTAACAAAGCCTCCATCAACAAATTGGTATTCTTGATTTTCGTCTTATTTTGGCCTCTAGAATCCCCCATTAAAACTTTTCCCAGGGGTAACAAATGTCGTGTTTTCAACACATTCGATCTAAGATTCTTTTGCCAAAACTCAGCTTATGTTTTCCCCAAATTGTCTTTGGGGAAAACATAAAATCTGTGGTGGGTGGTTTTATAATTGGTGGTAGTGAACGTGCTAAAGAAAAAGGAAAAACTGGTGGGTGGAGTGTAATCATATGGGCATCATTGGCAAGAACCTTGAAAATGACATTTATCTCATAAGCGGAGAGAGTAATTTTGTCATTATCGCGTTGATCTACTGCAATGATCTCGTTTGCAACACTAAATTAGATGACGTTGACTGCTGGCGCGATAATAGGCGAAATGATGGTTTTTGGCAAGTCTAGAGCCTCGCTCCTGTGATCTGGTTTTGAGTGCTCGAATAATTATTTCTTTCAATATTTAGTCTAAATTCTAAACACTAATAGTGCTAAATTCGAATTCTAGCGTGAACCGATAACGTTGGAAATGACACGGAAATGCTCGCGAGCCCCCAATCCGTGTGGTAGTATAAAAAGTTGCATGGAACATCTATTCTATATCTCGTTTATGCCCCTGACCCATATTACACGATAAAACAATGCTTGGCAATGTTTTTTATTCGGTAAATATTCCCTTTTTTTCTGTGGATTCTATAGAGATATTGAACGAGCAAATAACAGGATGTTCCGATTCCCTTCGTTTCCATTGCCCTGGAGCTATTTGCAGATAAATAACATTGTGTGCTTTGCTTAGTTTCGCGATGATCCATGGAAACATGTACCGGCATTCGTTCCCGGAAAAAGGTTTTTTTCAGCCAGAAGTCGGTATAGCCATCTCGTGATTCAAAACTACAACTAAAAGTTGTCGATCGACGCGACGTCGGTCGATGTGGGCTATTTTAGTAACACTTTTACGTCCATTACATAGGTAGCAGCCCAGACTCCCAGAGGCTTAAAGCAAATTTATACATTGTAAATACGACAAAGCCTGATTGCTGATTCATAAAACATGGTAAGCCGTTGAAAAACACGATCGTGAATCAAGATGACCTATTTGCATAATGATGAATGTGATTGCGTACCAAACTGTACTGTAACTAAACATATTTTGGACGAGGTCGTGTATAACAGTAAAGAATCTCGACTTCGTTAAGATTACAATGATTTGTTTTTTCTCTCAAGGTTCGAATGACTCAAGGTTTGATTTTCAATCTTGAAAACTACATATTGTAGTTTTGTTTATTGTTTTCTATTTGGTGCAATCACAAAGGCCATCTTATGCAGGAAGTAGCAATCGCCACTTCCAAGTTCTTCGGCAATATCTCGACAAACGATCAACAGCAAACTATCTTCGATAATCATTAGATTGCATATCGAATCGGAGGTAACGGTAATTCTGCCGGGATGACCACATCGACGATTCCAGCAGAGTTGCCGGTCGATGCACTGGAAGACATGAAGCTGGTAAACAGAATTAAAACATGGCCGAAAGAAAAGAAACCTTACTGGTCCCTCAACTGGTGGTAGATTCGGGAACTCAACGCTTTTAACCTTTTAACATAATGCAGTATGTATCTCTTATTTTCTTAATAAATAATCGACACATCGATGTCCGAGTCATTCTAGATATAAAAGCAATATTACAAATAAAAAGTCAAGGGAAATTCGTCTCCTTTCGCGTTACAAATATTTTTTAAAAATACGCGAGGTTATTCGAGTGAAAAGCATCGTATAAAACGTTCATGGTGTTACACGTGATCGTAAAACAATCAATTCGGCAAATGATCGATTAGGTAAAACGACCGAATTCGGTCGAAAAACGGTATCGTGTGAACGGGCTGTAAGTTTTTAGCATAATTGTCGCGTAAAGTCTTTCAAATTTTCAATCCACCTGCTGAGCGATGCGCGATCGCCAATAAGGTACAACTACGAAGCAGCACGGGGGGGCAGAAATCCGAGGCGCGCGATTGGATCGCCTGGCAAGTTGCGCACGGGTAAGTCGACTATACATTGATGACGTCACAACAGTTCATCCAATGCAGTCGCAGGAATCTCAGTAATAACCGTACGTACGTGCGTGCCGTACGCCGAAGCGTGCTACTCGTACTCGGGCGTACAAACGAGAAAGGGGCTCTGTAGAAAATTTCCGTGTCCGTGAAAGATGTTTCCCGACAGAGACATGCCAGACGGGGTTCGCGTTCGCTAACATTTCCATTCACAATAGGGGAGCACCGATCATTTGCGAGCTAAATGTATTCGAGGAATCGACGTGTCGAGGGCAGACTGCACGCGAACCGCCGCCGCCGTACCTGACAGTCCACGCGGCCCGGCCCCAAAACACTTTCTCCTCGCTATATACACACGACAAATCGCATCGTGTTTCATTCACACCGCGAGCGCCACTGGCAATGTCGGGAAGTGACAGTCCAACATTCTTTCACGGCCAGCCCTGGTCCAGCTGGATAGAAAGAATCGGACGAGACAAGCCGTTGAGTAAGTGCGCTGAATCACATCGAAAAGCTCGTTCGTTCGTTCGCTGTCGCTTCACAAAACGCGACAACGACGAGCGTCGAGCTCCCGTGTACCTAACCTCAACTTCGATGCTCCTTTGTCCGTCGACTTGACGCACGGGCATCACGTTGGGGCCCCCCTATCGCACGCTTTTATTTAAAAAAAAATCGTCGCCAACGATTGCCTGCACACGGCCGTCGCGTTTTGACGTTCCCTCGGGACGCCGTGCGCGTTTTAACGACCTTTTTCGCTGGCAATTATGTAATTCGTAACGAAATACCGACCGTGAAATACGCGGAGCGTCGAAGCCTTTAGTTTTCAGCGTGCAGTCTGGCACAGATCGGTCCTCGGACTCGTTAAACGATTTCGATCGGACGCGCTCTTCCGATATCTTTTTCTCCAATTATATGTATACTTGTATACTTATATCTGTCCTCTTTCTCTTTCTTCTCAGATGAAATTCTGTTGAAAGATTGTGCATGTATAATATGTAAACATAATAAAAGTTGTTTACCCAGAAGTTTGTGTTTTTTATTTCATGTTCTGCTTTTGAAACCAATAGAGATGTATGAAAACTATATTTTAAAGGGTAGATTTCATCTGTATAAGATTGACAGTAATATAGAATCCATTATAATGTTTGTTCAGATGGTAATTACAATTACAGTGTAACATATTTGAATTTTGCATAGATGTCCAAGATCAATCATGATAATCTTTTATCTTTCTGCTTCTCATTTAAGTACTCATTTTAGAAATATGCATTAATTGCAAATTGTACATATTGTCTGTAACAAGTAGTTGACAACTCAGATATTCTTGTATTAAGCGGTCTGGTGTTTTATCATATATTCCATAAAAGGATTTGGTTTGTTTCAGGCGATGAAGAAACAGAAGGTCAACTCCCTAGCTCAGTTACGCGTCTTGCAGCAGAAGGTAACTATCATATTACAATCTGTAATTTATATTTGCATTTAATATTGGAAATACACAATGTTCTTTATTGTATGAGATTTATGAATTTTATTAACAAGAGAATTTCTGTTACAGACATTGATTTATATGGATTTTGCCCAGAGAGGGACAGTTTTTACACGGTAGTGTGTGAAACATGCCACGCCATAGTTAAACCACAAGCTCTAATACAACATATGGGTATGTCATTTTGTATCTATATACTTTGCTGTAGCATTAGTTGTATAGTTGTCAAATCAGTATCTGCTTATTTTTCATGCATAAATGTTTCTCTATTCGTTTTAAAGACATATTTTTACTTTAAATACACAATAATAAATCCACTCAAAGAATAAAATTGAGATACCAAGGAGATAAATATCTCTTGATTTATGCATGTACTCTAAAACACCTCGATTTTACGGGCTCAAATTCGACGACCATTATTTTAAAATTGGGTAATTGTTAGCTGCTTCACTTCAAATTAGCAATTTACTGCAAATGGGTTTAATATCTCATCAATAAATATCAAATTAAAATTGTTTGATATTCTCTGTTACTTTCATTTAATTAATTCTTTAAAACACGGTTATATATTTAGCAATCGTGATCGCATTTTGGACAATCCCTCTGTAAAATTAATCTTAGAACTATCTTATCTTTATTTACGAAATTGTTCTACTGTCTGTAATCGAATAAAAAGTGGGTAGAATTTTATTCAATTGAAAGATAATGATTTAGTCGCGATGCTTATTCAACACGAGATAGATTAATATTATTCTGTATTTCGAATTTGAATGTTTATTCGATCAGTAACGATTAAAAAGTTACTTAGATTTCAATAGTTTTCCGAGATTTTTATCCAGATAAGAATTTTCCTTATCTCTGAAATCCATGGTATCGAATTTTACAATTATTCGAGTGCATACATATTTGATTTTCAGAATTGTTTTTCTCGATAATGAAAGGCCATACAATTTAAGTACATTCAGAAGTATATAATTCGTTATTTTAGGGGCGTTCTGATTTAATGGATGCCTCTCTCCTCAATTAGTCCTTTAAATCGAGGTTCTATTGTACAAGCTCGCGTCGGTGCGTTCAATTTACTTAATATCATAAAGCTTTCAAATGCTGTCTTCAATTGTCAACGCTTTAAGATACGCAAATACAATAAATGACTAGCAAAGCTATCCGCAGTGAATTCTTTCAAGATGTCGTCGGCTCGGAATTAAATTGTCACAAAGTGAAAGGGAGATATAGAGGTCTCGTAAATCCTAGATATTGATACAATTTTACACAATCGGAAGTTATAAATCGATACCCGATAATTCTCAATGTTCCCTCGCGAGGAAAGTGATCCAGGAACTTTTAAGTATAATTTTCTGATACTTTGAAAAAAGAAAAATCAAGACACATTGAAAGGATCCACTTATACGTACGAACAAGAAGAACAATTGAACGAGAACGGTAGCTTTCTCGATCATTATTTACAGTGTTGACGATCTTGCCGATTTCTAATAATAAGTCGTTCTCAGTTTCGAAGATTTAATTATTGAAATGTTAAGTTAATACCCAACTCTATACAAGGCCCACCAACGGTTAGGTGATGGAAATCGGTAAGGTCGTCGACACAGTGAATAATCCTTCTTTTCAGGCCGACTAATCATCCGCTCTTCAGCGTTTACCATCGTTGTAAACGTTGCTCGTATTTTGCCGCAGAAAGTCGCCATCCTTCCGGCACGGTCAATTTTCCAACTCCCTCCACCCCGGTCGTAAAGCCTCCCGTGAAAACGCCCTATTGCAAAGTGTCGAAATTGAAAAAGGCGCAGTCGTCGCCGCAGATCTCGACCGGGACCGCTAAGATCAATCACACGAACGTGAAACGGACCTCGGAGCAGCCTAGCGTGCCCACGAGCTTGTCGTCGACGTCGTTACCGATCGTCACGTCGCCGCGATCGCCCCTCGAGTCGCTGCCGGTTCAGGCCGCGAACGCGACCGGGACCACGGTATCGTCGAGTCCTGTGAAGAGTCCTGGAACGACGGGCGGTCAGCCTCGCCGGAAAAGGCTCAAGACGGACAGGTCGCTGCTCAAGGATCGCGAGTACGATCCCGATCGTCACTGCGGGGTCTGGAACGACGAGACCGGGAAGCCTTGCACCAGGTCGCTCACGTGCAAGGCGCACACGGTCTCGCTGCGACGGACGGTCCTCGGTCGGAGCAAAACCTTCGACAAGCTCCTCGCGGACCACCGCGCCGCGAAAGAGATACCGAACAGGCCGACGAAGGTGACCGTAACCGGCACCGTGACCGTATCCTCCGCCACCTCGAACCTCAACCCCCTGACACCCAACACCCCCGCCTTGACCGTCGAAACGGAAGCGCCCACCTCGCCGCCCGTTCTATCGCTGCCAGACACGTATCCACTGCCAAAGGTAAGAACTATCCTCCATCGCCTTCTTTTGCGCCTCTGTTGCATCCTTGGTAGGAATCTGTTTATTATTCACCACCCACGTTGGGGTGGTCCTGAGCTATAGCTTCTCGTTCCTGCAGTAGGGGCTCAACGTTCAAGTTTAGGAAGGAGTAAAGCGTTAAAGAGGATATTCGATGCGCTAGGGGTTCTTGATGTGTAGTGACACTCTTCTGATAAAACCTGTTCCCCTCTGTTCGTGTCTGTTCCTGTCGATTTCTGTTGGTTCACGTTCGTTCCTGTCTATTCCTGTATTCCTGTGAGTGGATGAAACAGTTTGAGGTAGATTGAATTATAGGAAAGGGGGGGAAAGTTGCTTTATTCTGGGCTCAGCTGTCGAGATACTCAAATTTTAGGCCCTACGTAATTTAGTGTGTCACCGCTGTACAAGGTATTCGGCCACCCCTGGGAAAAATTGTAACGGGAGATTCTTGAGGTCAAAATAAGACGAAAATCAAGAATATCAATTTCTTGACTGAGGCTTCGTTAAAAAATTATTAACAATTGAATTAAAAAATTTCAAATCGTTCTGGAAAAATTATTTTCGGTTGCGGGGGTCAATTGCAATCATTTATGGTCATTACACATACCCCCGAAATCCTATCCACTTTCGAGAAAAAAAATCAGGAAGGTGCTGAAATTTTTCGACGAAAAAAAAAATTTCAAATCGTTCTAAAAAAATTATTTTTGGTTGCAGGGGTCAATTACAACCGTTTTTGGTCAATAGACATACCCCCGAAATCCTAACCACTTTCGAGAAAAAAATTCAGTACAGTCGGAACTTTAAACGTTAATAACTGTTTAACGAAGCCTTCATCAACAAATTGGTATTCTTGATTTTCGTCTTATTTTGGCCTCTAGAATCTACCATTAAAATTTTTCCCAGGGGTGGCCGAATACCCTGTATAATTGCTTCACAAAAGTGCTATTGACAACGTGTTTATTAAATATTCTTAACACGTTGATTGCCGTAAGGGTCACCGGTGACTGGCACTCGACTTGGTTATAGCATTATGGGGGTCATCGGTGACCACCACCGCGAAAAATGCATTAAACATAATTACACAACTTACATAATAAAAAATTCTTGTTGGCACCATGGGCAAACCACGTAAAACGCGCAGTCAACGTGTTGAAAAAGGAAATAAATTTCTCTTACGTGTGAGCTCCTATTGCGCAGGAATTATTTTCGAATGTATTGGAATCGTTCTAACGAAGGATGAGATCAGAGAATTTTCGTAGACAGAACGCAAGGACTACCCTAATATTTGTACTGTAGGCTGATGACAAGGGCAGCACAGTTATTACGCCGCAGCCAATTAGCAGCTGTGACATCTTCTCATTAGGCTACAGTATACCGGGTGGCATTGAATCCGTCGTGAAATTACGGCGCGTGCTTGGCGCTAGGTTTCCGATTGGTGGAACGACATTGGAAATGTTCCACCAATTAAAAGTCATCGATGTTCCATCAATCCGGAAGACCTTACTCGATAGACTCGATGCCCTCGCGTGTGCAAGGATAACTTCTGTAACTCTTACTTATTGATGAGATTCTGCAAAGTAAATTAAAATCCCAGATATCTCTTTATTTTTAATAATCGTATAGTATACACTGTCGCTTTAATTGATACATTAGCTTGGAAAATATTTGTTGGTAACTTGTGCCAACGAGAGTAATCCTTCATGACGAATCTGCGTCGAAACTTCGGTATTAAATATTAAAACTTCACAGCGAAACTGTACCATTAGTTTCAGTATATCAAGCTCTGTCATCGTGCAGAAGTTCGTTGAAAAGTGAGAGTCAAAACGGAGGAGTTCTCCTTGTTAGGTGTCACTTCTCATTTTGCGATATTCTCTCGTTTTTTTTTTTTTTTTTTTTTTTTTGGTAACTGTTCCGTTTGCCCTTTCGCTGCGGGGCGGTTAACGAAAGAACGTCACGATATATGGGTCATCGATTTAGATTGAATTTTGCAAGCACTATAACGTATTGAATGGCTGAAAATCGAGTTTGAAGTTTTGTGTTCCTCGTTGGACGCGTATTGATGTTTCAGGCTACGAGGAAAGAGCCGTTCGACCAGTATTGAGAATTTAATACTGCAATATTAATATGCACTGGAGTATATTTTTTGTGAGCATACATAAATATGTAGTTTGTACGAACATATACCATACATGGTTCAAATAAAGTTTTACAAGCTGCATTCTAGGAAGCCAATGAAAGTATCGACTTCATGGTTTTTTAATTATACGATACAGGGAGGTAGTTTAACGATTTCGTTTGATATAGAAAATGCAATACATCGAACTCGATTTTCTCATAAAATTCTGAACATATTTATTACTCTTCGCAGCGAAAGGGTTGAATTACCATTATATTTAACGATTCTGTAGATGGTCTCGAGACAAAATAATTTCCTGCGTGGAATTCGGCGCGCAGCTTTGCGTTCACCGAAAGAAATGAAAGTTTTTCATTTTTCCGTTTGCTTGAAAAGCCTTCTGTTTCGTTCCAAGATCTCTCTCTCGCGCTTACGCGTTTTCCAGGAACTCTCCTGGCCACCCACGTGTTTCGTGAGAATTATACGTTTCGTGGGAAACGAAACGTACCTCGATGATTAGATATTTAGATTTCTTTCGTAGCTGTTTTCTTTTAATTTTTTTTTTTTTTTTTTTTTTTTAGTAATGTGTATCTTGTAACAACGTTCTTGTGAAGTGATATGCATGGTCTGGTAATACTGAGTTCTTATATGTAGTGTGTACAATTGAAACTTTCATTTCTAGGCGTCTACCGACGATTCATGACGCGATTATAGCTCGGTGAAATTCTTTCACGGCGAATTGTGAAATTATTTTACGTTGTTCTTTCGTAGTCGATCGCTATTTATTTCTGTGCTGGTATTCATTCGACTCGATGATTCGCAAACCTTATATTACCGAATACCTTTCATTACTTTTTACCTGGAATCATCGTCTTGCGTAGCATAACGATTCATTCGTCTAAAAAAATTGTTTAGAATCAATTTCGTTGTTACCTTGACGCGAGCAACATAAACTGTGCCATCGATCGAAGTTTGTGGAACAGTTACGGATCTTTAATAGCTTTGGAACGCTTGAAAACGTAGAGGCTTGTCGAAGCTGGATAATTCTGGCCAATACCGGGGAGCCTAAAAGTTTCCAAATCTTAAAAACGATTTACGAAGTTATTAACGAAGCTTCGCTCTTAGTCCTTGGTTTCTGATGCGATTGTCAAGCGCGCGTTTTACAGTAGAAGGCCCCCTTTAATCTTCTGCGGGCAGCCATATTGGAGAACTAACGTCAGTCGTGAAGAAACGGTTTCGTGTATTCGATTAGGCACATGATAAATCAAAACCCGATAAAAAGAAAGAGAAAAATACAGTAAACGTCGCTGACAAACATGGATCGATCGACCCAGACGAGTCAGCTGCGGAACAGTAGCCAGCAAGGAGGGTGTCGGTTGATACCTGTTTTCTGTTTTTGTTATTGCAGGCTGTTGATTTGCTTTATCGGTGTCTGGCCCCGCATGGCTCCACTAAACCTGTAAGGCATGGTTTCTTTTGGGCACTTAAACGCCAACACCTCGTAAGGGCCGTACGATTCTTATTGCGGGTCGCCAACGCTTCTCTTTTTTAGACCAAGCTCGAAGAGGACTTCGCCAACGAGGAGCTGAGGAGCCTGGAGTCGTCGATAGTGAACTCCACCAGTTCGTCGCAGTCGAGCTCGATGATGGCGCCGATATCGGTGGTGTTGCCGCCGTTGTCGCCGCTGCCAGCCGCCAGCAACGACGACGACGAGTCGTCGGTGGCCACGTTGGTGCCTAGCACCGCGTCGCCGGCGATACCGGTCGTTCCAGCGTCGTTGCCGGCCGCTTGCGCCCAGCCTCCGTTGGCCACCGGTGTCCTGGAGGCGGAGACGCCCGTGGACATCGATCCCGAGGCTGCCATGACCATCTACTCCCCGATCTACAAGGACAAGCCACAACTGGTGATGCAGTTGCCACGTTCGAACAATATCGCTCATTCGCCCGTGTCCAGGAGCTACCAGGTGCAGGCCTCGATGCCCAGCCTCATATTCGAGCCTATCGAGCAATTGGAGCAGCTGGAGCAACTGGAGCAGCAACACGCGCCCCAGATCAACGGGAAGAGACTGAACCACGCCACCCACGCGACCCATCCGAGTCCCGTGAGCCAACGACAGCCCAAGAGGACCAAGCACGACTACCAGCAGGATCTGACCACGGCGATACAGGTCGAGGCCACCACCACCTCCTCGCCTTATCCCCATTTCGGCGACATCGCCTGGTCGAACTGTCACCCGGAGCCACTGGCGGTCAGTCGGTGGCTTCGCATTTCGTCCAGCCGTAAGCAGTACAACTTTAATATTCACTGACATAAGACCCCGCCCACTCCAGGCTGAGGACCACGCGAACCGGGTGTTTGTCTCTACCTCTTGTTGTCTTTAGTTTCGTCGTTTCGCGAGATCCGTTTAATCGCGATCGGTCAGGTCCGAGGCGCGTGGAGCAGGGACGAGTCTTGATGTACGGTGACGACGTGGCGAAACGCGCCGGCGGCGTCGTCGAATCGCGGGATCATCGCGAGGATCGTGGTCCGTTCGTTTCCACGAAGCCCGCGACGACGTTTGCGACGCACGTTTCCCGGAGGATTCGGTGAGTCCGCGTCGTACATTCACGACGGATTAGTTTCTATTATAGGGAAAGAGATATCGCGGAGAGAATTGACTAAAACCTGGTCTCTCCGTTTTTCGTTCCGATAGTTTGCTAAATTTTTACGGTGTCACGAGACGCAGATTACACTCGACGATGTCGTGCGAACATTTATGGAATGGGTACCTGCAGATCTATCGCGTGGAATTCGAAACATTCCTCGAGTTCCCTTGGCGATCCCATGGAAAATCGTTGTGTCCACATCCAACCCTCCCCTTCGACACCCCAGCATCTTGTATCAACGATGCTTTTCCGATTACTATATTCACACCGTGTAAAGAAATCGTGTGACGCGACAATAGCGACGCTAGGCCCTTTCAGAGTATTATACAGGCAGTAAATAGCTTAGGACACCGACTGATATACAATTTACTAAAACGTATGCTTGTCGATATGATTATTAAATGACGACCGGTCAGTCTTGATCAGAATGCTTTTTCTTTATTTGCGTTTCGACCCCGTACGTCTTCGAAATATCTTTGGAGTAGTTGAAAATTCTAAATAAGTATCCACCGACCTTCACGTGGGCCTCGATATAATTATAGAACAGAATTATTTTCTAATTTTTCCCCCAATCTGATATCGCATTTCGCTCTTACGATCTTAATCTCACGTAGGTTTACAATTTTTAATCAATCCAAAGATGGCGGATAGACGTAGGGCTCGAAACGTGGACGAATAAGTGGCTGGTTTGCGACCGACGAATCATCAGTTTATTCTATATACAATTTATTTCCACGGTCAAAGGTTTACACCGAATCGTTGCCAACTGCAAATATCATCTAAGGTTTCGCGTTCAGGTTCGACTTCCGGTTTCCATCCGGGGGAGATTATCTAGCTTGCCAGTAGGTCAAGGTTTGTCGCGAGTAGAGAGAGAGAGAGTGGGGCGATTAATTAGAAACGACATCGAATTTTGGGTATTAAAAACGACGGCGCAAGGGATACAGGGATTACGGGATTCTCGCGGAAGACGCGAGCGACCAGTTTAAAAGAATTCGTGTACAGAAACGTTGAGAGGTATGTGTAGTAGCGTAGCCAAGTAGTTCTTGCGAGCACCAGGGGTGTGTTTTGTAAATAACGCCGTCGTCTTTGTAAATACGTAACCGGGGTGGGGGTGGGGGAAGAAGAAGAAAAAAAAGTAGAGTCGCGCGTGTAGAAACTTCAAAGAACTTATTTTCCACGATTCGGTCCGCGAACGGAGGGTCTCGCCTGTACATACATATATATCATAGTATACATATATATATATTTTTTTTATCAATCACGATCTCTTCAATATTTTTACGTATAACATAATATACATACATAACCGCGACATCTCGGTACCGTCGTTGCCCCGTTGGTTTTCCGTCGATTCTCTTCGATTTTGGTTCGCGCGTAGATTTCTATGTAGGAATAGTACTCCAAACATGCGATTACTCTCAGTGGATACGATATTTTTATGAAAACAATTTTTTTTTATGTTACGTTAATAAGATCAATTTTTCTTGACCTTTTGGACATTGGTACGAGTCCTCTGAGAACTTTGCACAAAGAATCATGTTTTATTTTATTGCTATTTTTTGACTTTGGAGAAGAAACCCATTTATCAGAGCATTCATTTTTTAATTATGCTTCTATAATTGATAATGAAAAATTTCGGAATAAAAGTAGCTCTATTTCCTGTGAATAGAAGCCCCTGTAAAAGATCTAGAATAAAAATGGAGCTTCTTTAAAATAAAAATATTCCAATTGTTTTGCGTAATTTTTCCAACATCCTTTTAGAATTAAATAAAATATCGTGTCATTGCAAACCGAGAGTAATCGAACTAGAGGATTGTGTAACGCTTTAGTTTGACGATATTCGTATAGGATGAAAAATTGTGTTCTATGTTGGCCAACAATGGCGTCCCAGGCTCCCATAGGTGAATTTTTAAATTTATGGGGACTCGTTTCCTGAGACTCGTACGACATTAATGAGCCCTAATTGTCCCGATACGTAGTAGCTATCACACTCGTACACACACACCCGAGACGATTATTTATTTTTGTAACTGTGTCGGTTCTAATTTGCGTCGCGCGCCGTCTGTTTTTTTCCAGCGTGGCGCGACAAGTGGCATATACATATGTAGTATACATACACATGGACTTCTTATCATAGATTGTGATATTTAATTAATTAGTGATTAGCAAAGATAATTCTAAAACGTGCGTTAGTGAGAAACATAGGCGGCCAAAAATGATTCGCGAACGAGAGGGGGAAAAAAATTATAATATATGTACATAGAAAACGATAAAAAAACAAAAAGAAGTAACAGTGGAACGACTAGAGCTTAGTTTGGCTGCGAAAATCTTTCGATCCCCGGCGCGTAGGTGAACAAATTCGCTGTACATTTATTCGTGTTTGTAGCGTTCAGAGTATATCGATGAGTTTCGCTTCTCGCGTAAGTGCCGATTCGTAAAATTGTTTCGTTTGATATCGATGGATGCGGAGCCGACGAACGACGACGAGGAGGGATGGGAATATACGAACGAGTAGGATAAATAAATGGGAAAAAGTCTAGGGGGAGAGAAAAAAAAAATCGTAAATTAGTTCCGAGAAGCGAGGGAAACGTGGAAGCACGGAGGGGGGGCGTTCGGTTTTCGTTTGATTCCCGCGCAGTATAAATAATAGAACGCTAGAAATATTATCAAAAGCTATTTCGAGGCGAGAACGCCGCGACGCGTCGGTCCGGCATCCCCCGAGCGATCGTTCGTCGCGAATCGAGTGTGGACGAACGATCGGTGGAGCAACGAACCGGAGACGGGGCAAGCTTTTATCCGAATGATATTAATTTTAACTATTTAGGAAAGGTTATCGATTGAGAGTCTTGAAAATATTGTTACTATTCGGGGAAGAGAATTCTACTCTAGATGTAAATTTTTATTCGTTAATTTTGATCTTGTATTTGAAATTATTTTGGTTGAGTTTACTCTTCTCTTATTTTAGTGATAAAAAGAGTGTCATGAAAGAATACACTCAAAGGAAACTATTTCACTTGGCTGTTCTCATATATTTAAGAAGATATTCCCTGAATCGATATAATTTTATTTTCAAGATCGAGCATAACTACTAATTTTAATTTTAACGAATTGTACATAGTTGGAAAGAACGTCCGTCCCGAAATTGATCTATTTTATTTATTAATGAATTTCCAGGCATCTATAATTTTTTTAAACAATTTTTGTTTAGTCTAGTAAGGACTCGTCTGATCAGTTGAGATTCGAGATTTGTTGATTTTAAAAACAACACTATTGTATTATAGAACCGAGAAAATTCATTTGGAGTTGAGTTAGGTGTAAATTAATTTCTCTTTCGCTTGTTTTGGCTCCCTAGCCCTTCTCGCGCCTAGTATAAATTTCTGTTATTTAAATTATTTAGGTACCTCTAAAAACAAAGGCCAGTCAACCTTAGAAAAATTTTAATTTCTGACAAATGGGATGGACTATTTAGATAAAATCTTTGTTCGTAAGATTTGTTCCCTAGAGTGTCAATTACTGGTACATAGTCACCTATCGATGTCTTCACATTGAAGACTAAATAGTGGTTTGTATTTTATTAATAACTCGCGATTAAACTTTCATTCAAATAAGAATTTTGCCCGTCTCTGTCCTCGATTGTACACATACACACACACACACACACATACACACTCGCTTTCATCGACCGCATAAACGACTACTTCGCCTTACGATTCTAGCCATAAATTACCGCCTTAAGGATACGTCAGATAACTATATAGGAACCGACCAGTCTCCATCGATCGTTCGTCGCGTCGTTTCGATAAAAAACACACCAATGATCGAACGATCGGGATCCCCTTTGCGGATCGACGCGAACGGATCGTTTCCGGCGTTACTGATCTTCTCGGCTACCTGAAACCGTGATAATTTGTACATAAATCGCGTAAGCAATTACCCACGTACCTATGGTATCGATGAAATCTATATAGGTATATATTATATATATACATAAATATATTGAAATTGAGGAGAGGTTTAGCGAAATCGCGGATGGTCTGGTGCGCTTATGTCGTATTTCGGGAATACTGTCTGTAATATAGAGTATGTATCTTCTGTACATAACAAGTGCCCTGTTCGCGAAATCGTGCGACGACGCACGTGAACGCTGCGTGTGTACTTTTTTTTTAGTTGTACGTATCGCGAGTTTAGAGTGTTCATCGACCGATGTGTTGTTTTGTGCGCGGTTCGTGCAACTTTCGACGCACTCGAGAGAATATCCATAGAATAACAATATCGAAACGCAGAAGAGAAACGTTTCTTTTCGATCGGGTAAAAGGAATCGTCCCGAAATTCGTACGAGGCATTTTGGCCGGTTGGAAGGGAAACTATTTTTTTCTTATTCATCTTCGACTCGTAAAGCAATAATAGTCAACGATTAAGCGGAAATGCATAGCAATAATTTCATCGACTGCGCGTCTTTATGCGGGACACTCTCGCACGATAACATCGTCGACGTATCGATGGAACGATTTCTATTCGACGAATCACCTGAAACTCTCGTTCACGCGACCCCTAAATCCGCGACGCGCAACCCTTCCTTTCCCGCCCCCCGATTCCGAGCGTCCGACCTTCTTTATTTTTCGTATTCGTTTTTCTTTTCTTTCGAAGATGCACCCCGTTCTTCGATCGATCGTTCGACGATTCTCCCTTCCGGTCGACGGAACCGTCTGAAAACTCTTAACCCTTAATTGGCGGGTCTATTAAGACCGAATTAAGAGCGAATTCTAGAGAGAATTAAATGACAGAGAAACGTACTACAATTAAACGCGAATTTGCTTACAGAGTTAGAATTTCTAATAGGACTAGTTTCTCTTGATCTGTGCATTACGTAGATTAGAAAAAAGTGACGTTTATTCCGAATTAAGGAATAATAGAAACGGTAAAATTTTACAACGCAATTAATTATGCTGAAATAGGCAGTCGATTTTTAAATTAAATTTAATGATTATCAAGTTCAAGATTCCATCCCTCGGTTATGGAATATTCGCTCGGAATATTTCCCGGTTCATATTTCCGTGGATCTCGAACGAAACAAAATATTTGTGATTATTAAAAACGAAATCAAATAGTTACCGTGGAAAGAGGGGAAACCGTATAGAGAATGTTATTTAATTCGACCGACGAATACTGGAAAAACATGTACATTTATTAACAGCGATATCCGATTTCATATTTAATAATTGCGGATATTTCGTTTCGTTGGAAACGACTGAAACGTTTCGAATAAATCAACAATAGATCGTTTGATCGCTTTCAATTCATAATTAGGCAAATAATGGTCGAGCATATTATATATATTTAAACTTACGTGGAGTGTAATTAATCGAGGTTCCATATAACGCGAATATAGTTCGATATAATCGTATTACTATCGTTCTGAATAAATATTCGATAGCCAAGGGGTTGTTTAACTTTCAAAAATTATCAAGTTCTTTTATTCCACGAGGAATATTTGAAGAAGATTAATCGAGAGTTCCCTGCCCGAGGGTTAAGGGTTAAAATTCGATTCCGTTTTCGTTTTCGTTGTATAGTTAACGAGCCCGCGTGGGACTGCGGTGCAAAGGACACTTTCGCGGATCGCATAAGACTGAGTACGCTTAAAAAAAAAAATAAAAAAATATATATAAAAAAAAAGATAATACAGAAATGGAAAATTGCACGGTCGCGAGTCGAATCGACCTTCGCGACGGATTCTTTTTCCCCCCTTCCGGTCGAAGCTTCGCGATGGATCGATCGATTCGCGTCGTTCAGTTTCCGGTTCGCGAATCGAAGGACGTTCGTACGAATTCAACACCGCGTCGGGTCCCAGGCACTGTAATTTCACGCGGAGGAAAGAAACTGGATAAGCTCCGACTACGTTCATGGCGCAAGACATGATACTTTGTGGCATTTAATTTAAATATACGTTTTATATTTATTTGTAAGTTGATTTTTGTTCTTTCAGTCCGCTCTAACCTTTCACCCGTTTCTTATCGCGCCTCTGCGCGTCGACGATTCTCGTGGACAGAAAACTAGATGGGTAAAATTTTATTCCAATAATAGACGACGAGTAAAAACACAATTTAGCGATTCAACGATCATAGAAGTGTCTTTTTATTTCAGTCTTGGATTTGGGATTTAAGTTCTAGATTTCATTTAACGAACGATAGGTGGAAAGTTTATTTTTTATTTGGATAAGAATTTTGCTCATCTTTGAAAAAATTCGATAAAAGACGTTATTAGTGATATTGTGAATTGATACTGTTCGGGGCTTTCGAACTTGAGTACGATCGAAATTATTCTATTTTCTTTCTCAAACAATAATCGAAATCGATGTCCACCTTCCAGGTGGTTGATAGACCCTGTCGTGGACATTTGTTAAAAATATATTTCTAGAATTTAAAAAAATTTTTAATAATTGTCTAAGGATCGTCTTCCTAATGGAAAACATTCTGGCGTGATTTAGAGTGGAGGGAAACGACCCTGAGTGACCAGCAAATTTGACATTGACTCTGGTGAAGCTCATGCTTGGACAAGCGTGAATTCGAAAGCCTTGAGCAGTATTAAATGGAGAGGCCACGAGAGCCTGAAAGGGATGTAATGTTGGTACAAATTCACGTACGTTACATGTATTGTCACATATCATTCTCCAAGGAGGGAAAGGAATTATCGAGCTGCAATTCCTTTCGATAGTTTTCCCACGATTATTGGAAAAACCTCACTGATATACTAATGATAGTCCAATGACAAATAATTCCTATTTTCATTGGAGCACAAATAGCAATTCCTCGACTCATTTTCATCGGAAAAATTTCGAACGAAAATACAGAAACAAATATAAAAATTGTTGTTTTGCCCAAAACGATCGATTGCGGAAATTAAAAGAATTTTGTTGGAACTTTTGCTGCTCGCAAAATCTGGATAAAGAAAAGGGGGATGATATTGTTATTTACGAGCGAGCGTTACTGTATTACGTCCGCTCGAACAATGGCGATTGACAAATAATTTCGATTTTCATTCGAGCACAAACAGCAATTCCTCGACTCATTTTCATCGGAAAAATTTCGAACGAAAATACAGAAACAAATATAAAAATTGCTGTTTTGTCTAAAACGATCGATTATGGAGATTAAAAGAATTTTGTTGGAACTTTTGCTGCTCGTAAAAATCTGAATAAAGAAAAGGGGGATGATATTGTTATTTACGAGCAAGCGTTACTGTATTACCTTCGCTCGAACAATGGCGATTGTACAGCAGGCTTTTTTCCACGCGCAGCGCGGCAACTTTGACGGGGTTATTTTGAAACCAATTATCCGCCGTAAGCGCCTTTTCCTTCTAGGAGAAGAAGAGAGGGAATCTGTTAGAATGTAAAATTAGAAAGTATACTTAAAATAGTGTGTCGGCCGCCTTTTGAAATCGGACGTACACGTTCCTCGACGTGCACTTCCTCCTCCTACTACTCACTCGTGACAGGGATCGGAGAAAGAAGAAAGAATTACTGTGGGTGGTCAAATTATTACTTACACGCGTGTTACATTACCAGTTACACGAGCCAGAAAGACATTCTCAATTTGATACCTTCCTTTCTCTAGAAATTTATTTCAGTCAAAATGGAAATTAAATCTTTCAATATTTACAAGAATTCTTGGCATTATTACTTACACGCGTGTTATATTACCAGTTACACAAGCCAGAAAGACATTCTCGTCAATTTGATACCTTCCTTTCTCTAGAAATTTATTTCAGTAAAAACGGGAATTAAACCTTTCAATATTTACAAGAATTCTTGGCATTATTACTTACACGCGTGTTACATTACCAGTTATACGAGCCAGAAAGACATTCTCGTCAATTTGATACCTTCCTTTCTCTGGAAATTTATTTCAGTCGAAACGGGAATTAAATCTTTCAATATTTACAAGAATTCTTGGCATTATTACTTACACGCGTGTTATATTACCAGTTACACGAGCCAGAAAGACATTCTCAATTTGATACCTTCCTTTCTCTAGAAATTTATTTCAGTCAAAATGGAAATTAAATCTTTCAATATTTACAAGAATTCTTGGCATTATTACTTACACGCGTGTTACATTACCAGTTACACGAGCCAGAAAGACATTCTCGTCAATTTGATACTTTCCTTTCTCTAGAAATTTATTTCAGTCAAAACGGGAATTAAATCTTTCAATATTTACAAGAATTCTTGGCATACATTGTTTAACATTGATTTGCAATTTTGTATTGCTTCTAAATCTGAAACATTTTTGTCTGAGAAGACTTAATATTCTTTTTCAGTGAGGTAATTTTGAGAATGCTTATTTTATCAATTTTTAAGTATATTTCTAACGCGTATTGTTTATAATGTAACCACCCACTGTATCTACGATTAGCCTTACGATTAACGACACTCACACGATCTACACATGTTACGATTTCCGGAAAGTCTGCAATTCAGTGATTTTTCTCAAATTTGACTATTTGGCTTCAGTCTTATTTAACGTTCAAATCTCCAATTTAAACTCCAACTCAACTTCTATAGTTGATAGTCTCAAAATAAAACAAAAGCATGTGAGATAAGTGTTTCATTATTAGGGCCTTCTTCTAATTGTGATTATTTATTATTTCATCTCATATGCTCGCCTTTAAATCGAGCGCCCCTGGCAACAGGCAACCCGATGTTCGCTGAAGCCAGCTTTGAGCCTGTTCAGGCATCGATTATAATAGATTTTTTAACACAGTATTTAGGCAACTCGGTTACCGAATATCTCCACAAGTAAATGTCCAAAGAACGAAACATTTATTTCTAAATAACACATATTGCGAGGAGCTTTTATTTTATTTCAAAACCCATCAACTATAATAAATTTTTTAACACAGTATTTAGTCAACTCTGTTACCGAATATCTCCACAAGTAAATGTCTAAAGAACGAAACATTTATTTCTAAATAACACATATTGCAAGGAGCTTTTATTTTATTTCAAAACCCATCAACTATAATAAATTTTTTAACACAGTATTTAGTCAACTCTGTTACCGAATATCTCCACAAGTAAATGTCCAAAGAACGAAACATTTATTTCTAAATAACACATATTGTGACAAGCTTTTATTTTATTTCAAGACCCATCAAGTATAATAAAATTTCATCTGAAAAAACTGGAGTTGAATATATAAAATTGCAAAGTCACTAAACTGCAAAATTGCCGAATTTTTGATCAGACAGTCGGATCGAGGAAAATCGTAGATAAAATCTGAACCTGTTAGGATCAACTTCCACTTTGAATTCTCCAGAGTGACCGACTCTTCGTACCCGATAAAATCCACGTTTGTTGGAAGGTACCGTCGCGTGTCACGTTCACTTCAGAGGCACACCGTGCGGCACGTACTATTCTGCGATATTTCATACATATTTTTTTATTAATCAAGTAGAACGCACGGCGCGCGCAGACGTTTATCGACGATAATGTCCGATACAATAGCTCACATCGAAACCAGAATATTATACATAGCGTCTATCGTCTTCTTCGACTCGATCGGTCGAACGTTCATCGCGGGGATGGGCAGAATTCGCATCCGCGTTTTAATTTCGAACGACGAACGAAACAACGGACCGTTCGTCCGGTGTTTGTTAAATAATAATAAAAATTTTAATCCCGAAATGGAACGTATTACCGTTCGAACAAATATTGTACTTTGGTTTTATCGATTGGATATCGTTCGAATTAAATTTTGCCCGTCTCCGTCCGGTTGGGCAAAATGTAACGCGATCGAGGAATCACGTTCGCGATTGCACGTGTAATTGTTTTGCAATCGCGACCGTAAATCGTCGATCGGGGTATATTTTGGTCGGCTGCACGTACATTTAGATCGCGTAAGATGTACAGTTTATCGAGCAGGAAGGGGAATTCGTCTCTGCGACAGTGTGCGGTTCGTTGCAGGTCTTCAGGGGCGAATAAAGGAGAGATTGCGACGGGCTCGAGACGCGTCGAGTCGCTTCGAATATTACTCGAAACCGGAAAAATTTCTCTCGAAGAATTTTCAAAAGCTTCGAATATTATGAACGCTTAAAAAGTATCAAACTATATAGATAGGTAGCGATCTAGATTATTCGATAAATAATGGGCTGTTAGAAACCATTGCTTGCTTCGTCACGATGTAAATAAAAAGTAAAAAATTCTATAACTTATAGGAGCATCTATATTGGAAAGTACGCATCAGAAATTCAGAAGCAATTTTTTAACTACGTGACAACACGTGGACTTGTACGTCAGCTAAAATTTACATCTAAGCCCCTTTTTAAAATAAAAATAAAATTTACTATCGATGGGTTACTATTTATTACTAAATCCATCAAAACTTTTCGACACTTTTCATGATACTCGAACGTTCTGGTTTCGTAATAATGTTCGAATCGATTCGAAACTTCGTATTCTCGATGTCCCTTTCGCTAGAGTATTACTCGATGTCCCTCGAGCGTTTACTTTTCTACGATAGCACCCCGCTCTTATTTCGTAAGAGCGTCGTCTTCGACGCGTCGCGTACGATGACGTCGTTTGGCCAACCGTGAACGATTGGCGTTGTATCTTTGTAAAAAAAAAAAAGGAAACAAGAAAACGAGCAAAACGAGAATGGGCGAAGTAATCTTAACGTAATCGATCGGCGCGTGCTCTAGCACGCTCGCGATCGCGTTTCTCTCAGGTATTTAGCATGTTTGTATCTAAACGACACCTCTCTGCAATAAATAATTCAGAGTAGAGCCCATTTCGGACGAGGTTTGTACGGTGTAAAGGTGTTTTTCCATGTTTCTCGTAGAGGCTTCCTTCGTATAACCTTATCGGATCTCCTGTACAATTTTTCGAGCGTATCGATGCTTGCTGCATGTCGTGGAACATTATAGATTTTTATAGATCAACACGGTCTCGAGCAATTCGTCGATCGCGCGCATTTTCATCGTTCATTCCGAGATATTCGAGTTTCGCGCGGATTTTTAATACTTCTAGAATTTCTGCGTTAATGTTAAAACACATTTGGAAACGTATAGACTGGGTAGCAGAAGTTTTTAAATTTAATCTTAATATTGATAAAAAGAGTTGCTCGTTTGCTGTAACGTTAACGCGTAGTATTTGTTCCTGTAGGAGGGTTGATATTCCTATTTGTAATACTACGATTTTATATGAAATTCAATCGAGTTCGATCTTATATAACCGGGGGGCGTTTCTGATCCCCTGAATCGAGCATTTTTTATCGTGGTCTTTGTTCCTTTATAGAAAATTAGGTTCGCTGTTTGTAATAATGGCATTAACGGTAATCTCTAGTTGTACGAAATTTAATTGGGTCGGAATCGAGACTCCACTTAGCATAAAACGACAAATGCAATTTTTATAAGCCAACGAAAACGATTTATCGCAAATTCATTGAACGAGCTTCCTTTCTTTACCGATCCTTCGACGTTTCGACTTTGAATTAAAAATTTATTCAGTTCCCTTCGACGCCTATTGCTGTTTCCTTTCGATTCTTTAAAATTTAATTTCCAAGTGTTCCTACTAAATATACAGGGTGTTTGGCCACGCCTGGGAAAAATTTTAATGGGAGTTCTAGAGGTCAAAATAAGACGAAAATCAAGAATACTAATTTGTCAATGGAAGCTTCGTTAAAGAATTATTAGTAATTAAATTCAAAAATTTCAAATCGTTTTAGAAAAATTATTTTCAGTTGTGGGGGTCAATTACAATCATTTTTGGTGAATAGACTTACCCTTGAAATCCTACCCAGTTTCTAGAAAAAAATTCGAGAAGGTGTGAAATTTTTCTAACGAAAAAAAAAAATTTCAAATCGTTTTGGAAAAATTATTCTCGGTTGCAGGGGTCAATTACAATCATTTTTGGTCATTACACATACCCCCGAAATCCTACTCAGTTTCGAAAAAAAAATTCCTTACCGAAAATCTAATTTCTGGCCAGAAATGTCTGTCTGAATTTTCATGCTAATCTTTAAAACGTCATAACTTCTGAACGGATTGGACGATTTTAATGTTTAAAAAAGCAAACTACGCGTATTTTGATGGAGAATATGTACAAATCGCAAAAATATTCGAAAAGTTGGTCCTTGACCCCGCAAAATGAGAAAAACCTCATAAAAATGGTCCAATTTTCAAACAGCTATTATTCCCACAATTGTGAATATATTTCAATGAAACTTTTTTCTGAAGTAAAGCTCATGGGTACCTACAAAAAAATATTAGACAACTTTTCTGTAGGGTGTCAAACAAAATTATTAAAAACGAAAATTTTTAAGAAAAATCGACAGGGGGTAGGTGCCTAAATTTTTCGTCGAAAAAAAAAATTTCAAATCGTTTTAGAAAAATTATTTTCGGTTGCAGGTATCAATTACAAACATTTTTGGTCATTACACATACCCCCGAAATTCTACTCAGTTTCGAGAAAAAAATTCAAATAGGTAGTGAAATTTTTCGACAGAAAAAAAAATTTCAAATCGTTTTGGAAAAATTATTTTCGGTTGCAGAGTTCAATTGCAATCATTTTTGGTGAATAGACATACCCTCGAAATCTTGCACGTTTTCGAGAAAAAAATTCAATACAGGCGGAATTTTAAACGTTAATAACTTTTTAACAAAGCCTTCATCAACAAATTGGTATTCTTGATTTTCGTCTTATTTTGGCCTCTAGAATCTCCCATTAAAATTTTTCCCAGGGTTGACCGAACACCCTGTATATCCCTTTTTTTAATACTATTTTTATGTCACTATTATAACACACTAATGTATTTGTAGAAGTGTGCTTTACTCACGAGACGTCGAAAGTTCAGTAATAAACTTAGTTCCTAAAATGCAACACGCTGCAGTCATTTTAATAATTCATCTATCATCATCGACTGTTACCAACGCGAAATTATCGAAACCCCGAACTTTTTCTCGCCAGTCTATACGTAATCGGACTCTCCTACGAAAAAAAGGAGACATTCTTAGATTAAAAGGAACGTTCTTCGTTCCTAGGGAACGACTTTTCTCTAAAAACTTTTCTCTAAAATCTTCGATACTATCCTAACGTTTGTTATTCGAGAATAACGCTATCGCTGAAACTATAAAACCGACTGCGTGAATTTTCGTTATTTTGCGTCTGAAAAAAAAAGGAAACTATTTCGCGAAGGAACGCCGCCGTTCCTGGCGTCAAGGGAACCATCCCACGCCCACGCCGCTTGAAACGTTCGACAATATATTTCGTATAAGCGTCTTATGAGCGTTCTTGCGCAAGTATCTCCGCTGTATTTCGTATAACCACGGTGGAACGTCGATTATTAAAAATAATAGTGATTCTATGGTCGACGAACGTAAAAAAGCCCGTGAGTTGGGCAAATGATTATGTAATAAAAAATGATTGATTCTCAACAGTCACGAAATCGTTACACTTTTAACTACAAATTGGATCGGTGATTTATTCGTAACAATAATACTGGTGAATATTATTTGGAGAATAGTAATCATTAAGATCGATTCAGATTTGAAATTGAATAGTTTCACGTTTCGATAATCGACTTTCTGCGGTACTGACGTTTCATTCGAAGGCGAGCCAAGCAGTATTACGAGCGTTCTTCTTGACCCGGCGGTCAGGCAGGCCTCTGCGACGATTTCATTGCGGGACTCGTTGCTCGATTACAAAATTACGTGTAACGAGCAACCGGTGTATTGCGTAACGACGGAGTTGTGTTATCGGTTTCGCGAGGTTCGAGTATTGTAACGAAGGAATCGAGGGAAACGAGTGTTGTTGAGGAAAACAGAGGGAGAGCGAGAAAGAAAGTTGAGAGAGAAAAAAGAAATAGAATGCAGAACGCGTGTGAAAGAGTTAAAAATGATAGAGAGTGTTTTGGTTGCGATCAAGCAGCGACAGTATTGTTACACCGTTGATCGTTATATGTGCATAAAAGCTTCGGAAATAAAAGAAATTTAAATCACAAGAGCGACGCGTTTCCTTGTCGAGCGATATTCAATCATCGTGATTTATAGCTCGTTACACGGAAACGAGCCAAAAGTCACTTGCCTCTGCTTGTCGTCGATTTGATTCGCGTCGATGGCGATTAATCGATAGGAGGACGTCTATTCTTGGTCCTAACGTCGTTAACGCTTCGTTTGAAACTTTGTTATAATCTTTGGATCATTATAACCTCGAGAAAAGCGTGATCTGAGGTTATTTTAAAAGTTGAATCTTTTAATATCGCTTTCCTATATTGAATTTCTTTGGAGATTGTTTTTTAAGTGCATCGACATAATCGAAAGTCGCCATCGACTCCGAGAAAATTGATATTTTCCTGTATCGAGTAAGAATTTTTTGTTCAGTTTTGTAAATACTGTAATTATTTTTATCTTCTTTTGATTCTTGCGTCGTCGACGTTGTTTTGTTTATTACACGCGTGTACAGGGTATCAAGCATTTAAATTAATTCCACTGCCGTCGAAGGCGAGACAAAATGGCTAAGAAGGCTCTGATGCTTTTACGATCTTGCAGTCGAGATCAAAACAGATTCAACAAAGCATTATCACTTTGATATAACATGGAATAAATAAGATAAGTTTAATATAGGGCAATCTAGAACGAATAAAACTAGAAGAAAAAGATCCATCTAAGCAAACAAAGAAACGTCGACTAACTTGGAGAATCTTCGCAACAACCTTGTGGGGACATTTTTTGATCACTATCGAATGCCTTGAAACCATTTGAGCCTCTCCTAGTCGTGTTTTCTAGCCTTCGATAGCACTGTAATTAATTTCCATTACAATATAATTTTAGAAACTGGTAACTCTTTTTCCAATCATCAAAAATAGGCATTTCTCTATAAATTTTTAAAATAAAACTAAAGATCGTTCCAGTTTCTAAAATCCATCGATAGACTATTCAGTTGGATCCATACCAAAATGGCCACCGACCCTGACAAAACAATTTTTCTTTCTCGCCTGCGTCGATTAAAATTTTCTGTTCTGTTTCGTTTAGCGAATTTCCTATGCATTCGAGGTTTTTGAATATATTTTTTGTTCAATATCCCGTTCACGTCGAGCTCGTGTCGCGCTGCTGCGAACAGGAGACGCGGATCTACGGCGAACGAGCGAGTTTCGCGCGTAACGTGAAAGGACAGCGCGGTCGTATCTTCGGGGACAGAGAACTGGTCCACCCACTGGGAATTCCAGATGTTTTCCATCGGCTATCAGGCTAGAGAGGAACACGAGAAGCGAGCGTGGACGCGATCGATCCGATCGAGAACGATCGTTATCTTGTCGCCTCGGTGTCTACGGCCATCCCCGCGATCTACGTAAGGAAACGATCGAAAAAGAAGTTCCCCCGTAGTTGCAATCGTAAAGATTAAATCTGTCGTCTGCAAAGAACAAATATAGACTCGATTCTTAACTGCACCGTACTTGAAACGCATCTAATCGGAGCTTGTTTGAATCGCGCATTGTATAGAGCTCAGATTCCTCTGGTAAATATCCTAGAATTTTCAAAATTTCACTGACGCTTGATATTTTTATTTTTAGCACGCCTCTCGAAGAAAATTGTTCCTTGCTTGCTGGCGATGAGAGAAATAATTTGTCGATGCTGATGGCGGTATATTGGAGGATGCTTGAATTCGACGATTTTTCAGACTGTTTTTGGAGGAAAAAGATTACACAGGTAGGTTTAAACTTAATTTTATCCAGTGTAATTTACAACGATATCCACTGATTTGTATTGACATTCTGGGAACCAGTGCTCGCTGGGTGTAAATTGGGCTGAAATTCGTCTAGCTTCTATTTCTCGGTCGCGTTTGGCCCCCGCGGTAATCCCCCGGCGCGTAACAAAGCGTGGATTAACGAAGACGGCGACGGAGCGAGCGCGGGCGACGAGGTAAAATTAGAGGTGCGCGGTCTCGGTGCAATTATTAAAATAGAAGAGTGACCGGTGTATCTGCGGGTTCAAGTGGAAGAGGCTTGAGTCATCCGACGTGTAACGCATCGTCAAGTAAGCCCCCGGAGGTGGTACCCGCGAAATCTATTTGTTGACTGCCGTGAGTGCACCAGCTGGACCCAATCGAGAGACTTTGCCCGATCCTAGCGACCGTCCGGGTTCATTGCCACCGAACGAATATTTATTTTCGAATCTACGCGCACGCTAGAACGTCGATAATCCCGACTTGACGCGTTCCCTCGCCTTCGATCAACGACTTTGGCATTTTTTTATTTAAAAACGGGGACGAACCGCGATTAACTGCTTCGTAGGCTTGTTACGGGTCGTCTCGGAAAGGTCTCAAAAAAATTTCATCGAAAAACTAGGGGGACACGTGACTTCCCCTTGTAAGTGTCCCTTGTAAGATTTATTTCTCTATCTCACAATGAGAAAAGTATCGTTTAATGTGGAAATTTCAGCGTGAACCCCACATAGAACGCGTATCTATTTAAAAAATCGGTTCTTTCGTTATAAATGATTTCGAGACGTTTTACGAGCTCCAAGCGCCGGTCACCGGTGACCACCACGGCAGTCCAGGCATTAAAAATATCGTCGATCGCTCCATCGAGCAGCCACGCGTCCGCTATATTATTTATCGCGAATTCCAGCATTCCCGTACGTCTTCCAAAGTTCAACAGCCTAAAGATAGAGTACGCAAAGTCTCAGGTAGACGCCAGCAACAACCAGTTACGACGCCTGGAACGACTCGGGTCGTTTTGACCTCACCCTACCGGTCGAGGATTAAGTTACGCCGCGCATAATGTTCTCGGTCGTCCCTTGTCGAGTTTAATAAAAAAAGAAACGAAAAAAATAGAGGTAACTTTTCGTCGAAGCGCGCGTCGTGGAATAAAACCGAGTCGTTCCGCGTACTCGTGTCTGTTTCTATTCTAGAGCACGAGTCCCCCCGGGTCGATCGGTCCCGGATCTTTTACCTGGGACGGAATAATCCCCTTCTTAACGGCTCCAGGTGGCCGGGACCCTAAACGGGTCCTATTCACGGTCGAAGATTTGCGAACCCGAATGGCCACGGTTTTCGTTCGAGACGAAGCTGCGAGACGATTCTTGGTCGTCACGTTCTTCCTGCTTCGGCACGGGTTCAAAGGAACACGATCGCGGTCGAATTTGTCACGGAAACTGGTCTTTCGATGGCGGCCATATTGGCCTCGAGCTGCAGTCTTAAATCCACCGTCGAAAGGGAAACATTAATGCTTTTGGAGCAGCTCCACTCGCGAACTGAAGAGTCTAGGCAAGTGGTTATATCTTTTTTAGCGAATGTACATTGAAATTTAATTTGAAATTATCACTCGTGAGGATTAACGACTGAATTAATCGTCCGTGAAATATTTTATTTTTGATCGTAGAGTGATAGAAAAGCTGTTGTCTACTTTTAATTCATTCGACGTTTCTATCCAGATGGGTATTTTATCCACCTCAGACGGGTAATGATTAATTCGATCGCGAATCGTTTCGAGCGATCAAGGATCGCACGTTTCAGTAGTAATCATCAATCGTTGGTTCGATTAGTCCCGACACTATATCGAGACAGAGACTCGTGTACCTACAAATCCGTACATGAGGCATAGTAATCATCGTAAAACGATCGGCGTGAAAGCATGTTGGCAATTAATCGAGTGTGATCTCATATCTCGTTTATAAGCAGTTATATAAGGCGAAATGAAAACGCGTTGGGCGTGCTAATCGTGCAGTAATCGATCAACCTTCGTACTTCCTCTTCTCAAAAAGTAGTTCCTCCTTAATATGCTCACACCTTTTAGTCGTCGTATCTCGCCATAGTTAATATTGACACGATTACGAATCAATATTTGCGTTCCCTTTCCGCTCGACCGAGAAACGTGGAAGGTTATTCGTGTGCCAGGAAACAATTTTGCTCCATTTTAATATATGGTGAATAAATAACGACGTATAACGAGTATCGAAACAATTTTATTGTTAGGAATTGGAAGATACGTAGGTGCAAAAGTATTCATAAATTTTCGATATACGTTCGTGTCGGAACATTTTGTTTTACATAATAGGAGATTTATTTCAAGAGAAACGTAGATTACAAAAGGTAATTAATTTCACGCACGCAGGAAGGATTTCAAACCTTCGAACGAGGCAATTATCGGTACGAATATACAGGAAATTTACTTCATCCATTATAACAATACCACGCATCGAATTTCTTGAAAGCAATATTCGAACGTTGCTCAATATTATGATGGAAACTGCAAATATGGAAGCTGCAATTAAATAGATTGAATCACGATAAATATTCCGTGTACTCCGGATACATTAAATATGATTGTGCAAGAATCTATCAACGATATTGCTGAAGTTAATCATGAGCATAACATATACATGTATCTTTCGATATTAAATTCTTTACACGTTACTCAGGAAATATTTGCTCCTATTTTTTTGTGTACCAACAAAGAGTCGACTCTTAAAAAATTTTATATTAATTAACACGTTGATCGTCACGTTAGTCATATATGGTTGACAGGAGCTAAAAAAAATTAATTCTCACAATGAAATATCGAAAAAAATGAACTTGAATAGGATCCACGAATTTCCTGCAAAAATAAATACTACAAGAAATTGTAAATTAAGTATCATCCAATTGCCTGAAAATAAAATGTCGATCTAGTACTAAGTTTCATAGATTTAGTCCAACACTCGTTAAAAGATCCATTTTTCATTGAATCTTTTGTAGTCATTCCGATGAAAAATGAATTCCAGAATGGACCATCCCCAGGTCTGTGCCTGTCGTCGAGTGCCAGCAACGAAAACCCCGGTGGAATCGTCTCTCGACCATCTGGCGAGTCCGAAACTCGCGAATGCGTCCCTGACCCTTACCCGATCGACTTCTTTTCACCCGTGTGGGGCCCCACGGTTCACCCCGTCCCACGGAATGGTTCTTTACAAGGAGCAACCTGTCGTCCCCTGGCGTCGTTGGATCTCTCCAGCATCCTCGACTCTCCTCTTCTTCTATTTCGAACGACCGTGTTCCCCTGCTCTCTCTGTCGTACGCTGGTAAGCTACATTCGTCTCTTTTTCCACGGTGTTTGCAGGCAGCATGGAAGGGGCCAGAGGCCGAAGGAGAAGGAGAAGAACCAGTCGTGAACCAGAACCGTCGGTCCTCAGAATCTCCCAGTCACCTCTTCGAGTCTGCGCGGGGACCAGCGCGTGGATTTGTCCCGATCTCCGCGGCGATCGTGCGCGAAAAGGATCGATATTTTGTCCCGCTCGTCCCAGCACGGGTTTTCGGTGATCAACGGGTGCCGGTCGATCGACGATCCACGATGACGACGGGGACACCGGCCAAGGATGCCGACGATTGACGAGTCCGGTGAGTTCGTTTTCCTTTCTTCCGACCGGCTTCGGTTCGGGTTCCATTCGCCGATCGACGCGCGCGAAAACCGGTCGCTACGCTGTCCCACTGTGAGATGGATCGTGACATTGTACCACCGAAAACCGGTACTACCGTGGAAATGGAAATTCTAGATCGATATACGCTTGGTATGCGACCAATCAACCACTGTTTACCACATCCTCCGGTCTCGTTTGTCGGTGCCTGTGAGATACGTTTACTCGAAACGCTGTCAAAACAGGATTGCCTCAGGAATTTAATTGCATCAGCATTTTTAGAAGCAGATTTTAACATTGTTTGGGATATTTTCATCCTTATTTACTGTTATCTTTCGTCTATAGGAGGCTTTATTATTCTTAGTTAGAGTTTATCTACGTTATGCTTCAATTCTTATTTTCGAAACTGTCAAGTCATAATTTCTTTGAAAGTTTATTCGAATCTAGGCACTTAGGAACAGATTTTAACATTGTTTGTGATATTTACATCCTTATTTACTGTTATCTTTCGTCTATAGGAGGCTTTATTATTCTTAGTCAGAGTTTATCTACGTTATGCTTCAATTCTTATTTCCAACACTGTCAAGTCATAATTTCTTTGAAAGTTTGTTCGAATCTAGGCACTTAGGAACAGATTTTAACATTGTTTGTGATATTTACATCCTTATTTACTGTTATCTTTTATCTATAGGAGGCTTTATTATTCTTAGTCAGAGTTTATCTACGTTATGCTTCAATTCTTATTTCCAACACTGTCAAGTCATAATTTCTTCGAAAGTTTGATCGAATCTCGGCATTTAGGAACAGATTTTAACATTGTTTGTGATATTTACATCCTTATTTACTGTTATCTTTCGTCTATAGGAGGCTTTATTATTCTTAGTCAGAGTTTATCTACGTTATGCTTCAATTCTTATTTCCAACACTGTCAAGTCATAATTTCTTCGAAAGTTTATTCGAATCTAGGCACTTAGGAACAGATTTTAACATTGTTTGTGATATTTACATCCTTATTTACTGTTATCTTTCGTCTATAGGAGGCTTTATTATTCTTAGTCAGAGTTTATCTACGTTATGCTTCAATTCTTATTTCCAACACTGTCAAGTCATAATTTCTTCGAAAGTTTGATCGAATCTCGGCATTTAGGAACAGATTTTAACATTGTTTACGATACTTCCGTTCTTCTCTTTCTGCTGTTATTCTCGTTTGGCAGCCATCCAGGTTTTAATAGCTCTCATTGGAATAGCGTTTCTGTTACAATTTACCTACTTTGTACTTCTTTGCAACAGATTGACACAATGAAAATGGACACTGTTCAAAATATCTCCACTTTCCAAAATTCTAAATCGATAAACTGTTTACTGTGCCTTGATGTTCCTTAATTGTAACTCTGTTAAAATTTCTCTTCCAACTTTCAAATTATCTACAATTTGCAATAGCTTTCCTGGAACAGAAAGGACGACAGTAAAAAGAAATTACAGTACTTTCATAAGCAATCGAAGGGTCGGAACAGTTTTGTTGGATTTCTTGGATTTATTGGCGTCGTGTGTTTCCCGAGACTAGATTCTAACAGCGTTTACGACGTTTCGTTTTTACGTTTACTGGTGTTCCACTTGTTCGGATCTATTGGCGCTGCTTTTGTTTGCGTCACAGTCGGGACGAAGTTTCTTGGACGATTTACTTGCGCCAGGTTTCTTTGAGATAGATCGTAACACCGTTTACGACGTCTCGTTTTCAAGTTTATTAGTGTACCTTCTCTTGGCGACCTATCGTCGTTCCTCTTCGCTACTCTTGAACGTAGTTTCCTCGACTTCTTTCGAGAACGAAAATTCTAGATTCACGCGGATTCTGTGGATTTAATACTCGACTTTTTCCAGATTGTTATTTTTACGAATCTGAATCGAGATTGACTCGCGATCGACGCTTCTTTGCATTGTAAATCGACGAACAAACATCGCTGAACACAATACCGAGTCCCATTGTGGAATTGTCGCACTAATTCTGCCCAACTCTTGGCGATCTATCGTCGTTCCTCTTCGCTACTCTTGAACGTAGTTTCCTCGACTTCTTTCGAGAACGAAAATTCTAGATTCACGTGGATTCTGTGAATTTAATACTCGACTTTTTCCAGATTGTTATTTTTACGAATCTGAGTCGAGATTGACTCGCGCTTCTTTGCATTGTAAATCGACGAACAAAGATCGCTGGACACAATACCGAGTCCCATTGTGGAATTGTCGCATTAATTCTGCCCAATTCTTGGCGATCTATCGCCATTCCTCTTCGCTACTCTTGAACGTAGTTTCCTCGACTTCTTTCGAGAACGAAAATTCTAGATTCACGTGGATTCTGTGGATTTAATACTCGACTTTTTCCAGATTGTTATTTTTACGAATCTGAATCGAGATTGACTCGCGCTTCTTTGCATTGTAAATCGACGAACAAAGATCGCTGGACACAATACCGAGTCCCATTGTGGGATTGTCGCACTAATTGTGCCCAACTAGACGCCACGGGCGCGCTCGTGGAATTGGAAATTCAGTTCGTCTACGCGTAGGTGACTTTCTACTTCGACTTGTCATTGGATCGATGTAAATTTTTACCGAAGGACAATGGCAGAAAAGCGTGGGTCACATGGAGGTTGCCTAGAAGTATCTATGACAGCGCTTCAAAAAAAAAAAAAAAAATCACATACCGTCTGTACAAAATTGACAAAAACAATACAAGAATTATCCTTCCTTTTTCCAGTGCATCTGCAAATATAGCCATTCCTACGTAACCACGTTGCGTAGATCATGTTCTACATACAGCAATTAACCCTTATATGGTAACTGTTTGCTTTCTACTTTCTCTATATTCGATAATTAAGTCTTTTTATCGTTTCATAACAAATTAATGTGTTTCGTCATATTAACGGTACGTTAGTTTTTTTTTATATTCGAAGTGAAACAGTTTAGAATGGCAGGAAATGGCCCCTTCGCTCTATCCTTTAAATATTGCGATTCCATCGAATTTGGACGCGATCGAGGGCTTAAGAAGCTGCGGATCTGCGGATCTGCGGTACTTAAAGGTTTATCAGACTTTCACAACGAATTTAACACAAAAACGGGGCCAATCGGCCCGCAATCGATTTAATTGCCAGGAGTTATCGGGTTTACCTCGTTATTGGGCGTTCTCTCGTTACCCATCGATTGTCGTTACGTAGACGATGCGTTCATTAACGTAACGTCCACGTATAAATTGCGACAATATATAGGTTATTGAGAATAATTATTCCATGCAAGCTGTACCAGCTACGATTCACGTGGCGCACGCCGCGATGTCAATAACCTGGCTGGATAGTTGGGGTCGCAAGCGCTGCAAATCCACGATAAAAGTACGATAACGATGGACTTTGACGCGCCGATATTGCGCGGAAATAGTGCAATCGTATCCTATTATGCGTACTATTAAATCGATTTGATTTTAAAATTCATCAGACTCCTTGGAAACTTATTTCTGAGAAGAGATAATTAAGAAATACGATTATTTAGATCATAAATTCGATATCCTTTGAAAATCATGAATTTTAACTGATATTTTGATACAGAAATGATAGTAAGAATCTTGAGATTCATAAATCTATTTATTTGTTAAATAACTAATAGTATATCACAATGGAAATAATTGTTTTAGAGTTCTGGTAGATTCATTTTAGCGAGACGAACTTTGTCCCTACTGAGAGAATTATTCTCCAATATGGCGTCTGCAGCGATTAATAGCTGCTCCATCAATCAACGAACAGTATGTTATTTTAACGCAGACAAAAAATCATAAGAGTTATCGGTAGATTGAACGTTGAAATTTATTTGTTTGTATTTCGCCTGATTAAACAGTATTATCTGCTCGAATATAGCAGCCTCGATATATCATAATATATTAGCCTCTTATACAGGATGTAGTACTCGAGACAGACTACCTGAATAAGCCATTTACTTTCGGTGACAAACATAAGTGCTTCAGACCACTCTTAGTCTCGAGGGGACTGTGATCTTATGTCAGTAATTTTTTCCAGAAGGCAAACTTTTATTTTTTAATCGATCCAATCACAAACTATAAAATCTTTAGACGATCCTTAAGACAAGCCTCTTGAATATACAGGGTGTTCCATCAACCCTGGGAAAAATTTTAATGGGAGATTCTAGAGGCTAAAATAAGACGAAAATCAAGAATATCAATTTGTTGATGGAGGCTTCGTTAAAAAGTTATTAATGTTTAAAGTTTCGCCCGTATTGAATTTTTTTCTCGAAAATGCGCAAGATTTCGGGGGTATGTTTATTCACCAAAAATGATTGTAATTGACCCCCGCAACCGAAAATAATTTTTTTAAAATAATTTGAAAAATTTTTTTTTCGCTGAAAAATTTCAGCACCTTCTCGAATTTTTTTCTAGAAAGTGGGTAGGATTTCGGGGGTATGTCTATTGACCAAAAATGATTGTAATTGACCCCCACAACCGAAAATAATTTTTTCAGAACGATTTGAAATTTTTTTTTTTCGTCGAAAAATTTAGGCACCTTCCTGAATTTTTTTTTCGAAAGTGTGAAGGATTTCAAAGAAATATGTATTCACCAAAAATGATCGTAATTGACCCCCGCAACCGACAGTAATTTTTCCAAAACGATTTGAAAATTTTTTAATTTAATCTTTCAACTTTTTAATAAAGCCTCAGTCAGCAAATCGATATTCTTGATTTTCGTCTTATTTTAGCCTCCAGAATCCCCCATTAAAATTTTTCCCAGCCTGCATAAATATATAACGAATTGAAACCACGTAAAAATTTTATTATAAATGTTCTACTTTAACGCGGGACGCGTCGAAAAGCGCAAAATATATTCTGCTCGTTAAAAAACATTCTTCGCTATCGCTCGGTACACGAATTTTCAATTTGCGATCGTTGGATGGCGTAGTGCGAATTCGTCTCCTCTCGTCCACGGGTTTAAACAATTATTAACGGGGACACCGATGCCTTTGAGGCGTATATTTTATCGCGAACGAGGGGCTTTTTGCACGTTGCTCAAGCTACGCCCACGCCAGCCACGGCGATTTGCATATCGCGTTCCGCTATTTCTTCGTGTTTACGAGTGATTCGATCGTCGCTTACATTCCGCGCGCGTTCACGCTTGCGTACTCGAGCTCGTGAAAACAAGTGGACTTCGGTTACGTGGAAATCGAACGATAAGGCACGCTGCCTTTGTTGCTACCGCTTCGATACGGCTGCATTCGCAAGCTTTTTTTTTTAAAAAAATATACTCTACACGCGTTCATCGTTGAAACGCGAAAGAAATTCGTCCCTCGATAACCAACTCGGTAAATTTTATTTTTCACAAAGAAATTATTTCGTAAAAATGATTCTTGCATCGTTGTTGAAGGTTTGATTCGTGATGAAGGATCGTTAATAATTTGGGTATTTGTCGTATGTTATTCCGTTATTCTTTGTTCAGCTCGCGATAAATGGCGATTATTCGAGGATCACGGTCGTTTCTACGGATTGACACGTCGCGAGATCCTTTTAAACGCGATGACAGAGTCTCCGTATTTAAATTGTGCCCCGGGAGTCGTGCCCCGATAGCATCGAGCAATTTATCAAGATCCGCGGCGTTTCTTCCGATGCATATAAGGATACACGTTGCCTCCGTGACACCAGAGGTTTATACAATTTTTTTTCCTCTCCATCGTTTACTCATACCCTGGAGCAGGTGGCATTCCTACCGTCCAAGCGTTCGCGTAATTAACGCTCCCGGAGATCCGAATCGCCGAACGATTATCTAAGTAATTCCGTCGAGCACCGCGTCTGTACTCGTACTGCAAGAGAGTTATTAACCCTGTACACGCGTAACAAGCTCTACGTCGTCCAGATCCCGCCGCTTTTGACGGACGAAGCGGGCCTCGAGCCATCGCGAAGCTCGAAAATAACCTGCTTCAATTATTCAGAAAATTGTAAGCATTAAAATACGAAACAATCTGTAAACTATGTCTCGACAAAGCAAGCTCGACGTAACATAAATTGCTCGAGCATAAATGTACAATGAAACCAATTTAAATTCATGGAATTTAACTCAGAGGAATGGGGGGATCAAAAAAGTGGAATAATTACAGAGTTTCACAAAATTGGTATCACCATTAATATTTGGTACATAAAAACAGGGAATTAGAAATCTATCCTTGCAAAGTCCCTCGTTAGAAATTAAAATAATCCATCTTAAAAATAAATAATAAATTAAAATAATCCATTTTGAAAATAAATATAAATAAATTCGTGGAATTTAACTCAGAGGAATGGGGGGATCTGAAAAGTGGAATAATTACAGAGTTTCATAAAATTGGTATCACCATTAACACTAAACTATTTTAGCGCCATTTAACTTCACGACTTTTCTTATAGTATACGGACAATGAATTTTACAATATTCACTTCTAATCTTATTGTTTATTTTCTGAGAAAAATATGTAGTCTGTCTTGCCTACCACGACCGCTCATCTGACCGGTTAAACGATTTGTTTTTTTGTAAAAAACTGGACATTTGGCACCAAATTCTGGTTAGCTTCCAATGTAAATAGGGAATATATGTATAGTAAAGACGAAAGGAGAGAATTTACAGTTCTCACAGTCTTAGAACAGTCTAAGAATGCGTATTAAAAATAGTTAAACTTTAGACGCGTTTAGTTTCGAAACTATTAGTGTTTTATTAATTATTGAGGCATTATTAGAAGCGGCAAAACCTCTCCTTTAAAATGGCTTTTGGTTTTTGTCGATCCGACTTTCCGTTTTCGAGATATCGTAATTTATGTAAAAGGTAATTTTTAAAATTCCGCTCTCGGCCTTAGAAAAGGCTATTAACGCGCATTAAAAATACTAAAAACTTTAGACGCGTGCAGTTCCGAAACTACTAGTGTTTTATTAATAATTGAACCACTGTTAGAAGCGGCAAAGCCTCCCCTTTAAAATGGTTTTTTGTTTTTGTCGATCCGACTTTCCGTTTCGGAGATATCATCGTGTAAAGACAATCGTAATTTTTAAAATTCCGCTACGTCTGACTCTCCGCCTTATGAAAGCCTATTAACGCGTATTAAAAATACTAAAAACTTTAGAAGCGTGCAGTTCCGAAACTACTAGTGTTTTATTAATTATCGAGGCATTGTTAGAAGCGGCAAAGCCTCCCCTTTAAAATGGTTTTTTGTTTTTGTCGATCCGACTTTCCGTTTCGGAGATATCGTAATTTATGTAAATGGTAATTTTTTTAATTCGACTATCTCTGTCTTCGTCTAGCGGAGTCGGACCTCCTTGTCGCACGTGCTTGGTGCTGACCTACCCCGCGTACGTGACTCTCGTGACCTAGTTCCGGCGTAGTATTTCCAAGAATTTACTACGCACTACGCGCGCGCGAGATCAATGAACTCGCGAGCGCACAACAAAACGTAAACAAACCCTATCTCCGAAACTAGCCACCGCATCGACTTGAAATTAAAATCGCTATATCTCCGGAACTAATAAAGCTATCGACTCGTACAAACGCTCATTTTAAAGGGCTTTTCATCCTTTACCTAATGATCATATCACCCACTACAATTTTTGCTATCTTCTATGTTTATTTTGATATTTACCTTGACGCTACATACCCAAAGAAGTTTCAGCGACTTCTACTGATCGTACGACTAGTGTACGATAAAACTGGACCATAAATTGTTTATTTAATTGAAAATGAATTTAAATACAGGATGTTTGCGTAATTACTAGGCAGCACTTTTTCTTAAATAGTTCTTTTCTCTATAACTAACTACGGTATCGACTTGGAACAAAATTCGTTTTCAAGGGTGTTTTATCTTCTTTCCGATGAATATTAAAAAATTTTTTCACATAAAAGAAAAGAACATTTTACGAATAAACATCAAAACACAAGTTTCTATACATATAATGTAAAAATTAGAAAAAGAAAGATTGGTCATTTGATCGGTCATGGTAGGAATGGGTATACATTTAGTGCCGGTAGGTTTAGCGTTAATATTTGGTACGTAAGAACGGGGAATTAGAAATCTACCCTTGCAAAGTCCCTCATTAGAAATTAAAATAATCCAACCCTTCCCAATAGCAGTTTACGTCTCGAAGTTTGCTTTAATTACTCCCACCTAAAAATATCGTTCATAATGTTTGATCCACGGGAACAAAAGAGGGTCTAATACATCATGCTGGAAAAGCAGATTAGAATCGTTGGAGGGGGAGAAGAAGTCGAGTGCTTTCTCTGTCAGTTGTCGAGAGTTCCGCGCGTTTTCTTTCGAGATTGTTTCGCAATTACCGGGGCTTCGTTTTCATGCTGAAGTTCTCCTGAATTTAAAGTAGGTTTCCGTGTGTATTTACGCGCGCGCGCGCGATCGCGAAGGTTGGATAATAGGAATTCCATTGCTCGGAGGCACTATTATTTAGACCGGTGTGCTGAACTGGATTATTAGGTTGCCACGAACAGCTCTGTCTGCTTGTAAACACGGGACAGGTATTCAGTTTTCGAAAACACGAACCAGACAACGATTTAAATGTGCCAATAAGATTCATAGAACGGGAATTCCGATCTTGATAGCATCCTGGACGAAGTAAATTGCGCGTTCCCTCGTTACTTCGTTCTTCGCGGAGATGTTTAATGTTTATTCTGGGAAATTTGTCGGGCAGGAGTTTAACGAAACTACTGCATGCGTGTAAAAAAATTAAATTACGCGTCCGTGTCGATATTTGACGTGTACCAGGAAGATGTTGAAATTCAGTTCTTGAAAGTGCTTTATGTAAGGAATCAAATTATGCATTTGTTTCCTCCGGTTTCTTCGACAAGATCTACAGAACGAAAATTTAGGTTTTGCAAGATTTAATAACTACCAGGAAGATTCGCTACATAGGAATTCAGTTCTCGAAAGCGTCTTACATAAACATTCAAATCATTTGTCAGGTAATCCTTCTTTTTTGTAAGAATTTGATGAGGTTGTAGAACGGAAATTTAGTTTCGTGATCGATGTCTTATATAAAAAATCCAAGTGCTCGTTAGTCAGCTGGGTAATCATTAACGAATTTAATGACTAGGTACCAGGATTCGTGATATAAGAATTCAGGCCTTTAGAAATCCGTAGAATACAAATTTCACTACCGATGAATTTTTCGAACGAGTATTGAGCAAATCTAGCGTTTCGTTCGAGAATAAAAATTCCTCGTCTCCGTTTACGGATTCGGATCAGGCATTGAAAGAAGAGGATAGCGGAGAAAAATTCTCATTCCGGTTCGAGCATGTGCGTCCATAAGTATCGTTGCACATGTGCAGCCGTTACGTAACCGTTTGTAATACTCATTTTGTTTGACTTGTAACAAAGGAGAGTATCTAGCGCGCGTTCCAGCCGCCGCTATGCTAATCCAACCTATTTCAACGGAGACGTCCGTCGACGGTGACGTCGGCGTTTTTCAAGTCAACGGAATGGTAATGTACCGGTTGTAAAAACCAGACACAAAAAGACGGTAACAAAAGGGCGACTGAATAAATAAATGAGGACGGGTCAATCGTTGCACGGTATCTCAACGCGCGTCCGTGAATCATTGTGCGTCCGTATCAAACGGTGACTATCCGGCCATTTAAATCGTTGCAACCGGGGAAAATGGAGAATCGTGTACACGCGTTGCAATTTCTACGTGAATGAAGATCGTTGAAACATGAAACTTGCCTACCGTTTGCTATTAATTTCAAAGAAATTACGTAACGCCATTGCGTAAGTCGTAAGAAAATAGCGACGCTGGTTGCTACGTTAATTAACGCTTAATTTCAAGTATTCTACGTACGTTCATTGATGGTCACGAGGGATTTTATTCTTAGCGAAAATGCATTTGCAATGGAGTGCAAACCAGTGTCTCTTTTACAGATCGTTCGTTCTTTGTACTTTTAATTTAATAATTCGTTTTACGAAAGATCTGAATTCTCAGAATTGTGACAATTTTTCATTAACGGAACTACCTTGATGCACGTGGTCCACAATGCGTCAACATTTTCGTTGCCTTTTATCGAACGTCCGACCGAGTCTCAGAATCCTTATTTGGCGTCGCGCGGAGCTCGTTAAACGATCGGCGGAAAGTTCGTCTCAGAAATCGAGAGTGGTTATCGATAACCGAGTGATTTTCCGTGCCCAGACCCTGACATTTCGACTTCCCAGCAACGCCGTTTTCAGAATTCCGCGAAACTGTTCCATTCCCACGGGAGTCACGTGTGCACGCAGCTGACATTTCACGCGACGAACAGATTTCTCATCGACGACCCAAGCGATCCGTTTCATCTCGACCAACTTGTTCCTTTACACTAAGTGTACCAGTGGGTTCAACCCTCGTAGGGCGAAACTACCCTAACTGCTTCCAAAAATTGATTTAAAAATAACTCGTCATCTGGTGGACCTCAAAATTCAAATCGACAAAATTTCCATATCAAATCTGAAGGTATAACTCTGAAAAATCTGACAATTTAGTCAATTATCGAATGTCAACCATTGCACTTCACTGTTTTTTTAAAGCAGAATTAAATCATCGACGAATCTAAAGAAAATAAAACCTAACAAGGTAGTTACTTACATTAAAAACTTCCTCTATCGATTTGACATTAATAAAGACACAGGAAATTGATAAAAATCTTTGTAAAATCGAGTGTAACGCAGAGAATATTGGAAGATGGTGTATCAGTTTTCGCAAAAACAATAATTTTCCTCGTTCGACCCGTGTATTTTTACACAGAATTAAATCATCAATGAATCTAAAGAAAATAAAACCTACTAAGGTAGTTATTTGTATTAAAAACTTCCTCTATCGATTTGACATTAATAAAGACGCAAGAAATTGATAAAAATCTTTGTAAAATCGAGTATAACGCAGAGAATATTGGAAGATAGTGTATCAGTTTTCGCGGAAACAATAATTTTCCTCGTTCGACCCGTGTATTTTTACACAGAATTAAATCATCAACGAATCTAAAGAAAATAAAACCTAACAAGGTAGTTACTTACATTAAAAACTTCCTCTATCGATTTGACATTAATAAAGACACAGAAAATTGATAAAAATCTTCGTAAAATCGAGTGTAACGCAGAGAATATTGGGAGATGGTGCATCAGTTTTCGCAGAAACAATAATTTTCCTCGTTCGACCCGTGTATTTTTTACACAGAATTAAATCATCAATGAATCTAAAGAAAATAAAACCTACTAAGGTAGTTATTTATATTAAAAACTTCCTCTATCGATTTGACATTAATAAAGACACAGGAAATTGATAAAAATCTTTGTAAAATCGAGTGTAACGCAGAGAATATTGGAAGATAGTGTATCATTTTTCGCGGAAACAATAATTTTCCTCGCTCGACCCGTGTATTTTTTACGCAGAATTAAATCATCAATGAATCTAAAGAAAATAAAACCTACTAAGGTAGTTATTTATATTAAAAACTTCCTCTATCGATTTGACATTAATAAAGACACAGGAAATTGATAAAAATCTTCGTAAAATCGAGTGTAACGCAGAGAATATTGGGAGATTGTGCATCAGTTTTCGTGGAAACAATAATTTTCCTCGTTCGACTTTCTCACCTGAGATCGCACGTGGGATCGGTATCGACGTCCCCGTCCGTTCCTCTGGACTTTCACCGGTTCGAATGGGTGAAAAAACACGCATATTTGCCGCGGTATGCCGCTTATTAATATTTGCTCGAGCCTCGCTTAACAAAACGCCCCCGCTGTTTGCTCGGCCGGTTGCTGGAGGGACTTTTGCGGAGTAAGCGTTTCCGCGGTGTTTATACTTTTATATCGACGGTTTGTTCGCTTGCTTTGCGAATTCTTTTTGCATCGATCGTGTTGATGTTCCACGGGCCCAGAATTTTCCACGTATCGTTCGAATATTGACTCTCGGAAAATGGCTCGTGTACATTTTAACCGTCGGTTAAAAACGTTTCCTTTTTGGCGAAGCCTCAGGTGGCTTATAAATATTTTATTGGTCGGCTGTTCCCTTATTCCGCGCTCCTACAAATCGTCCCGTGCTCTGCAATGTTTGCTAGAATCGGTATCGAGTAGGTTGACCATTATTTCATCGACCAACTATTTCGCTTTTTCTGTTCCGTTCCTAGAAACCGTGTGAACGCGTCGCTTCGATGTTCTGCGCTTCTTGCACGGATCGATTAGACGCGGACTAAGTAGACTGATTACAAACACTTGATTAGCTGCGTTCTTGCTCTGTTGACTTGGCTGTTCCATTTAAATCTTCAAGTTATGGTCGAGGCACTTCGAGTTCCTTCGAGTCTTTAAAAAACGATTTTTATATAAAATATATCTAAGAACTTACGAACGTAATAATTTCCGCGAACGTACGTGGCATAAGTGCCTTATATGTGCACTTTATTAAGCAGTATTAACTCCTTTTATGTCCTCTGTTAGGTACCGCGTGGTTGTCGCTTGATTGTTCCCATAACTTTTATAGAGATTCATTAGTTGCGGAGTGGTCGGATGGTTTATGGGTCTACTATCTCGACGAGTTAATCTTCCATGCATTTTTCCCGTGGATCGCGCGTGGGCAGAGTCGGCGATTGTTTAATAATTTTCATAGATCGACCGTTGCTCGGATAGTTCCGTAACCTCGTTTTGTCAATTTTCTGGGCCGCGCCCGGTCGACCTTGGCACTATTCCGTGACTCGGTTCCGCGGCGTTTAATAATCGCGATGCGCTTTCGATAGCTATGGGAATATAACTTCGAGGCGCACGGTGCATATACAACGTCGTCATCGGGCAAACGTAAGCGCCTTGAAATACGCTACGCGAATGCGTAATCGACCCGCGAGATGTGTGTGTTCGTTCCTAATTAACCGACGTTACGCTTCCTTTCGATCGACGACGAATACAAATGATTATGGGCACTTCGACGAGAAATGGAACGGAATTCTCCTACTCTGGATTAGAGCTTAGACTGCCACAATTAGTCCTATGAGTATTCCTATAGTCGAACACTTTGGGGTGATTTAAACATTCGGTGGATATAATTTCAAACATTCCTGGCCACACTGTATATTTTAGATGAAGAATTTTTTTCTCGAAAATGCATAGGATTACGGAGGTATGTCTATACATCAAATATGCCTGTAATTGACTCACGCAACTAAAAATAATTTTTTTAGAATGATTTTAAATTTTTTAATTTCGTCGAAAAATTTGTCTCCTACTCGAATTTTTTTCTCGAAACTGGTTAGGATTTCAAGGGTATATCTATTCACCAAAAATGATTGTAATTGACCCCCACAACTAACAATATTTTTTTTAGAACGATTTGAAATATTTTAATTGCGTCGAAAAATTTCACACCTTCTCGAATTTTTTTCTTGAAAGTGGATAGGAATTCGTGGGTATGTCTATTCACCAAAAATGATTGTAATTGACCCCCACAACTAACAATATTTTTTTTAGAACGATTTGAAATATTTTAATTGCGTCGAAAAATTTCACACCTTCTCGAATTTTTTTCTTGAAAGTGGATAGGAATTCGTGGGTATGTCTATTCACCAAAAATGATTGTAATCAACCCCTGTAATCAAAAATAATTTTTTCAGAATGATTAGAAATTTTGTAATTTTGTCGAAAAATTTATTCACTAATTGAATTTTTTTCTCAAAACTGGTTAGGATTTCGAGGGTACGTCTATTCATCGAAAATGATTGTAATCAACCCCTGTAATCAAAAATAATTTTTTCAGAATGATTTGAACTTCGTAATTTAATTTCTTAATAACTGTTTAACGAAGCCTCAATCAAGAAATAGCTATTCTTGATTTTCGTCTTTTTTTGGCCTCTAGAATCTCCCATTATACTTTACTTGTGAGAAAGTAAAGTGGATTGTATGCCTCTGTTGGTGAATACGGGAGGTGTCGCCACGATTCGAATGCAATTTTAGACTCTAGAGTAGACTTTGTAAAACCAATTAGAAACCCACGTGCAACTTCGAGTACATAAAAGATTTTTGTCATAAATAAAAGAAAGCTCACGCAAGCAATAGGGGCAATATTTCTGTCGATTAAATGAACGCAGTCTGTAGGAACAATCGACAGTAAACGATGGAAGACTTCTCAGAATGCAATAGGAGAGCATCGATAGACGAGCTACTCCGAAAGATCGAATCTCGGAGTCAGCGTCGTGACATCAGTGGTTTTAAATAAATCACATTCGATCGAAACACGGATCGCGCGTTCGAGGCGAGACGACAGGAAGCTCGAGACTCGTTCTCTCGGTTGCGTCAAAGAAGCTTCGGAAACGCCACGAGCCGCGAGGCAAGACATTTCTCTATCTTATTGCCTCGTTCCATTGCGAGAAAATATACATTTTCCTTTACCGCAGAATCTCAGTACTCCCGGCGTTCGCAAATAGTCGGATGCGTTTCCCGTGTAATAACCGCTAGATCGATTCGACGACACACTCGTTAATAAAGAGTTGATACCTAGCAATTTCCAAGAATTATGGTAACGAGATTAGAAACAGGGACACTCCTTGGTGGCCTGAAGGGATATTCTCACACTTTGCAAGTCGTCGTTTAAAATAGATGCTTGATTCCGTGTATTATATTCGCGAATTTTCACGTTAACTTTCCACTTTCTACCAGTACCGAGAATCCAATTTATTTGAACGAAACTTGATTCATAATTCATTTACTATTATAGTAATATCTTCTTGTTCGAAGTTGTGTATTTTTTGGTTTTTGTATAAGAATGTATATGGTCTTCCATGTAGATAGGAATGATATATTTTCTGTTATTGCAATGTTTGATACACTGTGAATAATAGTTGAGTAATTTTTATATCGAATCACGTAATATATGATGCATAACATTACTTTGAAAAACGCGTGCTGCATCATCGTGTATTTATATTAATTGCAGGTATTAAATATGTCATGATGAAATGGTACTATTGCTCTCGAATATTACAACTCGAATTTTAGTTCCTGATAAATCAGAGTTTATCTGGACGAAGGAATAAAATTTCAAAATTTTTTAGGGACATATCTATCGAATGTATCGTTAATGAAAGTTTATTTGATACGAAATTTCCAATACGGAATCTTTTTCATTAAATTCTCATCACCCTATCTAGATTCCATCCTGTACCAAGCAATAAAATTACAAAATTCAAGCAAATATACCACGCGTCTAATGGACGGTTAATGAAAATTTATTCGATGCAAAATTTCAGCCAATATCGGAGGAACCTTTTTCGAAAAATTCAACTCTTTCCTCGATGTACAGTTTACCACGGCCGAAACAAACACACGGATCGATGGTGCTTGCCCACGGTTTGGCGCAAAATCCGAATCGTCGAACGATATAAAAGAAATTCGCAAATCTCGTTATCCGTGCTGGCAGCTGGAAACTCGCTATCTCGTAGAAGCGTTAATCGAGACTTTATTTATATTCCCGACGAAACGAAGCACGATTTTTCCGTGGCTTTGATATTTCCCCCCCACCCTCGTCTGTTTCGTCGATCGTTTTCGCGGTTCGCACCTAAATATGCGTCGATTTATTCGGGTTTGTGCCTCGAGGGCTTCGCGAACGCGTGCGAACGGTTGCATACCGTGTATCGGGAACGAAAAAACGCGGAGAAAATTATCGGTTGACCGAGAATTAAACTCGAACACGCGCGTGTGTGTGTGTGTATGGTGTACGCGGTAATAAGCCTCGTGGCTGGTGGCACGGTCAGCTGGCTCGAAATAAATTACACCTCGCTCAGTTGCCTTTCTTGGTCGGGCTTTTTGTCCCTCGCTGCACTTGCACCCCAGTAATTATTTCAACGACCGATAATCGTGCTCGACGAACCATCGCGAGCGAGGACGTTAATGCACTCCCGGTATGCGATCTTTTCATTAAAATAGCGTCGTTCCTGTACGCGTTCCGTGTTTTCGCAGCCTTCATCTGCTGTGTTTCTACGCACAGCGCTGCACAAAACGGCAATTCCACCCTGAATTAAAAACCAACTCGATCCAGGCCTCCCCGAGGCTTCTTATCTCCAACCCACAACGTGCAAACAAACGCTCATAGTCGCAATAAATTATACTTTTTGTACACATTTTTCTATTACGGTCTTGGGAACATAAATTTAGTAAAAAGAAATTCCATTTATTAAATATCCTTATAGTACATCGATTATTCAGTTGATAATTAATCTTGAGAATAAATTAAGTTCAATGGAAAAGGATACTTACACTTTAGTAACTAAATTGTACAGGGTGTTCGTTCAAATTCAAATCGTTCTGGAAAAATTATTTTCAGTTACGGGGGTCAATTACTATTCTTTTTGGTGAATACACATACCTCCGAAATCCCATCTACTTTCTAGAAAAAAATTCGAGAAGATGTGAAATTTTTCGACGAAAAAAAGATTTTTCAAATCGTTCTGGAAAAATTGTTTTCGTTTGCAGGGGTCGATTACAATCATTTTTTGTGGGTAGACATACCCCCGAAATCCTACGCATTTTCGAGAAAAAAATTCCTTACCGAAAATCTAATCAGGTGCCTTTCGACGAAAAAAAAAAAATTTCAAATAGTTCTGAAAAAATTATTTTTAGTTGGAAGGGTCAATTATAATTATTTTTGGTGAATAGACATACCCCCGAAATCCTACCCACTTTCTAGAAAAAAATTCGAGAAGATGTGAAATTTTTCGACGAAAAAAAGATTTTTCAAATCGTTCTGGAAAAATTGTTTTCGTTTGCAGGGGTCGATTACAATCATTTTTTGTGGATAGACATACCCCCGAAATCCTACGCATTTTCGAGAAAAAAATTCCTTACCGAAAATCTAATCAGATGCCTTTCGACGAAATTAAAATATTATAAATCGTTCTGAAAAAAATATTGTTAGATGTGGGGGTCAAGTATAATCATTTTTGGTGAATAGACATACCCTCGAAATCTTGCGCATTTTCGAAAAAAAAATTCAGTACAGATGGAACTTTAATTGTTAATAACTTTTTAACGAAGCCTCCATCAACTAATTGGTATTCTTTATTTTCGTCTTAGTTTGTCCTCTAGAATCCCCCATTAAAATTATATATAAATAGCTTATTGAATTCTAAGGCCCCATTGAATGAGAGAGAACAATGTTCTCCGAAATGGCGTCACGGTTTCCATCTCTTACGAGATATAACAGTATAAATAGAGCGTTAAATTTGCGATGAAATTGTACGATACATCCCATACATTTCATCGAGTTGGCACATAACTGTGAATGGCGCTAATTTCGCCAGGTATTAATAGCATCTCGATAATTCGATATTCGCGACCCACATTTTGGCGAATATACTGCAAATCAAAAAAAGATGATTCTGCTTCGTTCCAAATCAATAATATTCCTCGTATATTAACTCGTACACAGTACGATCGCGATCATTAAAATTCATTAATTCTAAAAACGTCCCATTTCGCGAGCCTTCGAGCAGTTCTTTGAATCGAATATTTAGTCCAATTCCCGATCTCGAACTGGTTCTATGCCTCCGTTGAATCACCGAATACATAAATCGTCGGTTTAATTAGAGGGACTTGGTCGGTTATCTCTATTGATAATTAAAGAGGCGTTCTCGGGCTTTGGCCCGTCGTTCGAATACACTTTTCGATGCTCGTTTTATTGCTCTTGTGATGCACGGGACTCTCGGCTTTTGATCTTGAGGGATTCAGGGTTCCTCTTAACGAAGGTAAACGTCCAACAGAAAGAAAAAGCATCGTAACGCATTCGTACAAAAGGGATTGAAAATCAGCGTTCTAAAACATTCCCCATCCTCTGCTTAACGAATTCGGTGGACTCAATTTCCTGGAACACTCTACAAAAACAATTTTAAATCCAATACGTTCGGTTACCAGTGTTAAACTTAAGTATCTGAAGAAATAAACGCGATTAACTTAGTTTCTTTCGCGTCGCAAAATCGTGTCGAATTTTTCCCCCGCCCAAATCCATCGATTATCCATTATGGCGAGTCGTGGCAGTGCTAAAGGTTGTTACGCTATCGTAACACGGAAATTCCCGCGTTCTGGACCCCGGGAGAGGATCTCGATCTCCCCCATGGCAGGGAAAAACGACAAGCCGCTGGCGTAACCGCGGAGAAACAGAGGAAACGAGATAATGACGAGGAGTCACGGGGAACCGAAAAAGCGAAAAACGTACGAAACGCACGAAAGCCGAGGGTAACAGACACGGGGGAGAAAACACCGTGGAGAGAGACAGGGGAATCCGGTAGAGAGAGTTCGTATGCACTCGGTGTACGAAGATCCGCGGACCAGATCTGGCTTCGAGGAACTTCAAACGCGTTTCGTGTCTGAAATGCGAATCGCCTCGTTGCGAGCGAAGGTTGTCGACGCGCCTTGCCACGCGTTTACCTTGAGTAGCAACGATTTAGGACCGCCGTTTGCAAAAATACGCGGAGTTTCCTGCATCGAGCGCGGAAAATCAGCCTCGACGATCGGTGTTCACCGTTATTTATAAATCTCACGTTTCGATTTTCATTTCGCAACGCGCTACGAGCCTTCTCGCTCGTAAACAAATTTACTTCGTTTTGGAACAGTCAACAAGGGAAGCTTGTTCTTTAGCAAACAGAATGTGATGACTTTCTTTCGAGTGTTTTTAACAAACTCACGTTCCTCCTGTTCATTTGAAACTTTGTAATTGATAAATAGAAGTTTGATGAGATCGGGGGTTAATCAAGCTCTGTATTTAATTTTCTAAACACAATTGCATTTTGTTTTGATTTTTTCCTATTAAATAGTCTTTGAATGAAAGTAATATCGAGAGTTTGTTATGATCGTACTTTATTTGTAATTGAGAGGTCTCTAGACAACATTTGATTCCATTAGATCGGGGGTTAATTAAGCTCTGTATTTAATTTTATAAACACAATTGCATTAACTTCTTCCCAACTTTTGATTTTCCCTACTAAATAGTCTTTGAATGAAAGTAATATCTAGAGTTTGTTATGATCGTACTTTATTTGTAATTGAGAGGTCTCTAGACAACATTTGATTCCATTTGATCGGGGGTTAATCAAGCTCTGTATTTAATTTTCTAAACACAATTGCATTTTGTTCCCAACTTTTGATTTTTTCTATTAAATAGTCTTTGAATAAAAGTAATATCGAGAGTTTGTTATGATCGTTCTTTATTTGTAATTGAGAAGTCTCTAGACAACATTTGATTCCATTAGATTGGGAGTTAATTAAGCTCTGTATTTAATTTTATAAACACAATTGCATTTTGTTCCCAACTTTTGATTTTCCCTACTAAACAGTCTTTGAATGAAAGTAATATCTAGAGTTTGTTATGATCGTTCTTTATTTGTAATTGAGAGGTCTCTAGACAACATTTGATTCCATTAGATCGAGGGTTAATCAAGCTCCGTATTTAATTTTCTAAACACAATTGCATTAACTTCTTCCCAACTTTTGATTTTCCCTACTAAATAGTCTTTGAATGAAAATAATATCTAGAATTTGTTACGATCGTACTTTATTTGTAATTGATAAACAGAGGTCTCTAGACAACATTTGATTCCATTAGATCGAGGGTTAATTAAGCTCCGTATTTAATTTTATAAACACAATTGCATTAACTTCTTCCCAACTTTTGATTTTCCCTACTAAATAGTCTTTGAATGAAAGTAATATCTAGAGTTTGTTATGATCGTACTTTATTTGTAATTGAGAGGTCTCTAGACAACATTTGGTTCCATTTGATCGGGGGTTAATCATGCTCCGTATTTAATTTTCTAAACACAATTGCATTAACTTCTTCCCAACTTTTGATTTTCCCTACTAAATAGTCTTTGAATGAAAATAATATCTAGAATTTGTTACGATCGTACTTTATTTGTAATTGATAAACAGAGGTCTCTAGACAACATTTGATTCCATTAGATCGAGGGTTAATTAAGCTCCGTATTTAATTTTCTAAACACAATTGCATTAACTTCTTCCCAACTTTTGATTTTCCCTACTAAATAGTCTTTGAATGAAAGCAATATCGAGAGTTTGTTTTCGTTGAACGTCGATTGTCAAAGACCGCGAGGATAATGGGGGCATTAATCTCGGCTCTGTGGATCGGTAGTTTCACCGTGTTTGGCGAATTTCACCAGGGATCTGGTGGACGTGATTCCCCATAAACGCCTCGATGAAAGCGCCCGCGTTGAAATTGCGCTTCCAAAACGACGTCGAGCGGAGTGATCCGCGGTGAAAAGCCGCAAACAGAGTTTTGAAATTATTGTCATCGATGAAATGGAGCCCGACGAGTACCTGGCGTATATGGAGAGCCGCGAAATGTTCCCGGTTGTCGGTCTTTAAACTTCTCTTAAAGGAATATGCCTGTATGATCACGAAACGGGTCGTGCGTTATTCATGTCGCGCACGCGTGTGCGTAATGTGCATGGGCGAACGAGAAAGGCTGATAGGTGAGCCCACGTGAGCTGTTATGTTCCTTTTCACGTACCGGGTGTCATCGAATACCCGGTTCTGTCACGTTCAACCGTGGCTGCTGAAGAAAAATCAAATTTATCACCCCTTAGACACCTACAATTTTAGCTGTCTCAAGGTATTGTCGAAGTAAAACTATTTATTGTAAATTTCATTGAGGAACTTACAAAAAGGATAGATGAAATTCACGGTCCCATTGATTGGAAAAACAAATTAAAACTTGTTACTTTATAACTTCGAAATGAGTATATGAAACACAAATATTTAACTCTGTTTTGTATAGAAATATTGTTGTCTTCATTTATGCCTTTTTTAATTTATCTGGACAGTCGTTATCGTAATTATAAGTGGCAAAATGTTTGTTTCACTGTGTATATGGGAAGAAGGTACTTCACATAAGGTACGTACGTGTTCCTATAGATTGAATTTATTTATGGAATATCGAAACTGAGAATTGCAATCGTCACCCAAATAATCGATTGACTTGCTTTTGTATAGTTATACAGAATAATATTCGTACTGCGAAGCACGAAAACAAATAACTTGGCAATTGCCTCTTCTGGGAAGGACGGACCTGTGTATTTATCCATTTACTGGATCTATAAACTTGGTGTCTATCTTGGGAATCAAGCGCAGAATCCTCTCAACGCCATGAGATTTAATGTTCGCTACAGGAGAAAATAAATTCTGCGCACGGGGTAAAGTTTGCAGAAATTAGCGTTTGCCCAGAGGCGTATTAGAAGTTCGTTTTGCCCCAATTGGCAGTCAGGAGGGAATTACTACTCGAAAGTTTGAAATATTGCAAAAATAATAAATGTATTCGGGTACGAAAGAAATCCAAATTACAATAGATAGACTGTCTGTTGACACGTGTGATTTTTTTAGAACCTAAATTTGATTAACCAAGCTCTTATTCATCGAATCAAATTATCTAATTATGAACGTCAATTATTCCAGCGAAAAATCAATACTTAGTGGAGCGAATTAGTGAATTTCTATTGTAGGAACGACCCAGTTATGCAAAAAGTTTGCTTATCCCGACAGTTCGGGCAAACGAGTATTTATTGCCACGAAAATCTTGCCTCTAAATTTTTGATTCATATTTACACTCCTGGACGTGAATTTTTTAATACCTCCGGTTGTGCTTTCACTTAAAAATGAATATGCAAGGAGAGTAAATTTTTATGAGATCACTGATCGTTTTGCGGAGGAATCTAAAGTTCTTGATTTGCGATCAGTGTGGAAATAATTTTGCCTATGCTTTCATTTTTAAATGAATAAGTAAGAAAGACGAATTTGGATAATATCGTTTTGCAAAAATCAAGAAACGAAAGCAATCTCTTGTTTACGTTTGCGTTATACTCATCGTTGAAATTAGATTTCGTGCGTTTCCATCGATGAAAGAAACTACAATTTTACCCGTTCGATGAATATTCAATTACCTGCGTTTCTCTTGTATTCAATTTGTTCGTGTCGGTGCCGCGCCGCTTGAAAATCTAATTAAACCGGAATATTCCTTTCTGCTTTAAAAAGATCGCTGTCCAGTGATTTGTACATTGTATAAATCGAGGTTCGAAAAAGTGAAAGACAAAAGCAAATGGTACTTTGAGACTTGATGGAGGTTTTGCTCCTTTTCCACGACGTTTACGTCGAATTAGTTCGAGATACCAACTGGTTCCATGTCTCTCGAGCACTATCGATCTACCCTCCACGCATCTGATAACTGCTTCTGATATTGACAGGGCGCAAGATTTACGTTCCACATATGTCTCGCATGATGTATCCATTACTATTCTGGTAAACGAATACCGTGTAAAACACTAGTGAAACGTAAACATTTCTGCACATTTAACTCTTCAGAAATTTCATCTGACAGAAATTATAAATCTAGATATTCATCTCTGCAACTATTCCAATAGAAAAACAATAGAGGATCAAAACAGTGGTACTCTTGCTTTCCAATACTCAAAAATGATCTTCGATCTAGCAAAAGAATATTCTCTTCAAATGCTAAGATAATTGATTTCCAAAAATGGAATCGAAATTGACCCTTAAAAACAAATAAAATTTAACTAAATCTGCTAAATTCGATTAGTATGTATTTTGTTATTATTTAAAAATATCGAATGATTATTGAGACCCTGGGCGAAGAATTGAAAGTTCAACGATTTCGACGCGAAGACGGTTATTTTTGTCCGCTGCGAGGCGTATCCGGGATCCTGGATGCAGGTGCATGGATGTTTTTAGGCACCCCTTACATTTGTTCACCCACACTCTGTACACGCGTGCGCGAGGAGAGCACGGCGCACGCCCACGCGGCTCACGCCTTCGCGGCCCGTTGCATCAGGCCCCGCTGTTACAGGCCCAATAAAGGAGCACTCACACACGTGCACGGGCGAAATGAGCCGTGATAATGGTGAAAAGAAACACGGAGGACCGCGTACAGCCACCTGGAAATAATTAAACCGCGCGTGCTGGGGCCTGAGAGAAGTCGAGGAGAAATTCGGTCGGATTGCGTAAAGGATCGAAAGTTTTCGTTTCTAACGAGATCGTTTCGGGAATTGAGTTTACCATACAGAGATCATTAATTATCGACGGAACTAAACGTATAATACAGGTGCCCCTGGGGAAAAATTTTAATGGGGGATTCTAGAGGCCAAAATAAGACGAAAATCAAGAATACCAATTTGTTAATGGAGGCTTCGTTAAAAAGTTATTAACCATTAAATTCAAAAATTTCAAATCGTTCTGAAAAAATTATTTTTAGTTGGAGGGGTCAATTACAATCATTTTTGGTGAATAGACATACCCTCGAAATCCTATCCACTTTCGAGAAAAAAATTCGAGTAGGTAGACAAACTTTTCCATAAAATTAGAAAATTTGAAATCGTTCTGGAAAAATTATTTTCAGTTGCAGGTGTCAATTACAATCATTTTTGGTCATTACACATACCCCCGAAATCCTACGCACTTTCGAGAAAAAAATTCCTTACCGAAAATATAATTTCTGGCCAGAAATGTCTGCCCGAATTTTCATGCGAATCTTTAAAACGTCATAACTTCTGAACGGATTGGACGATTTTGATGTTTAAAAAAGCAAACGACGCGTATTTTAGTGTATAATATGTAGAAATTCTAAAAATATTCGAAAAGTTGTTCCTTGACCACCTAAAATGAGAAAAAACCCCATAAAAATGGTCCAATTTTCAAACAACCATAACTCCTATAATAGTGAATATATTTCAATGAAACTTTTTTCTGAAGTAGAGCTCATGGGTACCTACAAAAAAGTATTAGACAACTTTTCTGTAGGACGTCAAATAAAATTATCAAAAATGAAAAACTAATTTTTAAGAAAAATCGACAGGGAGTAGCTGCCTAAATTTTTCGACGAAAAAAAAATTTCAAATCGTTCTGAAAAAATTATTTTTGGTTGCAGGGGGCAATTACAATCATTTTTGGTGAATAGACATACCCCCGAAATCCTGCGCATTTTCGAGAAAAAAATTCAATACGGGCGGAACTTCAAACGTTAATAACTTTTTAATGAAGCCTCCATCAACAAATTGGTATTCTTGATTTTCGTGTTATTTTGGCCTCTAGAATCCCCCAATAAAATTTTTCCCAGGGGTGGCCGAACACCCTGTATATTGAAACGATGCATTCACAACACTAACTGTATTTAATTTAATTTTTAATTTTAAATTCTACATTAAATTTCAATATTGCATTATGAAACATATAAATTCTTTATTAATTCTGTTTGATTCTAATAAATATTTTGACACATTCACGTCGATGATACTCGGCGAGAATTTTACATGTGCACATTGAAGTACTTCAAAACGTAACTGGCACGAGGTTACCTAATCAGTCGTTTGGGATAAAATTCTATAAAAGTTTGTGTTGCTAGATAAGACAGCTCAATTTAAGAAACAAACACGTTATACGATGTGAAAGATTCGTAATTTATATATCGTTAGTCATCGTTTAACGATAGCTGGAAACGTTAAATAGACGTCTGTGTCTATATTGTACCAAGATAAAAGATAAAACCGCGGAGCAAGTCAAAGGCTTTCCAAAAAAAAAAAAAAAAAATTGTACAGTTGCGAGAGTTGGACCGAAATTGTAGGAAAATAAAATTAAACTGAGCTGTTGATTCCGATTATTGTTCACTCGGGATAAATAAATTCTATTTAAAACATACATCAACAATTGTTGATTCACTTTATATCTGTAGATTCCATAGTTCATTATTGAAATGAAAAAAGCAATTCATTCTCGTCGTTCAATTTATAAAATTGCACGAAGTAGCGCATGCCCCAGGTGCTTGATTACTCTGTTCAGAATTTTATTAAAAATTCCAGGGGAGCAACCATGCATTTAACGCGCACTCAATGAGTCCCATATTTCGGAATTACGGAAGGAAAAAGGTTCTAAAAATACAAATTTGCCGTTTCGCGCAGGTTAACGCTGGTGGGCTCGGGTAAAGCTGACTCTGCACACCTTATTGTTGGACGCAGCTAGATTTTGACCCACTCTGGCTTAAGAGTTCTTAAAGCCAAACTTACAGCAGCGAAAAAGCTGTGTTAACAGCTGCCAGTGAATATAAGAAACGACAAATTTGCCCGACGCTCTTAAACTTTTGCAATGTATTAACAGAAACAATTATTCTTTCTTGCTCTTAGAGGATTATCAATCTCCCTCCCCACTTTGGAAGACAGTGGTTTGGAAATTCACTCGGTGTCGATGTTGTATACAGAAATTAATTAGCCTGTTAGCTCAGAGCATTAGACAATGAATCATCCTCTTTCACTCTTTCGATGATAGATCGTCGAAGCTCGATCATCCGGGGCTCGCGTAATCGCGAAGGGGCACGAATTATACCATTTCTATACGTGCAAATTGACGCTGAAGAGAAGGCATAATAGCATAATAGAAATGAATCGAATATTGTGCTGTGGTGTAACTGGTTATTACGGACGGTACAGAAGCGTAGGATCTTAACAGCACTAGTGGTTAAAAGGTAGAAATTATTAGCTTCGACGAGTAACGAACAGTTTATTCGATCCATTCAGCCAAATACATTTTCAATAATTTTTTTTTACGAAATCCTGAAACTCGAACGACAGATTTGGGACTGAAAAGTGGGTCGTGGCCCACAAGTTGAGAGTCGCTGTGCTGTATAGAACCGATGACCAAATGTTTTATAATTAAAACAGATTGTCCGTTTAGCCGGTACCTGCGTTTGCAAGGCAACGGTACGCAAAGTAGTCGTCCGCGTAGTTCTAAATTGATTTTGTGTACAGTGGCACGGTCGAAAAGCAACGATAACGAGGGGGAACTGTAATCTATTCGATGCACAGAGTTCCAAACGGCTGGTCCCGAGGCCTGTAATTAGGCGAGCGTATCCAATTTACTTGAAACACGTGTTCATTAACTTTCGCTGTAACTGATTTCGATAACGACGCTTTGTCGCTCCGCGATATGAACGGTGTGCCTCGCGTTATGTCACTGGCGCGGGACAGAGTCGCGGCGTTACGAGAGGCAGGTGAAATTTAATCGACGTTAATGAAATTCCATATTCGAGAAATCGGCGGTTTCGTCGCGGAGATCGCGTCTATTAACAGAATGCTCGTTGCTTCATTGTATTATAATTATTGCGTCTCGGAGATCGCTTTGATCCGCGGCGTTAATTTCATTTTTGTTCCGGCAGCGCGGAGGAAATTAACTTGCGAGAGACGTACTAATGATCTAGACGCTCGTTTCTTATCTGTTCCTCGGAATCGAAACAGAAAACCACGACAGTTTTGCTCTTGGAAATTTCATTTTGCCTGAAGATGGCTATTCATGATCGAATCATCGAATTCATTTGGCGTTTTGTTTGAAAAAAGGATCCGATAATTATGTAAACGATCGACTTCCTAACAGCGATCCTCGACTGTAAAATTCAGGGAACTGCCAATTAAGAGTTAACGAGACTGCGGCGAGAACATCGTTTTCGACTAATTTGGTTAAAATCGGAGTAGAGAACGGTAGAGGCGCGTTATCGTAACGGTGCTTTTTTATCGAGACGAGGAGACACACGGGTGCTCTCGGAACGATTGAAGATCGCGGCGTCTGAGGTCCACAGCTGGCCGGAAGTCGTTCATTTGACCGACAATATCTATGCAAAACGCACTTAAGTTCGCGTCGGGGCGTGCTCGCCTCGTACCTTGTTCGATTCCTTCGCGAGCGGAGGCACGATAACTGAAACGACATTTAATATCGGCGCGATTGTGTTCGTTGTTTTGCTCGTCGACGCTCGGGCGGTAATTGCGTCTCGTAATTTTTCATAACCTGCACGCTCCCGGCGTCGCCTTCTTTGGCGGTGCATAATACCGACGCGGCCGACTGCAAAGCGACGCCGCGATTCCTTCCACGCTGACTGGTGTAATATTTTCTCGTTAATACTTCTGTTCCGTTAGAAACAGGGGTCGGCAAACTTACGCCGACCAGGGAACGCTTGGCGATCGCTTTGCACGATTTTTCTTCGTCGACTCCATCTTATCTATTTTTTTCGCGAAGAAAACCACTAATCCCAATTTCAAATAACGACTATTTAATATCAATCTCAATTTAACAGCTACGTTGTGTTCTGCTACCCTTACTTTTCAATTTAAAATCACTTTCTTTCTCTCCAAACTAAAACTCGTATCATTTTCTGTTTCAGTGACGAAGGATATAGTTTTCTAAGCGGGGCCCAAAAATGGCAATGAGAAATCAACGTACAACAACCTCAAGGTAATAATTTTACAAGATATCAAACGTTCAACTATCTCTCAATGTATACGAAGCTTTAAACGAGCGCTTAAATTCGAATCTGCGCGCGACGCGGCGCGAACATGTGGCGCCAATTTCGAACCTCGGTCCGGGCAGCGAGAATAACGAAACTCCCGTTCCTCGAATACTTGGGGTCCTATACTTAGCCGTTAAATCGACGATTTGCAACGATGTTACGCGTGGATCAGAGTTGACATTGTCGGACTTCCTATCAGTCGGGAATGTTTTTGGTTTAAAAATATATGATCGGGCCGGTTACCTATAATTAACCGCTGGTCGATAGGCTCGGAGAGTCACTCTGATTTCTTCTGACGCGAAAATAAAACGTCGCCTAGCGTGGACGCGCGCGCGTGCGGTTAAATTTACGCGATCGTTTATTTACAACGCTTACTCGAACGCTCGTCATCGGCGTTGCGTTAGTATCGAAAGCAAACAGAGAACCGCGTCTTCTTTTTAATCGAGGACAAGCGTCTTGCGTCAATTGCAGACTTTTGAACCCTCTGACGGCCATCGACAATGCGTTTCATCGATTAATGAAAATTGCCAGGCGATTCCTTCGCAACACAACGATTATTATTGTTTTATATTTTTAAGTCTACGTACATAGTCGACGCGACGGATTATGCTTCGTTAATTCTTGCGAAGTCTCAACGTCCCAAAAAACAAACTCTAATTAAGTCGTTCGCGACAATGGTTCGCCGTGATTTGTTTGCAGCGACAACTCAATTTTTCCGTCGACGTTGTTGCACAGTCGAGACCAATTTCTATTTATATCCCATTACCGAGTCGCAGGAGAAATAGAGAGATCAATTTCACGCTCAACTAAATCGCACGCTGGAACGTGTATCGTGTACCGCGAAATCCTTGAACGTGTGTCGTTCATTATGCCAGAATGAATGAGATCGGTGCTCACGCGAACGGTCTCGATACAGATCGGAAGGCGAGAAAGATAAATTCCTAGGATCAAAGCGTCCGTCGGGTTTCCACGACTTTTTTCGCCTTTTTGCGAATAAAAATTCCACCTTGTGCGTTTCACCGCGCGATAAAGGACCGAGCAACGTTTACCTGACAACTGAAATTATAGAAATCTCTCTCCGAACGATTCGATCGGAGCCTCCTTTTACTGCCCCGCTATGCAGACAGTATTTCCATCGATTCATCTTTGATGGATTTCTACTTAACTTTCTTTGAAAGGGAAATTCGATTTTACGATCTACAGTGCAAATATTAGGACACTGAAATATCATTAATCTTTGTATTATTGTACGAAATATGATAATTTCTTACGAAAGGATTTATCGAGTTTTCGTTGCACGATATTTTGGAGTTAGCTCGTAGATCTTATTACGGAAGCGTGAATGGAAACGTGAGAGCTGGTTTCCACGATTGGTTACACTTTAAAAGAATTAACTGCCTCCCAGCGTGATAATCGGGAGGTCCCGGTTCTTCTGACTCTGCTACTCGCTCGTGTTTTCTGTCAACGGGCAAAAAGTATTTCCTGTTTTTGTACGCGGACCTCGGAGCCCGGAGGAGAAAGAGAGAGAGACGCGGAGTCTAAGAAGATGACAAAAATACGTTATGGTTTTGGCCGTCATCCGGTCCCAGCGCGATATTTTCGTCGTACGTTCATTGAGAAAAGCTGCAATGGCCGAGTACATACGACCGCGCATAACTTCGTCCATTATATTCACTGTACACAGACTTTGCGGAGCTTTTGCTTGGAAATATTTATTTAAATGGAAAATCACCACTCTTCTTTAACTTCACGTTCACTTTGATCAATTGTATCCACTGTTTAGTAAATTACACTCTTCTCGTCCCTTCATACATTTAACTAACTTCTGAAGTTTCAGAATTATACAGGGTGTTCGGCTACCCATGGGAAAAATTTTAATGGAGGATTCTAGAGGCCAAAATAAGACGAAAATCAAGAATACCAATTTGTTGATGGAGGCTTTGTTAAAAAGTTATTAACGTTTAAAGTTTCACCAGTACTGAATTTTTTTCTCAAAACTGCGCAGGATTTCGGGGGTATGTCTATTCACCAAAAATGATTGTAATTAACCCCTTCAACCGAAAATAATTTTTCCAAAACGATTTGAAATTTTTTAATTTTATCGTAAAATTTCACACCTTCTCGAATTTTTTTCTAGAAAGTGGGTAAGATTTCGGGGATATGTCTATTCATTAAAAATGATTGTAATTGACATACTATTTCGAATTATCCAAGTACCCAAATAAGTCGAACTCATCCACCCTCGCTTCCAAGCCAAGTTACAAGAGAGTCACTTTGCTTGGTCGTGGCGCCAATGTTCCCTCTCTCATTAAGAAACATTGACCGAACCAGTCAAAGCGCGGGAAGTGTAAATAAAATTTACGATTCACAGATTTCGAAGCGCCTCGTAGCCGCCTCCGCTCGAAAGTCTTGCGTCTATTTGCTGGACAAACAACACCGCGCGCTTCTAAAGGGGCGTTCGCGTTCACCGAGTCGCGACGAATAATACCGGTATAATGCAGAGAAGAAAAAAGGGGCCCGAACAAAAAATACGTGTGAATTGTGCTCGAACTCGAAATACCGAAAGTAGATTTCGCGGATCGCGTGGCGAATTGAGGCCTCGAGTTTCGGGTAATTCCCGCGGACGTTGCAGGGGAAAAATGGCGGCCAATTTGTCACGGGACCGGTCGTCCCCGATGACTCATAGCGCCACACGATCGCGTGTTTGTACTTAACCCGCGACTTATCGTAAACCAGAGAGGAGGAGGGCACGATGCGGTTAGGTGTATGATTTACACTCGACCGCGGAGGTTTAAGTACTTCCTTCGAGAATCTCGCCAGAGATCGTCCCGGGGGCCCCAAGCATTTAATCTCCATCAGTACGCATCCTTCTCGTCATCTCCGTAGGGCTCTTTGACTGCACATGACTTTTTATCTTGCCCCCCACCTCCCTCCACGTTCGGCCACCTACTATTTATACGCTGACGAGCGTGGCGTGCTCGTTACTATCCTCTCCCCTCTCGCCTAGGGTTAATATTACCCTCGGAGAGCCGAGAACGGAGGAAAAAAGATGGGGGAAACGACTGGAACGTCGGAACAAGGTGGAATTAAACGCAGGGAAAACGGAAAATTAATTGTGGTTGTGTACCGTTCGTTCCTTCTTGCGTGATACTTACACGCACCCGCGCATTCGCGTTTTAATTATACTCCGGTCAATTACGCGCACGAATTTCTGACAACCTAACTCGTGGGAGGATCTTGAAATGAGTTACCTTCGAAACTGAGAACTGTATTGTATCGTTCATACAACGGAATCTTAGGAGATTGTCATTCATCTTTTAGGGATTTATAGCGCTCTACATAAGTGAGATTTAACCCTTATGTGGACTCTCAATTTCAACTGAATTATTTTAAATGTAAGTAAATGGAAATCAACTTTCCTTTGGAGCACTTAAAAAATAATGACCTGGTGGAGTATTACGTAAATTTTCAAATAATTACATTGACGTATGTTAAACAATTATTGCTTCAAACTTGCAGTCCAATAATCCACAGAGCAATTTTAGAAACCGATACACCTAAGTGTCGCAAGATTCAGATAAAAAAGTCGAGTGTATCGAATGTTTTAATTAGGAATTGAGAGTCGTATTGCCGCTGTGCACATCTTGTAGAACATCCTGTATAGTCGTGTGTGTCCCCGTAGATAGTCGTTACATCTAATACCAGTCGATCGATTCGAACCATCGACGTTTAACGAGATAATTTTCCGCCGATAACGAGCAAACGAGGATGAAAGTTACCACGCTAGGACATTATCCCCGCAAGGACGAGTAAAAACGTTCGTCGATAGATGTTTCCTCTCTGCCGCGTGAAAATTGATATTTTACGTCGATGGTTTTCGAGCGCGAAGTGGACCTCACCGTAACCAACGCGACCGGACACCGGCCGCGAGTTTGACGATTTTATATCCTTCAACGCGGTATATCCGCGAGACGAAAAATAATTTTTTCGACGTTATTCGGCCACACGCCCGGAGGCCGGTCTCAACTTCAAACAAATGTGTTTTTGCCCTCCGGAATCAAACGTAACGAGAAACGCGGTGGAGAACGCAGACACGATAATTCTGTGTATTTACGGAAAGAGAAATATAATTATGGAAATCGTACGCCTCCTCTATTCTCGCCTCCAGCGACCTCGTCTGGTAATTTTCACCTGCTGGTGCTCTCGCATCCGATCCTCGATTTCCCCGAACGCGCACCTTCCTTCGACGAAACCTCCCACGCGGCCTCTCGGTGCAAGTAAACAGACGCTCCGTCGTAACTTCTAATTATCTATTAATAGGCGACAGAGACAAACACGTCGATCTGTCGTCCGAATTTCCATCGATCTTTTTATTCCTCGATACATAATCTCAAATGCACTTTATAAACGTTCAAACCTCCATTTTGGTTCACTAAAATCCATATTGATACAGTAAATTCAAAGTTTTTCAAATCCTACTACAACCCTTAAATGAGGAAGCCCTCCAAATTGCCCTCGGTTCCCTAAAATTCCACAAAAACTGTACAATATACAGGGTGTTAAAATAAGACGAAAATCAAGAATACCAATTTGTTGATGGAGGCTTCGTTAAAAAGTTATTAACGTTTAAAGTTCCACCCGTTCTGAATTTTTTTCTCGAAAATGCGCAAGATTTTGGGGGTATGTCTGTTCACCAAAAATGATTGTAATTGACCTCTGCAACCAAAAATATTTTTTTTAGAACGATTTGAAATTTTTTCTTTTCGTCGAAAAATTTAGGCAACCTACCTTGTCGATTTTTCTTAAAAATTCCTTTTTCATTTTTAGTAATTTTATTTGACGCCCTACAGAAAAGTTGTCTAATACTTTTCTGTAGGTACACATGAGCTCTACTTCGGGAAAAAGTTTCATTGAAATATATTCACAATTGTAGGAGTTATGACTGTTTGAAAATTGGACCATTTTTATGGGATTTTTCTCATTTTAGGGGGTCAAGGAACAACTTTTCCAATATTTTTAGAATTTCTACATATTATACACTAAAATACGCGTCGTTTGCTTTTTTAAACATCAAAATCGTCCAATCCGTTCAGAAGTTATGACGTTTTAAAGATATGCATGAAATTTCAGGGAAGCATTTCTTGCCTCATATTAGATTTTCGGTAAACAATTTTTTTCTCGAAAATGCGTAAGATTTCGGGGGTATATATAATGACCAAAAATGATTGTAATTGCCCACTGTAATTAAATATAATTTTTTTTAGTATGATTTGAAATTTTTTTTCCCCGTCGAAAAATTTCGCACCTCGAATTTTTTTCTCGAAAGTGAATAGGAATTCGGAGGTATGTGTATTCACCAAAAATGATCGTAATTGACCCCCGCAACAGAAAATAATTTTTCCAAAACGAATTGAAATCGTCGAATTTAATTGTTAAAAATTTTCTAACGAAGCCTCCATCGACAAATTGGTATTCTTGATTTTCGTGTCATTTTGGCCTCCAGAATCCCTCATTAAAATTTTTCCCAGGATTGGCCGAACACCTTGTATAAAAATAAATTGCAACCCTGTGGAAGACTTTTTGCCAGTCAAAGTGGGTCAAAGAGCAACAGGTACGGTGGTTTGCAGGGTCCATCGCGTAGGACCAAAATTCGTCGACCACTGTCGGGTAGTCGATCAAAGGGCGCGAAAGGGTTTGCTCGGTGGCACGCGTGGTCCAATTTTCGGGGACACGGTCCGCAATACGTTCTCCGCGGTGATCGTCGGTTAAACATCCGCATGGTTGGACAATTGCTGGTCGCTATCAGTGCTCGTCGGCTTATCAGCGCGAACGTGCCCGCGTATCGATCCATTTAGCACACCGTCGAAGCCCCGGTGTACTGATTTCACGCTCGTCGGGCTCTCCATCGGTCGTACCTAAACCGGACCGGGAATTTCGTTTCGTCGTCGAAAGCGCTTTATGCAACGACCGTCCCTGGGTCTCTTCGTTCGCTCCGGGGCTTCGTTTTCTGGAATTAGGCCACGGGTTTCCGAGCACCGAGAGTCGCTGACTTTACTTTCCATTCAACGACGCTGTCTCCGGCCCTCCCTATAGTGCACGTGAGTCGCAAGCATTCCCTTCGTAATTTTCGCGTTACCGCGATCCGTGTACGCGCGAGAGAACAGTGCGCCACGTCGCTCTTTGTTATCTTGTTGGGTCGTTTCATCAGCCTTTGCGCGCCGCTACGAAATTTTCGAACAATGTGAGCCCGGATTCGACGCTCGAAGATCGTCGATTCTTTGTCCTCGGATTTCCATCGAGTTCGATAGCGAACACCCATTCCACGATGCGAGGAATATTTGCGAACGTTGTTCAGTGGGCAAGAACAGTGTGATACAGTTCGTAAATCAATCTGGAGACACAGTGAGAGTACAGCAAGAATTGTTTGAGATCGTAAAGACTTCTGGAATGACTCGATACACGATTTGAAATTCAGATATTTAATAAATATTCATGCCCCTTTATTAGTCGATTCTTCGATGGTATTCATTCCTTTTCCCGGTGTTTGGTAAATAAAAGAGTGTCAAGGAGCACAAAGTCCTCTTTTTATCGATCTCGACCTTTGATACTTTGAAAAGTCGTTTATGCATCGCCTCAATTAATTCTGAAACTTGGTACACGATACTTTATACTATTCTATTTTAAAGAGACCGTTCTTTATCTTCTAGATTATCATTGTTACCGTAATTCGTAGATAAACCATTGACACGTCGGTGTAAAAGCATTCAGTTTTCACGAAACTAACGACGCGTACTCACGTTACGTCCGACTGACTGGAATTTTAACGAGAAACTCCGATCAAAGGGAACAATTTCATCCTCGACAACGGGACACTTCTTCGCGTTAAATATTTACAAAACGGCTGCATTTATCAACTGCTTATAAACGACACGTTCCGCGAGCAGTCCCAGATAACATTTGTCATTGACTTGTTTCAATATGTCATAACAGGAACGATTGCAGTCGTCGAATACGTGCGCGTCATCGCGTAAAATAAATGTTATTTAAATATGCTGAAAATCTCCTTCACGTCAGCCCGCTTCATAAATCAATCTCGTTGGAAAAACACTGGCGTCGAAAAAACCCGATACCTGGATTAATTTGTGGTCGCTATATTCACGAAGCTGGATTAACAAAAAACTGGAGGGAATTTATTTAATTAAATGATACATTCGCTCATCAATGAATCGCAATTACATTATAATTGATATTAAACACCTATTACGCCTATGATCTATAATCAATGATCTCGGCGCGTAAAATAGTTTCTATTCTTCACGCTAGGTAGCATCACTGAATTCTGTTCAGCGATATTACAGATCCCTGTTTACATTAGAAATCTGTGTGTTTGCAATTTCCCTGTAATTCCTGTAGTTTTTGCTCAATTTACATGAAATTTTGATGAGACGCTCTTTGTAATCCGATGAAAAGTATAGGCTACTTAATTTATGGAAATACTTCTCAACCCTGCACACTAGAGTCTTCTGTGCCCTTCACAACAAAAATTCAGAACGGGTGGAACTTTAAACGTTAATAACTTTTTAACGAAGCCTCCATCAACAAATTGGTATTCTTTATTTTCGTCTTATTTTGGCCTCTAGAATCCCCCATTAAACACCCTGTATATCAGTACCAAATTTGTTTACAGATTGATAGCAATTTTCTAAAGTAAACCAGTCTCTATTTATTCAGACAATTTTCCTGAGATCTTGGGGGACTCTGTGCCATTCCAGAGTCAATTAGCTCCAGGTCCCGTTAAGTCTAGATCCACCGCTGTACACGGCGACGTCGAGCAACGATTATGGAAATGGATTAGTAGGAAATTACATTTTTTTATGGACGGCGAGATCGTCTCGGAGGTCCAAGGCAACGTCTTGTTACATCAACGTCCATACGCAACGCGACGCAAGTTTCCATTTCGCGAGTTCTACGGATTCGAAGAAGTAACCCTCGCTCGTGAGACGAATACCAGTCTCGCTGAAAAACTCTCGCGGGACGGGTCGGTCTTTTCCTCGCGCGTAGCGTATTATTATCCGCCTCTCGTTCCAGACTTAACGGGAGGGGTTTCTCGGGACGACGATGGACACACGTAAAACACCGTGTACAGGTTATTTATTACGATCATCGGATTCTCGAATAACGCGACGCGGCGCCTCGTTAAAAATCAAAGGAGGAAAGGCGGAGAAAGGAGGAAATGCGTGGTTACGTGTTCTCGACAGGGTCCTCAGCCCCGCTTCGACCTCGAGCCGAAGAAACGTCCCCCCGGAGCCGATCGCGACGTGAATCCCAAATCCTTTCGGGGACTATTCGTTTCGTAAATGTATCACGTACAGCCGCGCGAAGTTTTCAGACCGAGGATCAAAAAGAGTCGAATGTCGAAACTATTCGAAAACTTTCACCTTTGGATTCGAAAAAATGGGTTCTTGAGACTTCTGTTTAGAAAATTTTCGTGTTTACTTTCGATTCTGTGTCGATTCATATGCGTACTGAACGTGTACTTTAATTTTTGAGGCAATTGATCTAGTAGATGTTGGGAATCATGGACGCCATCTTGAAAAATTAAAGTTTCGTAACTTTATAACAATAGCCTCTTCCAAACAGCTGTAGCTTCACTATTTTTGAGAATTCGAGTACAAGCTTCTGAAAATATGGTTCTTTAAGAAGATTTAAGAAGAAGGAATGATTTTTAGACAGGTTCACAGTATAGTTTGAGCAATTATAACTCCATTCGATGAAATTCCCACCGAATTCTGTGCTCGTTGGATGCTTTGAAAGATTCCAAGGACCCTTTCTAGGCATTCCAAGGGTCTGAAAAATCATCCCCTCGCCGGAAACGATCGTAAAAATACTGTTGGGTCGACGATGGCTCGGCGTCGAACAATTAAAGGTTCGCGTTGGCGCAGCGAGGAGGACGCGTTGCCGTCAGACCAGAAATCCGGGATACGGAATTAGCCACGGTACGGGACGCCGTGGAAATCGTGGAACACGACGAAGATACCGTGAAAGACCCCCGCAGGATGGTTCTCTCGCTTCCCAGCCCGGTCCCTGCGACCGTGTCTCTTTTATTTTCGTCAATTATGGGAGGCGAGCCGGAATTCTTCGAAAGTAATTGGTTTTCCTCGCGTTCTTTAGCACTTTATTAGAACCGAGAGAGCCGCGAGAGATTTCTCCGGGTGTAATTGACGACGATCGCGACCGAAGATCTCGAAAACGGAGAACAAGCGAGCCGACGTTTGACGCGATCGCTGCTGGGATAGTCGCGGGTGTAACGAACGCGTAATGAAATTACGCGATACCGAGAATTTCATCGGCGCTGGTGCGCGACAGAGAGGAACAATGCGCGCTGGTATTCGGTAGGAGGCTTGGAATTGTTCGAATTATTCAATTCTTCCAGTATTCGATAGTCGTTCAAGCGCTAACTTAAATTGCTGTGGATCGTTCGACGAGCAATTTTATTTTTATTTTTAGCGCTCGTTATCGTTAAAAATTTTGATTTTTACCGTGCATCGTACCGTACGCAAATTGTAATCACACCGTGCAAGAAATGCACTTTCAGCGCGAAGTTTTTGTCCCGCGGTGGAGGCTCGCGAATCGATTCCCTTGTACTGCACGAGCTAATGGAGTCGCGGGGGATTTTTTGCTTTCAGGATTCTGAATATGCTGCCCTGAAAGGTGCACAGAGTCCGACACGGTGACGAAAAAATGGCGCTGACCGTCGTACCCTCTGCCCGCGTTTTCAACGGAAACGGTGAGTCTGTGCTTCTTTCATTATACTTCACAACACAGTAATTACTTAGTAAAGGTATTAGAATGAAACGTTGTGCAGGTGTTGGCTGTAATTTCCAAACAATTTCTTGGTCACTCAAATCATGTCTTCGTATCTATAATGAATACTACACATTTAGTTATTCATGTATTCCTGTAAACAGGAATTACTCAGTAGTATACATAACGTTATCGTAATGTCACAATTATGTTACAAACTGACGTTATAAGTTTGCACATCGATCAAAGTCCAGTAGTTGAGCCTACTGAAGACAGTAAATGATCTCTGCAATATATCACACATTTTTTAAATTACAATGTATCAATGTTTTCGTGTGTTTAACATCGTCGAGGAAGATCAAAACGAAGGTAAACAGTCCCTGAAATATAGTTGAAGCCCTCATACAAACGATCTTTTGCAAATTACAACGATAAGTCGCGGTATCAGCATGAAGTCATAACGGATAACAGATTACCGATATCAAGCTCGTGTAATGTAAATCGGGTTATCTGCACATTGGCGCTCGAGCACACAACTGGCCGTGGAAGCTCGGCTTACGATCGAAAGACATAACATGCTTATCGATCGCGTGCACGGTCTCCGTCTGATAAACTATTATTTATGTACGGCTCGTAGACGACGTTAAATAATTAAACAATATAACGATGGATGCGTTAAATAATTTAATAACGCGGGACACGGTTGCGTGCGCCCGGGGTTCTTTGAACCGGATAAAAAAGATCGTCGAGGTAAACGATCCGAATAACGAAGCAATTGGAAGCCCCCCTCTTCGTCCTAAATTAAAATTTCACGGAAATCCGTGCAAACGCTCTCCGTCGCTGGGTTCGTACGGTCGCGACAGCTATAATTATCCTCCAGAAATTATCGCGACGATTGGTACAAAACGGTCAATCTCCACCGGATGATCGTGACATGTTTTTCAGTAGAGCTTTCGTTTTGTATTGTCTGTAAATCAAGCAAATTGTTTCCAATTTTTGTCAAATTATAGCTATTACACAGCAAACGTCAAATGAAATTATTTTAATTTACCACTATAGTCATGTAACAGGAGATGCACAGAATTTAACGACTTGTTGTCCTGGCTTAAATAAATTAGACTTGCTTTTTCCGTGCAAGCATACAGGGTGTTCGGCCACCCCTGGGAAAAATTTTAATGGGAGATTCTAGGGGCCAAAATAAGACGAAAATAAAGAATATCAATTTCTCGATGGAGACTTCGTTAAATAGTTATTAACAATTAAATTCAGAAATTTCAAATCGTTCTGAAAAAATTATTTTTAGTTGGAGGGGTCAATTGCAATTATTTTTGGTGGATATACGTACCTTCGAAATCCTACCCACTTTCGAGAAAAAAAATCGGATAGGTGTTGATATTTTTCGACGAAAAAAAAATTTTTCAAATCGTTCTAAAAAAATTATTTTCGGTTGCGGGGGTCAATTGCAATCATTTTTGGTGAATAGACATACCCCCGAAATCCTGCGCGTTTTTGAGAAAAAAATTCAGTACTGGTGAAACTTTAAACGTTAATAACTTTTTAACAAAGCTTCCATCAACAAATTGGTATTCTTGATTTTCGTCTTATTTTGGCCTCTAGAATCTCTCATTAAAATATTTCCCAGGGGTGGCCGAACACCCTGTGTAATATAAGGTGCATTTTATATTGTAAATGCATAAAATAGTTTGTTTTTCGATGGAAATCGGTGAAGATCGACCAGGATAGATCATGGAGGATACTTGGATCGTGATGGTACGTTCGAGCGCGGATTGGTCGCGCGATCTTCGCCTCAAGGGAGTTCATTAAGTCATTGCCACGTACGTCGCGATAGTATGAGCAGTTCTATATGACACGTAAATGGATTCCCCACGCGGTCCCGGCTAACGAACTTTGCCAGATTATTATTACCGTGCTTCTCTGGATGGTCGCCAATGGTTACACCATATTTCGGTTTACGCTGAGCGCCGGTCGTTACCCTCGAACAATCAGGCGTTCGCGATGAACTACAATCGATCCAACCCTCCAAAGATAGATCCTTTCTCTCGGCTCGATCCGACCAAGACGCGCCTCTTTTCCAATCATTTCACGACTTATCGATCTTAACTCCGTGCAACGCGAGGAGCTATACTAGAAATACACGATCTCATTTCTCAGGTTGAGCTCGTGATAAAAGATTTACCGACAAACTCTTGTTAAACTCACGATTTAACGATTAAAATTTAACATTCTCTTATTACTTTCTCAATGCCCAATATCTTTTTCAAAACTCTGGTCGATCTGTTAAGAAGAATTTTCTCTCGATCTGGAAGCTCTAATGGCGGTTGTTTTACCGCCACGCGTCTTCGTAAACCTGCTTTTGCTAATAGCCTTTTTCGCAATGCCAACGCCAATAAAATCAGCCTCCATCTTCATTAAATTACACCTCGATTCCTGGAGCAGATACTCTTCTATGTTATTTATTCAAGATTCCAACTATCAATGTTTTTCGCAGACCTTTCATAATCTCGATCCGAAATAGCTACCACAAGGGTAATTAAAACATCAGAAAAACAACTCCACACGCACCAACCTAGCAATACAAAATTAATTATAGAAAATTGACCAAGTAATACTATATCTACCCAGTGTTTAAGATCGGTGACCGGAAGCGTTCGCCATGTTGGATCAAAGGCGATTTGCGCGGAAACTAACTGTTTATTTGTCATTTGTTGTGATTCTCGGTGGCCAGTGGGGACGCAGGCTTACGTTTCCGGTTCGACGCGTTCGAAATGCCTCTGCTGCCCTTACGGATACCACATCGACCTGGATTTCGTGCGTTATTGCGAGGCGGTGGCGGCAGGAAGTGCGGGCGACAGGTCTAGCATCGAGAGACGGAAGAAAAGGGAACGTCGAAGGCAATGCCAGTCCATGGAGGTTCTGCTGGGCCTGGTAAATCGATCGATTCCATAATTAAATCGTTCTGGCTGAGTGGCGTTTCGCCCGGGTCGGGGAAGAGCGTTCAATTTCGTACCAACCCGCGTTAATTAAGATATTTCTCTGTCTGTCGGTTCATTATAAAATCACTGCTTCGATGCTTCCCTGCGATCGGTGTAACGGGTCCCCGTCAAAGACGATGCTCCCCGTTATTTTCCAGGAACGCTCGTCCCCGTGATAAACGCTTTGTCGAGGATCGACAGCTGTCGGCGAAGGTCGTCGCGTAAATTCCTTTTTATTTTTAATCTTAGGTGAGCCCGGCCCTCGCGGGAATAGAGGCCGAACTGCCGAAAATACCCCAAGAACCAGCCACCACGAACGGCCTGACCACTCTGCCGAGGTCGAGCCACGGCAGACAAGGGTACACGATAGAATCGCCAGTCCTCGACCTCAGCGACGTCGTGGGCGACTTCGAGGCTGCCCTGAGACGGTCCACCAGGTCCACCAAGAGTCCAGAGAAACAGGAACGCAACGAAAACGGTCAGACACCATTTACGTTTTACTTCTAATCGATGGTTTCCTTTGGTCTATTTTGCTCCTCACCTTGGTAACCATCCTGACCCTTGTCAGGAATTTTTTATCAGTTTGATACTCGACGATCAAAGATTTCCTTCCTGGAATATCCATTAGCAACCCCGGGATCATCAAAAATTTGTATAGCACACGAATGTTTAAGTAGAGCTTTAATAGGTTGTTTTATTGCTGATACTTTGCATTGCAAAGTTCTCATACATAATGGAAACCCTTTTTACTGCCTCTGGTCCATAAAACCATTTTGAATATTCGGAGGATGCTGTGCAAACTTTTATCGTATTTATGCCATCGACCCACTGGCTCTGATGCATCTTGCTCTTTTCGAAATCTATTTAAACACTTGCATTTGTTATCGTTCCTTTCATAATTTTTAGGTCGTCGTTAGAAATCCTACCTGGGAATTTTAATTAAAAGAAAAACATTTATAACGTGATTCGTATAAAAGCACGAACACCAGAAATATTGTATTTCATAATTCTATTTCTATAGCCGTATGGCTACAATGGGGACGAAAGGGTTGAGAGGTTTTATTATACACACTGTAAAGAACTGAACCTGGATTCGAACGATGTATACAGTGAAGCGGAGTAAACAATACCAGGTGTTCCAGTATTTTCCGCCACGCTGTCTTCTATTAGTGGAAATAAGAAAAATATTATAGGGTGTTCGGCCACCCCTGGGAAAAATTCTAATGGGAGATTCTAGAGGCCTAAATAAGACGAAAATCAAGAATATCAATTTCTTGACTGAGGCTTCGTTAAAAAGTTATTAACAATTAAATTCAAAAATTTCAAATCGTTCTGGAAAAATTATTTTCGATTGCGGGGGTCAATTACAATCATTTTTGGTCATTACACGTACCCCCGAAATCCTAGCCACTTTCTAGAAAAAAATTCGAGAAGGTGTGAAATTTTACGACGGGAAAAAAAAATTTCAAATCGTTTTGGAAAAATTATTTTCAGTTGCAGGGGTCAATTACAGTCATTTTTGGTGAATAGACATACCCCCGAAATCCTATGCATTTTCGAGAAAAAAATTCGTGTAGGTAGACAAATTTTTTAACAAAATTGAAAAGTTTCAAATCGTCCTAAAAAAATTATTTTTAGTTGAAGGGGTCAATTACAATCATTTTTGGTGAATAGACATACCCCTGAAATCTTGCGCATTTTCGAGAAAAAAATTCCGTATGGACGGAACTTTAAACGTTAATAACTTTTTAACGAAGCCTCCATCGACAAATTGGTATTCTTGATTTTCGTCTTATTTTGGCCTCTAGAATCCCCTATTAAAATTTCCCCCATGGGTGGCCGAACACCCTGTATAAACCATAAACCCATAAATGCTTCGTTGAAGACTTATAAAATATGAACGAAACGATAATAATTTTCATCTTACTATCTATTAATGCAGTTCGGAATAAAAATGACGATGTTTATTTAATCTATACTAATACAGACGATATTAAATCTCAGTAAATTTTTGTAATAACGTAGCATTAATAGCAGACGATTAATTTGAAATTATATTCATCGTTTTCATCGATCCGGAATAATAAGCTCGCATAAATTGCATAAATTGGAGATAAATATCCAATTCTTATTCCGTACCTTATTAATAATAAGAGCTCGTCTTCGATACGGAGTATAATAACTGCGAGTCCCATTATTAATAGTAAGCGATTACTTAGAATTACAGTCGCAGCTTCGATCGAACCGGAGCAATAAAACGAAAAAGATTGTAATGGATATTATTTTCACTCGCGATAATTATCCAATAAAAAGTCCAATGATAATCTCGCAGGTAAATTGATAAATTTCACTCGTCGACGCGTTAATTCCGCCTTTCGTTCGAGCAACGATTCCGTCGCTCATTAGACGATCGTTTTCCTGTTATTTCGAGATAATACGCTGTTATGCTTTTGTGCAAATGGTGGTAGGGAGGGGAAAAAAATGTAATACCGTGCAGTCGATCGTAGAACGGATTAATTCCTGGCGGTGAAAGAACAAAAAAAGGAATAGAGATCCGATAATTTCACGCACATTTGATTTCCTCGCGCTGAATCCGCTCGGCCATCTTTGGATTCTCTATGGCCCAATGACCTGCTACACAATAATGCCGTAAAGAGAAATGCTTCCTGCGCTTTTCAGCTTGGAATTTCACCCGAAACGAAATACCATTCTCCTCCATAAGTAAAAGCACTCGAGGACTCGCTAATGAGTTCTCGCCCCCTTTGTCGCGAGCGTATCGTTTCCAAGATTATCCGGCGAGAAACTTGTCTTGACGCTACGCGACGCGGGAGGCAATCTAGGGTTGCGATTTAATTGCGACGTTAACTGTATCCTTGGCGCCCGGGTCGACGAACGTCTCGGTTAGGGCTCGAAAATTAACAGACACTGACTTGGATTGCACTGTCAACGATCCTCGTTTCGATACTACGTAGAATAGAAAATAGATTATCGTTCTCGGTAGAGACGTAGATTTCAATGGATTTATATAGAAATATAACATTAACGAGAACGTCTTATCGTTGGATAGTCCCGTTGGCGGTTCGCGAAGCAGGTGCTTTGTATCCGCCTAATTACACCCTGCTCGGAATGCATGCGAGAAGTATGAAAATTTCACCTCGTCGATCGCACACTACCGCGTCCCGGATGCTTCCGGGTTTTCGACGGCTTCGATCAGACACCTCGGACGCAGCCTGGAACAGATGGTCTATTTTATTGCCAGTTTTAACGGGCACAACGGTAATTCCATAGTAGATGAGCAAAACTATTCCCTCGTTAAGAGATTACTCTGTGATTTTTTTAAGTTTACATCGCTAATAAATTAGCAAACCATATTTAAAAATAGATAGATCAGCTGATAACTCCACAACAATAATATCCAAGTATCAACTCTGCCTCTTACGATTAAGGAAACCTACCAACATAATTTTATCAGTCTGAATAACTCGTCTGCCCCCGGAGCGACGGTTCTATCCATCCACAGTTACCCAACCTCCCATTCCACTTCATAAACCCCATAACAGACAATATGACAGTCACACACAACCCGTCACGCAACATGGCTGGCTTACAAACTCGACATAATTCCCAGTTTATAATTCCCCCGCAAAATATTGCGATTAAATATTAACGTCACAGATTTTTATTCGAATGATTACCAGCGGGGGAGTGATAGGAACGTGTCAGGACCAAACGAGCCACTTTGCGCTCACCGATCGAGCTCGTAATCGCGCATAAAGGGACGCCATTAACCGTGGTCGAAGACTCTTCTCACCGTCCGGTCTTTGTCTCTTTTCTAATCCATGGATTCGCACGGTTTTCGCTCTCGTTTGAATAAGTGGTTTTGCACGGTTCACTTGATGGCTGACGAAAAGCAATAGTCGGCCGGTTTCTCACGGGACCGCGAACTCTATCCTGAGAAGAGCTCTTCGTACGTTCGCAGGAAGATTCTCACGTTTCGCAACCAGACCGTTCGTGCTCCCGTTTCCTGTCTTATCGCGAGACAGACAATGGAAGCCACTCGCTGGCGGAAGACCCGGGAATATCCTTTCTTCGGTTTTACTCTTCGACGAGTAGGATCTCTTTGCCAACGTGAGTGACGAGGTTTTCATTCAGGACTCAAAAATTTCATTCTCGAGAGTACAGACACCCCTAGAATTCTTTCTACGCCCCCATTTTGAGAGCTTCCATCATTCAATATTGTTCAGTTTTGCCTGGGAACATTTCTTCCTATCTCCAACTATTTTATAGACGCAATTTTTCAAACTTGCAACTGTTATACGTGTAATAGTTTAGTAATCGTTCGTGAACTTGAGAATGATGACAAAAATATCATTGAGAGTATAGACAGCCTTAGAATTGTTTCTACACCCCCATTTCGAGAGCTTCCATCATTCAATATTGTTCAATTTTGATCTCCAACTATTTTATAGACACAATTTTCCAAACTTGCAATTATTATATGTGTAATAGTTTAGTAATCGTTCGTGAACTTGAGGATGATGTCAAAAATATCCTCAAGAGTATAGACACCCCTAGAATTGTTTCTACACCCCCATTTCGAGAGCTTTCATCATTCAATATTGTTTAATTTTGCCTGGGAACATTTCTTCCTATCTCCAACTATTTTATAGACACAATTTTTCAAACTTGCAATTATTATACGTGTAATAGTTTAGTAATCGTTCGTGAACTTGAGAATGATGCCAAAAATATCCTCAAGAGTATAGAGACCCCTAGAATTGTTTCTACACCCCCATTTCGAGAGCTTCCATCATTCAATATTGTTCAATTTTGATCTCCATCAATTTTATAGTCACAATCTTTCAAGCTAGCGTTTCACTTGCAACTATAATAGCATAACAGTTTATTAATCGTTCGTGAACTTGAGGATAATGTCAAAAATATCCTCAAGAGTATAGACATCCCTAGAATTGTTTCTACACCCCCATTTCGAGAGCTCCATCATTCAATATTGTTCAATTCTATAATCACAATTTTTCAAGCTAGCGTTTCACTTGTAACTATTGTAACATAAGAGTTTAGTAATCGTTCATTAACTTGAAAATGATGCCAAAAATATCTTCGAGAGTATAGACAGTCCTAGAATTATTTCTACACCCCCATTTCGAGAGCTTCCATCATTCAATATTGTTCAATTTTGATCTCCATCAATTTTATAGTCACAATCTTTCAAGCTTCTATTTCACTTGCAACTATTATAGCATAACAGTTCAGTAACCGTTCATGAACCTGAGAACTGTGCCAAAAATATCCTCGATTAAGTTCTGAATGGTCCCCTACCTAAAAATAATCGTTACAAAGCGGGGCAGTCAAGTTCATTAACTCGGTCGCGGTCAATTTATCAATACCCGATCTCAATATTTATAAATTCGTCGACGGAACGGAGGTTCCCGAGCGACTGGTTATTAACCGGTTATTAACGTTCCCGGCGTAGAATATTATTAACCCAATAATGGCGGTCGTCGTTAATAAAAGAACGCCGACGTTGATCGATGGTTCGCTCGATATGACTTCTCGTTGCAAAACGTTGTTGCAAATTCCTCGTGGTCGTTCATCGTTTGGACTTTCTCGGTTTGAAGAATAGTCGCGGCCGTTTTCTTGCCCAAAGTCGACGCTCGGACGTTGGAACGCGTCGGTGAAACCGTCGGTGCGTGGCTGGAACCACCTGCTTCCGGTGGTCGTGGCGTCGCGTCGGTTGCACCGTCTCTTCAACGGCACCTGTGTTACCCCCGTGGTAATGTCACGAGCCTCTGACCCTCGTACGCCCACCAATTTCGTCCACCGTTTTCGTGACAACCATCGGATCTCCACGCCAGCGAATCGGAACGCTAAACAACGTATCGACTAAAGCTAGCCTCCACATTTGTTCCCCGTTTCACGTAGACGCATTCTTGAGATCAATATTGCCGCGATTACCACTGCAATCACTGCAAATTTCATTCAGAAACACTCATAATATCGGTTTCAGTTCTCCAAACAATTTGGGTGATTAGGAAAATAAAAGAGAAAATTCTTTCTTTTTATTTTGTCTACAGTATATTTTTGAGCGTTGCGTCTTGCAAGGTAAAACTTAACGATGATGTACGAAGAATACTATCGTTGGCTCTTTCCGTGACCTCGTACGCGATTTTAACAATTCGTTTATCATCCCATTAATTCATTTTGCGATTGTGATTACCTGCCAACGAGAAAACTCGTTGACTCAGCGGTGTGCTATATAGTTATGCAAACGAAGACAAACAACGTGTTGGGGGGAAAAAAGGTGTTAAAAGTCTCGCTGCGTTAGTTTTTGCGAAATGCACTGGCTGAAAAAGTCAGGTGGATAACTATTGCCGTCATTATTCATGTGAATGGCACATGTCTTACTCTTAGCGTGCATATTTGCGCAACTGTTACTCGTGAGAACAAGAAAATTGCCTTGGACTCCTGGCAGGTGGATAGTTTTTTCGTGCAAAAATCGAATGCAGTCGATATGTCGATCCAATTCGGGCGAAGGCTGAAACACGAGTTTCGCGGTCCTGGACGAACCTAGGACTACGTTACACGCAGTAAATATTACTATATTTTAACGTTTGATTCGTGTAATTTCCATTTTTTTACGAGTATATTTTTTTCAAGAATATTTTTGATACTTTAAATCTGTTTTTATCGTCGTAAAGTAGTTTACAGAAGTTTCTGTGCGATCGTCTCTCCGGTTTTGAGTCCTTTGCACGAACCCAGAGAGGCAAAGGTCTCAAGAAAAAGCCATCGTCCCAACTTTCTCCATTTCTGCTGGAAGATTTAAACGCTCCATTATTACGCGAACGCGAAAGTGCATCAAATGGAAGCAACACGCTTCATTACGAACGTCGACGATACCGCTCGTGAAATCTGAATAATGCAATCAGGTCCAACGATATAAACCTTAATGCGTTCCATTCGACGTTGAACGTCGTTTCAGGAGACGTTAGATCATTATTTTCTGAAGTAAACATAACTCAAATGCAGAAAACGTGCCGTGACTTCATCGTCTGTTTCTATTAATAAATAATCTAGTAAAGCTACTCGTACCAAAAATACCAGGTCGTACGAATGCTGTAACGTTCGTATAAAAAAAAAAAATATGGTTTACAGAAACGGAGCAACGAAATTGAAACGTGGGTTGTTATGACGTAAGAGACGCGTTAACTGGAGTCTTGCAAGAAACAATTTTTCGACGAGAGAAACGGGTCGTCGTCGAGACGGGGAGAACGTCAGTGTTTCCGCTGAATTTATCGGTTAGGTTGAAAGCAAAGTTGGTCGGTGAAAAAGGCGTTCTGCCAAAACGCGTGCACGAAAATAACGCGGTCATAACAGTGCGACACGAATCCGTCGAGGCCGCGATTCCGTCTGAAAATACACGCATTCGATATCGAACACCATTTATAGGAACTCCAGTGATCCATAGATCACCTAAAAAATCATATAATTCAAGCTTATCGTTTTTATTCCCATATTTTCTTAGAGTCCCTTCAGGTTGTCAAATATACTTTCAATTTTCATTGTAGAAATTACGAAGTAAATGAAATATAAATAATAACTCCGAGAAAAGGGGTTATGGAAATGAAATTAATTATGGCGGTGGCTATTGCAACACAACGACTCTTTTCCATTATTTCTTATGCATAATGCATCGACTTTTCTTGGTAATTCATAACGTTCGCTCGCGGAATATCGATGAATCGATCGTTCGTGTTTCGACCGCGATTCGGGAAGACTCGAATCGATTTTCAGCAAGACTTCGCGACGCGTCGCGAGGCACTCTACTTTAACTCGATTTGGAAGGAACGACGTGACTTCATCGGGAACGCTAAACCATTTTGGTGCAACCTTGTCGAAGCAAGGTGGTCGCATATGGTTGTATGCACCTGTCCGAGCCTAAGCGGCGCGCAACTGGCGCGACTGTTCTCCTGGTCGACGCTCTGAAATCGAGAATTTAAAAGCCACGATCGCCAGTGACAACTACGTCCGGAAAATATCGCGAAACGAGCGAAATGACGATTTTAAATTACCCGCGAATATGGAAAACTGATTACAACGAACGTGTCAGCGTTCGTAATTAATTTTTTATTCCGCAGAACCGGTGGTCAAATTCATTCTATTATATCACGCGTCCGTTCCACGAATTTCACTTTATTTTCCAGGGACCATAAAACGAAATTGTTTGGTCAAATTGTTTACTTTCGCGAATCTGTTTCTCCATGAAGTTTGCGTTCCTGGCCATTCTGGTATATTGATTCTTTATTGTATGAATTTTATTTTATTGTGTGGAGATCTATACATCCATGAATCTGTTCCTCCATTCCGTGAAATTAATCGCAAACACGCTGAAAATGAATTGTTTCAGAACCACTGTAGAGAAAGAATCGACAATAATAGCGTACAAATTTCCATTCAACCGAAAAGAAATCTTTATTCGCGATAAATAAAAAAAGATAAACCAAAAATTTCGATCGTCGATTAAAGAGAATATCGTTGAAAATGCACGAATACGGTTAAAGTGTCTGGGGAATTCGAAATTCGATTTCTGTGGCCTACCGGATTCGCGATAAGGCGGGATCCCGTCAAGGCTATCGTTATCAAAGAGTCGCGAAACATTGTTGCCGAACACGACTAGGAGAGGATCGTCGAGCGATAGAAGGGGAGTGGAAGGCGATGGTGATCTTTTTTTTTCTCGTCGACGATTAAGAAATCGACGAACACCGGGCAAAGAACAGGAGAAGAGGCACGTTTCCCCTCTCCATTCACCTCATCGCTAGTAGCAGGAGTCCTGGTTGGCTATAGCCCAGAGTTCGGCGTCACAGTCAAACGCAAACAGTGGCCGCGGCAAAACAGATCGTGGCGCGAATGCACGAAAAATCGACGAACAGGTCCTTCGCGGACGTCGTACGACGCGATCGCGTTGATCCAACGATCGTTCGTCACGGCGACGCGCGGCGTCCCGTCTGACCGTGTCCCCGGCGTCTCTGGGACACGACGAATCATCGAATTTATCGCTAAACGACTTGTTTTTCACTTATTTTTTTTTTTTTTGTTTTCTTCCGCGTTTACGCGGACACCGAACGAACGAAAACAACGCGAGACAGTCCACGACTAACGGCTCGACGTAACGGTTTCGAGCAGCGAGTCGATCGTTAATCGATCGATAATTTACGCGAGAGCAGGATCGTTCAAAGTTTCGATGACATCGAGGAAATCGACGCGATCTCGAGCTGGCTCGCGGAATACTTGAAGACCCTTGGGATATCCGATCGATAGTGTTTTTATTTCTTTTTTTTATTCTGTGAATCCAGTGAACAGTGATCGACGAAGATGGGGGTGAAGAATTTTATCATGAAAAGGATACCGTTTTGCAAGATGAAGACGAAAAGGAAATACCGTGAGTGTTCTTCCGATCTAACTTCTGTTTCTACGGTTGAGGCGCCGTGGACTTTTAAACCGTGAACAGTCGCGAACGTGCGACGCGTTTTGTTTTTCCGTGCGTATCTACGAAACGTTACGATAACGTATTCTTGCGTCATTCGATTTTTCCCCGCGGGGTCATGTGTTTACGTGAATTATCGCCACGCAGCCCGGTGACCGTTTGCATATCGCCACGGGTAATCGGTTACCTAGAATCTCAATTCCTCCGTCAGCGCGGATGCGTCGGGGCAAACGCGATTCGACGACGAAAGTAATTAAGAGATACTCGTTATCGAAGACCAACGAAGCTGAATTCCATTATCGTTGTATGTTCCGCGATACCAGATACGCATGTCATACCGTGACCAACAAATTTGACCCCGCAATTGAACGCACTGTCTCTCTTCTAAGTGGAACATAACATTAAATAAGATCGTTAAAAAAAGGAATTTATGCAGTTTTCGGTCGACCACTTTGAAAATTCTTTTTCGATTTTAAATAAAGTGTGAAACGTGTACCTAGATCGATCTCCAATCGTGGAATATTTTGGAATTACAGTTAATATATCTGCGAAATATTCATTGTTGTGCGTTGATTATCGGAACGACTGATTATTAACACACAGAAGATATGTGTCCTACGATAAGACGTGTTTACACCTTGAAACGTGTATTTGCTGTAGGTAAATAATTTTAGTAACTTCTACGTCTCGATTTAGTGTCTAGTAAATTTTAGACTCAACACGAACATAAATTGAATGTTATTGAACGCTTGAAAGAAGGCAAAATTGATTCCTGATTTTTTCTATATTTATGAGCTGATGTCTGCTTGGGTTCTAATCTTAGGATTTCGAGTGAAATCATAGTTAATTTCGATTAAGATCGCGAAACAAGTTCTAGCCCATTGTTTTATGCGGTTGCACATTGGAAACAGGCTCACCCTTCTTGTCGTGGCACGCCAACTTGATATTGTGCGACTGATTAGGGGACACACGCAAGTGCAGTACAATATTATCTGCAAATGAATCTTTGTTAATAAAAAACAATTTACTAAAAGTGCGTAAATACACGCAATGAAGACTTTGATCAAATTTTTTAAGAGCATAATTATCTATACAGCAAAATGGACGTTCGAGTAATTTCATAGGTGATAAATAAAAAAGATTCCCAACAGAAATATGAACGTGACAAAATAGTTTCTCAAAGTCGTTTGCCAGAAGAACAAATTTTATTCTACATTTCATTTTTGGAATGAGAATATTACTGATTCGAAACACTTGAGGTTCTAATTGATTTCTGGATAGACCTACGGTCATGCATACAGCTCAAAGAAAGGCTGACCCTTCAAACGGGCACCCTTCAGCACAGAATCGACCCTTCAGGCATAATTCATGGAAATACAGTACGGTCTGACGACTAATCTTGCGAGCTGTAAAGTCGTTACCTGAGTTTGGAAAATCTGCAGACGAAACGGAGAAATTGGCGCTTAAAATAGCAATTTATGGCACCAGGCTACGAACGAAACTTTCGAGGGTCCAAACAGTCCAAAGCTACGTTCGAAGCTCAGCCACAGTTAATTTTGACTGACTCAGGTTTCAACATTTTCTTTTTATTAAACGAAGATACATACGTATGTACAATTTTTCTGATTTAAATTTGAGTCGAGTCTTAATGCAATTTTTCTACTATTGTTTACTAAAGATAGCCTAACATTGGCATCGATAGGCAGTTTAGATTATCCAGTTTCTCATGTTCCATTTGCTCGAATATTTCATTGCCTACGTACAGACGGTGAACCTGTCAGGTAAAAACGCATACTTTCCTGCTTTACGAGTTTGAACTTGGTAATTAAGTCAGCAGCTGCAGTGAGACGAGTTTGTAGTATTTGTCGGTGAAGATCGAGCGAGCGAAAGTAAGCGCCAAATTGGTTCAAACGATGTCGAGAAATCGTTAAAATACGTGGCGTGGAGTTAACAACAATTTGGTGGATCGTACGTGGCATTGTTCGCGTGGGCTTCCTTTCACATGGCCCAGCTATCACCGCAGATATCTATTGTAAAGACATCGTGACAGTTCACACGAAAGTCGCGTAAACAGCGTTCGTTAATGGAAAGGATGTAACTTTGTTGCACGGCAAATAAAGTGTGTCGAATGTTTGACTGCATCCTCTCTGCGGATCTCTCTTTCTGTAACATTGTTGTTATCTATGACAAACTTTCTATCTCGTAAGCAATTCAAATACGACGACTAGGTCCAATCAGTCCGCTGACTTATTCTTCACATACAAAAGAATTATAGAATCATAGAAGACGCTTGGTTGATATTTCTTTGTTGAAAACCATTGATCTATGCTCGCTTTCCATCACGAAATTTCAGAATTAACCTTCCTCATATCCGATGCTGCTGCTAGGTTGTGCAATTATGCTAATAATCTCTCTAATTCTGTCGATTTCTTCCGTGGCTCGGTTAATTCGTTCGCATTATCTATTCATAGGGCTATCGCTTCCTCGCATTATTTAGCTATGCAATTTCCGACTACGTTTACTTCGTCCACGAACATTTCGCGTAGTTTGTATTTCCATGTCTATAATGATAAATGAACCTGAATCTGTTTTCTAGTTTATTTTAATTTTAAATGTAGAAATTAATATGTTATTAGAAAGCCCCTTCTGTACGATTATTGTAATTCGTTTTTATATTCGTTCGCGTTTTTAGTGCTCGTTTCGTTTATTTTTAGAACGCAAATAAAACAGTCGCTTACGGACACGTGAAACTTCTTGGTTTAATTGTGAAATTCACCTCGAACTAGATCGTATCGGAATGCACGGCGATCAACAAGTTCTGTGGCGAATTGTTCGGGAACATCTCTCCGTCGTGAATTCGCATGAAATCTCACGTTTTTAGATCGCGTATCGCCGGCGATTAATTCCCGTAGAAAACTCAGTGGCATATTATTCCATAAGCCAGCGTTTATCAAACTTATTTAGTCACGGAACACTTTAAATAGCCGAGGCATGTTTTTTTACCAAAACGATTTTAATCAGTTTCTCACATATTTTCTCCCAATCTTGCGAATCTAAAATTCTAATTAATAAACAAGTCTACCTTTGATATGATTTATAACAGTGAGAAAAATTTGTTAATCGCTGTATTGAATGGTAATGAGAAATCTGATAGTAATAGATATTGACATCATTGAGTTATTGGGTTGTTCGGAAAGTCTTGCAAAATTATGTCCTATCTGAGCCATTTCTGAGATATCAAATTATTGTCTTGGACCCACGAAGGCATTAATGCGCCATTTCAGAGAGGTTAAAATGAAGGAGTAGGCTCCAAAGCGGCTGGGACGCTCCTCTTAACGTGACTTTCACGACCAACATTGCACGATTCGCTTTTTTATCTCGAGAATAACGCTTCTAATCCACACGCGGTGAAATCCGCCTGTTCTCTTCCATATAAAGCTCAACGTAACGATTACGCGCCATTATTCGCGCGAGGATCGTGCGCGTTCGCGTTGTCGCAGCCTCCAGGAGGATCGTGTCCAGCCCTTTCAAGGAATTTTCCCAATTTGGAACCCAAAAAATTGGGTCACATTCGAAAATTTCTCCATTCTTGCGAAAACAATTGCACCTATCAATTTTGTCAAGCCAAACATTGAAACTCTTTTTAAAAACTAAATTTAATCTAGCGTGAAACGAGTTATTTTCGAGAACGCGTGTTTTGGAAACGAATTATCGTAATAATTCCATACATATGCATAATTACAGTCAAACAGAATTAAAGGTGTTAATTATAGATGTCGAGTGGGTAGCCTCGAAATGGATAGAATGAGAAGCTGGTGTTGATGGAAACGTTAAACAAACCTAAAGGTATTAATTATAGACGTCAAGTCGTCGCCTCTAAATAGGTAGAGCAGGCAGATATTCTCTCTAGTTTACTTCTAAAAGCTTTCTGAAAATGCAATTAATCAAAGAGGCGATTTTCCATTTAAAATACAAACAAGTACTCTATCTTGAGAACGTGACGATCATATAATCTGAAAAATAACATTCGATAAAACATCATGTGACAAATTATCAGACGAAAGAGTATCATATCTTAGTTAAAATTTAATTTAAAATCGAAGAAAGATGTAATCGTTTCATTGCGTTTTATTTCCCCCAAAATAATCGTAAATCTTCGATTAATAAAAAGTTCGATTCTTCGTCGAAACCCGAAAACTCTCCGTGACGGGGAAACGTGGCAATTTCGAGAAACTTCCGACGAGTTTTCGAGGGGATAGGGGACGTAACTTTTGAATTATGTCCGAACCGTACGTGGAGTCGCGCCAATTCAACGGAGTTTGCAAACAAATTTGAGAACGGTACGCACGGTTTGGAACGAGGAAAAGTGGTCCACGATGGATTAGGGCGGTTTGCACGGGCGCGTGACGCGCGTGTCGCGTGCGGGGAAATCCTTTGGCATTACGCCGAGCCCACAAGTCCGTGTCACGATATCGTCGAATGGATTCGAAATGCCGCGACGTCTGGCGCGTTTCTTTATTGTCTCGCGCGGGGCGGAGCGTTTTAATGCCGTAACGTGCTACGGCCCCTTGCGCAAGAATCAATTAAAAAAATTGAACCGCAGGTGAACGTGGCTTGCGTAACGCACGCGTACGACGACTTGTTAAGAGCCATTGTTCGTGGGGGTTGCGTTATGGAGGAGGAAGTCCCCTTTAATGTTAATATTAATTACGGAACACGGTGTACGTTCGTATTGATTTAGATTCTCTGTACGCCTCTACCCAGTATTGATATTAATTATCAGTACTCCTCGATATTCGTTCGCATTTTAAGCCAGGTTTTCATTCAGGTGATCGCCATACGTTTAAACTGGGTGTAAACATGTCTGAATGAGTCGAATAAAAGTTGAAAATTAGTTGATACTGATTTAGATTCTGAGTCAAGTCTCAGTCGATGTTGGTATTAATCGCCAGTCCAGTTCTCGTTGATATTCATTCACATTCTAAGTCATATTTTAATTCCTGTTGATAGTAACTCATTCAGATAGCTGTCGTATGTTTAAACTGACTGTAAACCTGTCCTAAATGAGTCAAATAAAAGTTGAAAATTAGTTGATACTGATTTAGATTCTGAGTCAAGTCTCAGTCGATGTTGATATTAATCGCCAGTCCAGTTCTCGTTCATATTCATTCACGTTCTGAGTCATATTTTAATTCCTGTTGATAGCAACTCATTTAGGTGATCGCCATACGTTTAACCTGACTGTAAACCTGTCTTAAATGAGTCAAATAAAAGTTGAAGACTGATTGACACTGATTTAGATTCTGAGTCAAGTTCAAGTCAATGTTGATGTTAAGTTTGACTCAAGTGCAAGTTCATACACTTATGAGTGCAGTCCTAGTTGATATCAATATAGATATATTAAAGAATTAGTGTTGATCATTAATACCAACGAGTTTACCACCTGCGAAATATACTGGACAAATTAATGACATACTTTCGCGACGAGGCACGTAAAGTTTAGGCGTATCAGGTAATTAAGAATTAACAACGCAGCATTTTCGTCATCCTTGACTTTCATTTCGTTGCCCTAAATTGTCCGAAAGCACGTACCGCGCATGGTATTTCATCGGTGCATTAATATTTATTCGTTTATGCGTCGGGTGTAGCAGTTAATATCTTTTTAAATTGTTTTTCGATATTTACATACTCGAGCGCTAACAAATTTTACGATCGTATTTAAATATTTCTTTAATTACAAATACCTATTTATTCATTCAACGAACGAACGGTAATTTCGCGTGCAAAAATTTGCATCGGTCCGCACCGATTTCGCTATGAAAAAGTCGCATTATCGCGCAAAGCACTTCCCGATCGTATAAATATTCACTTTTACGTCGAGCTTAGGCTGCCGTCGTTGTATTTGTACGGATCCGTGCATTATTGCCGCATTGCGATATTCAATTACGCGAACGTTCAGATAAAAAGGTAATAATTTTATCAAGAGCCGCGTATTTATCGAAATATTTCGCGTATTGAAAATTCATTAATTATCGCGTGCACAGTGTAGACAGACTAACGCGTGACTGAAATATTAAATTATTTACGCATCAAAGACGAAATATTAATCCTATCAAACGGCTAATTCGTCTATCGGAATATTCGCGTATCGAAAATCCATTAGTCTTTCATTACCAGTCCATCGAAATACTCGTTGATTTTCGCAACTCAAAAAAACGAAAAAATAAACGCACGATTTCTTCGGAACAAAATGTTTATTTACACCGGTTGCGTATTGAAAATTCTCGAAACAAAACGAACAACGTCTGTCCATTAATTCTACATTAAAATGTTTATTCGCTTCACTTCATGAGAAAATATAAATTCCTGTCGAGAACAATCTGTTTTGCAAAAGGAACACACGTAACAAAAGTTTGTATTTAATCAAATTAAGAGAAAGGAATGGTATTTATTTATAATTTAGAAAATACACACTGTTATTAGCAGACTGCAATCAATACAAACGCGCAGTGGCAGATATATAAAGTCTACTTGAGATAAAATTTTGTAACCTTCTTTTACACGGTTTGAAGTTTATTTATATTCTCTTTATTAGTATTTTAATTATTTGCACGAGTGCGTGGATGGAAATGTAATGTAAATTGAGCAGTAAATATATTTTACTGCGCACCTGCGAGCCTATTTAATACGATCATTACCTCGCGCGCAAATGTGTGACAGCGTTGATTGTCTATTTTATATTCGTGTAAATGAATGCAGCGAGAACTGCAGGCCTGTGGCGCATTATGCATAGCACGCTATTCAAAAAATTCAATCGACCTATTTAACTTTAGAACGTCATACTTCCATTCTATGGTCCAACGAACTCATCGTTTTTCGAATTCCCTCTTTTATTATTTATAATAGTTATTTCTCCTTTAAAAGTTTCAAAATCAAAACTGTTTTCACTCTATGCAGCTCCAAACAAGATACAATCTCAGATGGTTTACAAAAAACACTGAAGTTTACAATATTTCTTTGATATTCTAATAAAATGGACAAAAAATTACTATATATTCAGGAAGCAAACAAGTCAATTACTAGCAAACAAGGAATAATAATCACGACTCAAAAACAATCTCTTCGTGTCTTCTCAGAGAATATATTCAAATTGTTTGCTGGATTTAAAATGTGAGAAGCTCAGTGGGGAGAATAGAGTTCAAAGGGGTTGTATTGCACGATCGAGATGGAATACAACTAAATTTGGAGGAATTTACAATCTTAATTAAATACATTAAATTTGGAATTTACAATCCCAGATGGTTTACAAAAAACAGGTCTGAAGTTTACAATATTTCTTTGGTATTCTAACAAAATGGACAAAAAATTACTACATATTCAGAAAGCAAACAAGTCAATTACTAGCAAACAAGAAATAATAATCACGACTCAAAAACAATCTCTTCGTGTCTTCTCAGAGAATATATTCAAATTGTTTGCTGGATTTAAAATGTGAGAAGCTCAGTGGGGAGAATAGAGTTCAAAGGGGTTGTATTGCACGATCGAGATGGGATACAATTAAATTGGTAGATCGATTTAGGGTGGCGTTTGACGCGTAAAATGAAAACTGTTTAGATGGAACAAACACGACGACACCGACGCAGAACACCGTGCAAGCGGAGCACCAGGGCGATTTCGACAACGCGAGCGTCGGCAGCGGGAACTCGAATCTCAGCACGGGAGCGCTACAGGTAGGGTGCAACAAGTACAAACCGACGCGTAATCGTGGAATCGTAAACGCAGGGAACGCGTCGCGAGACTAAAACCACGACAACGTGTTACAGAACATCAGGGAGCAAATGGCGGCGTCGTTGGAACGAATGAGGGAGTTAGAGGAACAGGTCAAGGCGATTCCCATGTTGCAGGTAAACGACGCTCGAGCAATTCCGCGTGTCGAATCCGTTTAACGTTTTCCATGGAGTACGTCCACCGACGTAGGGACGCAACCGTTCGTCCCCGTCGCATTACTTCCGGCGGGAAAACGCAATTATCCGCGCTCGTAACGCAATTAGTCCGGGCGTCGCGGTAATCGAGTCTTCGACTTACGACCGCACCTGGCAAACTTCAAATTGCGAGGGAAAAGCCAGTGAGAGTGTCGGAAATGTCCGTCCAAATCAAATTTTTGTCAAACGCTTAAAGACTTTTTCGAGCAATAGTGCTTCGAGTCAGATCATTTAAATCGGGAGCAGATATCGATTAAAATGTTTAGAGATTTTTTGGAGCAAAGGTTTTTGCATGAATGCATTTGTGCAGTCTTTTAGTTTGCAGTCCTAAATTCATATCTCGAGTCAAGATTTGCTAATTAATAATGACTGTTTATTAAATACGAAGGAATTAGTTTTAACGAGCAGCGAAAACTGTGGCGTTTCGTCTCAGATCCGCTACAATATGGCGTCTCGAAGCACGATACGCGACTCGCTGCTAACTGGCGTATATTTACACAGAGCCTTTCAGAGATCGACAGAGGTTACTTAACATTTAGATGACTCCACAATACGCTAACAAGAAATCTTGTTTGGACAACAATATTTCAGAAGCAGAGTTTGCACAGTCTATGGATTGCTCGTTTATTAGCATATGATTGCAATAAATTACAGTAGAATCTGTTAGATAACTTTCACCGATAGCCCCAACTATGGTAAATCAAAAACTGTGGAAATAACTAAATTATGATCTGATTAAAAGAACATACAAAATCAGGGGTTCAAAATAAATGGCCCTTTCTAACATTTCTAACACACCTCAGTATCCAACTTTCTCTGCAATTTTCATGTCTCTCTTTTTCTCTAAAATTAGCGATCAAACGTCCCACTGAAATCGATCGAAACAGGCGTTTAGTTTTTGATTGCACCGGGCGTCCCATTAAAACGGAATGCAAGCGTTCCATGACTGAATAACTTTGGTAAACGTTGCGCCGTACAAGCAGATTGCCGTATCTGAAACAGGATCGCCGGCCATAAACGTTTGCATCGTCCAATTATAATCGCGAGGCGAGCTTGGACGTCGCAGAAAATGACGGTGTCGATCGGTATCCGTTCCGATGGACTCGTTTACGTTCGAACATAACGTCGCGACGCAGGTTTCTCGTTATCCCGGCGATAGATCGCGAAGAAACCGACGCTTCGTTTATCTGGACTCGCGAGAAGCGATCGCGACACGGCGCTAGGTCTCTAATTATCGGGTTTCTTTTTTCCTTTTCTTCCACTTTCACGCGGTGTGCGCGTTGCAGGTGCAGGTGTCGGTGCTGAAAGAGGAGAAACGGAGCCTCCTGCGACAAGTGGACGAGCTGAGCAAAACGAATTCCCGCGACGATACGTTGCACAGGTACAGGAGCCAGTCGTTCTCGGAACAAAGGGCGTCGATGCGTAATCTGAAGAACGCGGCGACGCCGACACCGACCAGGGACATGGGAACGATGTGTGGCGTCATGACTAGGGACGTCGGCGTCTCCCACCAGCAGGTACTCGGGCCCTGAGTCGGGCAAAATTGTTACCTAGATCAAAGAAAAATTGCAACGAATGAAACTTGACCTTTCCACCTGCTTCGTGATCGTGAAATTAGTCGAATGAGAATCCTCTGAGTTGATTTTGATTTTGTGTAGTGGTAGATTTCGATAGACTGCAGAGAAGGTTTTTAGAGGTATTTCCATTTGAAGCTTTGGAGGCCTTTGAGAATCTTATCGAGTTGAGGAATATACTAATGTAGATCCTTCGTTAAGATACATGGAGTGGGAAATGAGGAATAAAATTTATTCATTTGACAAAGAGAAGAGCACATTTAGACAGAAACATAATTTATAAAACTCGTAGTTAAAGTAGGAGAAAGCGAAGCGGGTGAATATAGATTTAGGCAAGAAAGATTTATATAATTAGAAGATATCGAGTATATGTAAGATAGAAAGTTCAGTAGGTCCTCGAGCGTTGAAGAACAATTATTTGTGACAGGGGAAAATAGGGAAATAGGTATTGTGTGTAAAAAGCTTGGATTCACTGATTCACAGCTTTTGCCTGGAATAAAATTACAATAAAAATAATGTAATGTGGAACGTAGAAAACGACAATAGAAAACAATGGTATAGAAACTTAATATGTAGGTAGTATGTTTATAAACATTTATTCTTCTCCAACCAACCTTTCAGAATCTTCATTTAAAACTAGTGACATTATAAACTTGGAAAAAACATTTTTATTTTTTTATTAAAGCTTTACATACACAAGGTCTAAAGCACTGCATTCATATAGCTAATGTTTCCCCAAACTAAACAGTCAATAAACAAAATTTCATGGGGAAAATAATACACCTGTAGTAGCGTGGGCAGATTTTGTTTCGACAAAGTGTACATACGGTAGCAGTTCGCTTCCGTGGCCGCCAGTTTTATCGGGGTATTTGATCTATTTTGTTTCACGAGAGAAACTCGCGATACAAGTTGGAAATGTTGGTTCCAACGGACCGAGAAAAATTTGCATACGGTCGGGGGAACAGTTTTTAATTAACAACGAAGTAGGCGAATTACCATTGGGAAGGTGAGAAAGTATTTTCGTTCCAAGTCCGTCTAATTCTAGACGTTCAAAAAATTGATTTCTTTATTCAATTACGCTTATAAAAATGCGTAAAAAAATCTGTACAGTTTGGGAAAGCTATAGAGCTTGAGAAAAAAAATACATAAACGCTTCTTTTTAGTATCGTAAATTAGAAGATCCCTTCGAGTCATGTTCTCACACTATGTTAAACACGGCACGGAACACAATTAAGATTGGATTCATACTGTCGATCAGATAATCGCTGAAACATTGTTCGGTGGGAGAATGGAGAACGGAAGATCATTTTCCATCGAGAAAGCTAGACAGATGATGGACTATGCGAACGGTTCAATGTTAAACTCGTTAAAAAAAATGAATCATTACTTGCAATAATAACGACCTCGAGTTCGATGATCGTTGGATGGAGAAGATGGGGATCCTCGACCCACGATGAACAGTAGCTCATCCTCAATTTTAAAGATATAAAATCTTTTTAAAGCGCTCTTAATATTAATCGAAGCAGTACAATTGTTCGTACACGATCAGTTGCAACCGTCTGCTTCGTATCTCGATTAGAATTTTGCCAACTGTTTGTAAACACTTTGTCATTTTTCTCGATAAGAAAGATAATGGCTCGCGATCAAGATTAAATCAAATTCCTAAAGCCATGTCCATAGCTTACAAAACACTCTAATACACTTTCGCTACAAATCGTAATGGCTGCTCAAATTCCTTGCATTCAATTTCCACAACTCAACATTCTTTTTCACATGCATCTCCATTATAAATTAAAATGAATCACCCTCATTTTAATCAGAAGAATGTGAAGAATTCGTATCATTTTCAAAAAGACAGTCAAACTTTATATTCTTTTTCTGTATCCATCTCGCTTCCTGTTACGACCATTATCTTTCTCATCGAGCAATGTTCCCCAAATCTGATGAGAGTCAACCGTGCATTAGCATAGTATTTAGCCGAATAATAGACGCGGTAACGAGTTATTCTAACCGTGTGTTGTCACGTGATCAGGTCCGAACACGAGATATCGGCATGATAACGAGCACCCCGATAAAACGATCCCTGCAGTGGAGTCGATTGCAGATCGAAGAAATCGTACCTGAAATAAGAGACCAGAGCACGTTGTCAGACGAAAGGACGTCGTCGTCGAGCCTCGACAAGTTCTACTCGAACGATTCTCGAGACGGTTGGAAGTCGAGCTTAACACGCAGCCGAACGACGTGCGAGGAGATCAAGCCGGAAGAGACGATGTGGGGGGTTCGGTTGAGAAAGAGCCCACTTCAGGTGGAATCGATACCGCCGACCAGTCCGAAATTCGTACGAGATTCGCGAAACTATCGGGACGTCGGCACGAACCCGAGGAACAAATTGGAGGACCTCGTGTGGAGTCGATTCGTGATCGAGGACATCGCGCCGGAAGCGAAGAAGGAGGTCAGGAAACGATCGTACGGAACGGGTACCAATATCAGCATGAAGGACGTTCTGACGAAGGAGGACGTCGCGATTATCGTCGACGACGCACTGAGGATGTACAAGAGCACTCTGATCAAGGACACGGCGTCCAGGGGATGCCAGTGCACCCCAGAACCGCCGAGGATCGTCGAGAAGAAGAACCAATATGTTCAGGTAGCGGAACCGTTCAAAATGAGGTCGAACGTGGGAGTGATGGCCAAGCCAAGGGTGTCCGAAATTGGAATCGAGGTCAGAGCTGGCCCTGGTACGAGGACCGTGGCGGTTGGTCCCGATCCGTTGGCTACCACCCAACCCTTGTCCCTGCACTCGATGAACACGAGGAGTTACTCGTTCAATTACGGCGAGAATACGATGAAACGGAAGACCACGAAGTCCGTGAGCGTGATGGTGGACGATCTGGTGAGGACCACGGTGAAGAGCACCGACACTTCCGGCCTGGCGCCGAAGAAGAGGGAGTTTGGCACCTCGCCGGTGAAGAAGAAGCTCATAGACGTCTCCGTCGGCGAGTCGGTGAAGCCGCACATCTCGATATCGTGCGCGGCGAATTATTGCGACAACTGCAAGGAGACCATCAAGAACCTCGCGAAGCAGATCGTGAACAACGCGGAAAACAATATGAACCACCAGAACGCGAACCTCGTCTCGAGGATACCCAGGCCGTCGCACATACCGCTGAACAACATGACGGACCAGAAGAGGCAGTTCAAACGGCAGGACACGTACACGAAGATACCGGCTGTGGGCGTGATTAGATACGACGCTGATAACAAGGAGCATTATGACAACAGTAATCGGTTAGTAGCATCTTTTAAATAAGTGTATTGTTAGGTTATTTCGTGGCAATTGTTTAATGTCATCGAATCGTTTCTGTTTCGATCAATTATCTTCATTTTACAAATTTAGGAAATCTAAATTATTCGAAATGACACAGACGAGGTATACGAGTAGACCTCACACATGACTTGAAATTAAAAAATTTCAAGTAGTTCTGGAAAAAATATTTTCGGTTGCAGGGATCAATTACAATTATTTTTGGTCAATAGATGAACCCCCGAAATCCTACGCATTTTCGAGAAAAAAATTCTAGTAGATGTATAAATTTTTCGACGAACAAAAAAAATTTTTAATTGTTCTGAAAAAATTATTTCTAGCTAGAGGGGTCAATTGCAATCAATTTTGGTCATTACACATACCCCCGAAATCCTACGCAATTTCGAGAAAAAAATTCGAGTAGGTGGTGATATTTTTCGACGAAATTGAAAAGTTTCAAATCGTTCTAAAAAACTTATTTTCGTTTGCGGGAGTTAATTACAATCATTTTTGGTCAATAGATGTACCCCCGAAATTCTACGCATTTTCGAGAAAAAAATTCCTTACCGAAAATATAATTTCTGGCCAGAAATGTCTGCCCGAATTTTCATGCGAATCTTTAAAACGTCATAACTTCTGAACGGATTGGACGATTTTAATGTTCGAAAAGCCAAACGCCGCGTATTTTAGTGTAGAATATGTAGAAATTCTAAAAATATTCGAAAAGTTGGTCCTTGACCCCGCAAAATGAGAAAAATCCCATAAAAATGGTCCAATTTTCAAACAGCCATAACTCCTACAATAGTGAATATATTTCAATGAAACTTTTTTCTTAAGTAAAGCTCACGGGTACCTACAAAAAAGTATTAGACAACTTTTCTGTAAGGCGTTAAACAAAATTATTAAAACTGAAAAACGAAGTTTGAAGCAAAATCGACAGGTAGGTGCCTAAATTTTTCGACGAAAAAAAAAAATTTTTAATTGTTCTGGAAAAATTATTTCTAGCTTGAGGGATCAATTGCAATCAATTTTGGTCATTACACATACCCCCGAAATCCTATCCACTTTCGAAAAAAAAATTCGAAAAGGTGGTGAAATTTTTCGATAAAATTGAAAAGATTCAATTCATTCTGGAAAAATTATTTTCAATTGCGGGGGCCAATTGCAATCATTTTTGGTCAATAGACATACCCCCGAAATCCTACTCAGTTTCGAGAAAAAAATTCATTACTGAAAATATGATGTGAGGCCAGAAATACTTCCCTGAAATTTCGTGCGAATCTTTAAAACACCATAACTTCTGAACGGATTGGACGATTTTAATGTTTAGAAAAGCAAACAACGCGTATTTTAGTGTAGAATATGTAGAAATTCTAAAAATATTCGAAAAGTTGTTCCTTGACCCCCTAAAATGAGAAAAACCCTATAAAAATGGTCCAATTTTCAAACAGCCATAACTCCTATAATAGTGAATATATTTCAATGAAACTTTTTTCTGAAGTAAAGCTCACGGATACCTACAAAAAAGTATTAGACAACTTTTCTGTAGGGCGTCAAATAAAATTATCAAAAATGAAAAATGAATGTTTAAGAAAAATCGACTGGGGGTAGGTAGGTGCCCAAATTTTTCGACGAAAAAAAAAAATTTTTAATTGTTCTGGAAAAATTATTTCCAGCTAGAGGGCCCAATTGCAATCAATTTTGGTCACTATACATACCCCCGAAATCCTATCCACTTTCGAGAAAAAAATTCGAGTAGGTAGTGAAATTTTTCGACGAAAAAAAAATTTTCAAATCGTTCTAAAAAAATTATTTTCGGTTGCGGAGGTCAATTGCAATCATTTTTGGTCAATAGACATACCCCCGAAATTCTACGCAATTTCGAGAAAAAAATTCGAGAAGGTGGTGAAATTTTTCGACGAAATTGAAAAGTTTCAAATCGTTCTAAAAAAATTATTTTCGATTGCGGGGGTCAATTGCAATCATTTTTGGTCAACAGACATACACCTGAAATTTTACGCAGTTTCGAGAAAAAAATTCTTTTCCGAAAATGTAACGTCGATGATTGTAGTGAGAGGTTATAATCCCGCCAATACGAATGTCGGAAAATAGAACGTACGCCATCTCCAGTTCCTAACACGGAAAGTATACGTTAGGGGTAGTTCGGTAAAGGATTGTACGATCAATGTATATCGCATGCTTAGTGGCATTAGGCTCGTGGGGGGTTGTTGGTTTTTTCGACTCCATGGTTGCGCGTTGAACGCGTCATAGTCATAGTGTTTTCAAGGTGTGCGCAGAGGTCAAATTGTAAATAACACACCGGAGGTCAGTGACAGCGAAAGTGTCCTTAAAATCATTACGAATTCGGTATGGTGAACGTGTAAACCCGCGTATCCGGTCTCGACAGATCGATGCTGCAACAGCATCAACAACACGCTACCCGTTTAGTTAACGATACCGAACTCACCGAAATATCTACCGCTCGTTTCGTTGACAAAGGGTAATTGACTCCTCGAAACATTATTTCCCTTAAATTCTTAGAAACCATAAGAAAAAAATGAAGAATAATAACACATTGAAGTAGTTTACCCAATACCAATTATTACTCGTTTTCTCAGATTTAACAAACTGTTTCTACATTGTTTTTTATTGCTTTGTAGTATCCAACAACTGCACGAAGAGAAAAGCAAGGATGAGAAGCCAGAGGAAATATACATTGCAAAGAAAGAGACTGACGAGGAGAAACACGAGCTTCCAGAGTCTGCTCTGTTTCAACCAATTCAAGAGAAACCTAGAAAGAAGGTCGAACCTACCAAGGAGATACAGGCTGCCATGAAAGTTTTAAATGACAGCCTTAAAAAGTCACCTAACAAGAATATATCTCATCAAATGAAGAACGCCATTGCCATCATTCAGCAAGAATGGTTCAAAGTGTCCAGCACGGTGAACGCCAATCCCTTAGAAGTAGAGGATTACCTAGACTGTTTCGAAGAATATTCCAGCTCCTTGTTGGAGTACATTGTTAACATGACTGATTCCAGCGGAAACACTGCAATGCATTACGCTGTCTCGCACGGAAATTTCGATGTTGTTTCCATACTTCTAGACTCAAAGGTTTGCGATATTAATAAGGCGAACGTGGCCGGATACACGGCCGTGATGTTAGCAGCTCTCGCCGAGGTCCGAAATTCCACTCACGCTTCTGTGGCAAATAGATTGTTTCAACTTGCGGACGTTAATATTCGAGCAAAATTGGTAAACATCAAGCAACATTATATTTAACGACACACCGTGTGAATAATTATTTATAATATCATGTCTCTTTCAGCACGGTCAAACTGCTCTGATGCTGGCTGTGTCTCATGGTCGCAAAGACATGACCCAATTGCTTTTGGACGCTGGGGCAGCAGTCAACATTCAAGATGAAGATGGTAGTACAGCCTTAATGTGCGCCGCGGAACACGGACACACCGACATCGTACGATTGTTGCTTACGCATCCAGACTGTGATCCATCGATAGTCGATATGGACGGTAGTTCCGCTTTGAAAATCGCTTTAGAAGCGGGCAATCGAGATATCGGCGTATTACTTTACGCACACGAACACGTGAACAGAGGTACAAGTCCGTACTCCTCGATGAGACGGAGTAGGAGAGGGTCCAAACCGACAACCCCTACTGGACCCTCTCCGTCAGCACCAGTAAGCCCGGCGCCATCCAGGAGGATTCACTCGTCGACCGTTTCCCTAAATTCGTCAAAATATTCTGCTAAATAATTTACAAAACACTGGAAAACTCCCATAGATGTTTAACAATCCTAGCGGATAGTTTGGATCATAATCGTATCACGAGTAAGCAATAATACAATCGGCGTCCCGTGTTTCCTATATTTATTGCTAATGTGTTTTAGTATTTATCGTCGGTTACGATACTTTAAGATGTTAACTACTGGATAAACTATCACGTTCTTGCCTAACGATCCATCAGCCCCAGCACAAACGTTTAATTTAAGGTTTTCCATTTAACTGCTCAACTTTGTATACAATTATTCGAGGGAAAGTTTGAAGGTGTTGATTTGTAAATTTTAACACGTAGAAAAGGACTCGTACGAAACGCGTTTGTTTCACGGCGTGGAACGATAGGAGGAGAAATTTGTATAAACTTCTTTCTAGGTGCTATCGAGGTAAAAATGAACCCTTCTTTCATTGTTGGTAGATTTTATATGATGATCTTAAACGGGCACTTTCAGAATTTGATTCTTAACTCTGGAAACTGTGTGAAAGTACAAAGAAATTTCGTATATAGGGAACGTGTCACAGTGCAAGAATCAAGTAATGTCTTCCAACATCCTGTGGCATTATACATTCCAAAATGAATCATTAACAATCCCGAATTTCTTGTCGCAGAAATTTTGACTTACATCTACATTAATGTATTCAAATTTCAGGCCTAATTTCCATTAAACCCTGGGGATCAAACTGTCAGTAGAATAATTGTGTACTGATATACATAGAAAGACATAATACGATACGTGTAATAATTACGTGGTGCACAAACGTGAGGTACGCAATTAATGTTGAATTTATATACGAGAAACATTCTTAGAACTAATCGATCGTCGTTCGATGTTGAAGTAGAGATGTTATAGACGTGAAAGTATAAATATAGTATCTGTGAATTATGATACAAAATATCGAAGGGCATACGAGGGAAAGTTAAGTCTAATGCTTGTTGAGATTTGTTCAGGGTACAGTTTATATACATTAATAGAGCACTGAAATTTAATTCCTTTTTTCATTCCTCGTTTATGCGTATCACCTTCGTATTAGGAATTGGGATATGTAAGAATTTTAACGTTGAACGTTTTCTTATAGGGTTGTGAATATCTAGAAATAATGAGCGTATTTAAGTTCAACATCAAAGATTTAGGTTTAACGTTGTAATGAGTATTCCTATCGTTAAGAATCTATATTAATGTTAAGTGACGATTATTATATCAAAGGTAGCACTGATCAAGTAATAGAACTGTAGGGATCTAGAAAGTAGAGGACTACTTTTCATTGTTTGTGCCTTTATATTTAACATACTGTAACTGATAATAAACTCGAAAAGAAACAAAACAGAAAACGATTGTATTCTATTATAATTTGTAACGAATGCCCGAAAATTCAATGTTTAACGTGATGTGAATTTGAGCCGCGTTAAGGGAAAATCATAAATAATTAAAAGCTATTTAAATAAAATGTATCAAAAGTTATTTTCAAAACGCATGTTACATACGTATTTCTAAAAGTTTGTATTTCGTAGCATTAGTTTCTAACATGACACACCGATATTCAATTAAAAAACGAAACCTATTATATTCTATAAGTAATAGTTTAATTACAGAATATAATTTATCAAAATTCACACGTACGCAATACCCATGCTCCATACCAATCCTGTAATCACTTAATTGCATATCCTATTTGTTTAAATAAAAAAAACGAATTTGTAATACATATTTTCTGTTCTTTTTATTTACATTTTCCTCTTTCCCATTAATTCCTTAATTTTTATAAATTCTGAAGCCCTATAATCCCTTATAATTGCTCCCAATATTATTAAAATCTAATTAAGCTCTTCAATCATTTCTCTATACATTATTCAATGTAATTAATAAGTTATAAACGATTACTGGCAGCGATTCCTACTTCCTAATTCCCATATTATTATTTAGGTGAATTGTTACTTGAATATTGCGCTAAAAAATGTTAAAGTATAGTATTGTCACCTAATATCAGAGATTCGAATTGCTAAAATCGCGCCAGGCTCATAGAATACTATAGGAGGTATATGGAGTACGCTCCCCTTACCCCCCACGAATTGGTGACAACGTATAGTATCGCCATCTCTTATCGGGTTTCGAACTAAAGAATTCGTGCTGGGATCAGAGAATGCTATAGGAATATATGGAGTACGCTCCCCTTACCCCCCACGAATTGGCGACAACGTATAGTATCGCCATCTAGTAACAGGATTCGAACTAAAAATTTCGTGCCAGGATCACAGAATATGTAAAGAGGTATGCGGAGTACAGGTTCCCCCACTCCTCCTACTCATGATACACACTACGTTGATTATTCGCTAATAACTCCTTTACTGGGATTAAAATGAGAACTTTTAGAGTTTAAGAATATAGTGTGGACCCTTGGCAAGATTCAAGGATAACTTTTCGCGCCATGGCATGCGTTATTAAATAGTTATTAACAAATAAAGAAAGTCGGAACATTTACGACTGTGTCACTGTCTGCTTCAATCGATGAATTCTCAACTTTTTAATAGTAACACCCATATTTTTGCTATTGAGGAACCAAGTAGACATCCCTAGCAACATTCAAGGACCGATTTTGCAATGCTCCGCGCTCTAATTAATTAGTTATTAGCGATAAATCCCTAAGATGTCGCGTTAAAAGGTTGGAAACAGTGTGCCGACTTCCGAATATTCGTTAATAACTATTTAATAAGGCATGGGATGGCTCGAAAAGTTATCCTTGAATCTGGCCAAAGGTTCATACTATATTCTTAAACTCTAAAAGTTTATGTTTGAATCCCAGGAAAGGCGTAATTAATAAATTAACGAGCAATAATTCGTTACGAGTCGACAAGCACATAGTACGCTGTTGTCGCCACTGGTGGCGCCACTATACAAAACACGATTTTCAATGAATCACTGCTTGTTAATTAACTAATTACGCCTTTCCTGGGATTCAAACATGAACTTTTAGAGTTTAAGAATATAGTGTAGACCTTTGGTAAGATTCAAGGATAACTTTTCGAGCCATGGCATGCGTTATTAAATAGTTATTAACGAATATTCGGAAGTCGGCACACTGTTTCTCACCCTTTAACGCGACATATCAGGGAACTATCGCTAATAACTAATTAATTAGAGCGCGGAGCATTGCAAAATCGGTCCTTGAATGTTGCTAGGGATGTCTACTTGGTTCCTCAATAGCAAAAATATGGGTGTTACTATTAAAAAGTTGAGAATTCATCGATTGTGCAGACAGTGACACAGTCGTAAATGTTCCGACTTTCTATATTTGTTAATAACTATTTAATAACGCATGCCATGGCTCGAAAAGTTATCCTTGAATCTTGCCAAGGGTCCACACTATATTCTTAAACTCTAAAAGTTCTCATTTTAATCCCAGAAAAGGAGTTATTAGCGAATAATCAAGGTAGTGTATATTAGGAGTAGGAGGAGTGGGGGAACCTGTACTCCGCATACCTCTTTACATATTCTGTGATCCTGGCACGAAATTTTTAGTTCGAATCCTGTTACTAGATGGCGATACTATACGTTGTCGCCAATTCGTGGGGGGTAAGGGGACTGTCCTCCATATACTTCCTATAGCATTCTCTGATCCTAGCACGAATTTTTTAGTTCGAAACCCGATAAGAGATGGCGATACTATACGTTGTCACCAATTCGTGGGGGGTAAGGGGAGCGTACTCCATATATCTCCCATAGCATAAAAGTGCAATAATCGCTTATAACAAATAAATTATATGAAAAAATGTGTTGAAAAATGATGTAAGCATTTAATTAAGTATTAATTGGATTCAAATAATATATGTAACAATTGTGAGGGACTATAAAGCTTTAGAATAGATAAAAATTAGGAAATTAATGGGAAAGGTAGTTGGGAATGTAAATAAAAAGCATGGGAAATATGTAGTATGGTTTCGACTCTTTATTAATATAAATATTACACAGATTTCTCAATCTATTAAATAATAACATGCCCCGAAATCTTGATAACACGTTTTATAAATAAATTAAATTGACGTGTAATATTTTGCACAGCATTATTCTAAGACATTTGTAGTATACTTTTGTAATATGATTAGATAATTGTCTAGTGCATAATGTTTTGTTTATTTGCTTCAGAATAATTAAAAAACAACAAGAGTATAGTGAAAGCTGAAGATTGGCAATCCTGGCTCTGGCTACACATCACGTCGTGACGTCGACGTATATTGTTGCTCTTGTCTATCTCACAGTTTTATTGACAGCTCATTTTACACGGTTTGTACTTATGTAGTTTGATATAATTAATATATACATAATTTAAATGTTTGAACAGATGTTGTTGAACTACAACAAATTATAATTAATGATTAGTGAAACATTACACGCAACATGTTTCGCTTTTGAGTTAAAATTATCGAAAGTTTGTTTATAATATTTGTTCTCGTGTATCGAAATGTATCGCACAATTGTTTAAACATATTGTAGAGTCACATTAACACAAATAAAAAATATAACATGAACATTTTAAAGTAATCGACGTTAACAGATGAATTGTTAACTGTAATTTAATCTGTATTATAATTTACTAATGCTGATAATTACAATCTTTTCTGTTGCAGAAGTGTCTTGATCAACCGTCAAAATTGAGAATAAAATGCGCCGAGCTCATTCAAGTAGGTTAACCAGTAATATTGCTTTTGCTTTGACAGAGTATAATTCTTATAACTTATGTTTATTGATTTTCATAAAAGATTATGCCTATGAGCCTGTACCAACGACATCGAGTCACAATGGCATGGAGGATGAGAATGAAAGAATGACAGATCATTTAAAGGATAAAATTCATGCTCTAAAGTCATTGTCAATCGACATTGGAAATGAAGTACAATATCAAGAAAAAATGCTTCGTGGAATGGTAAATATAAATCTGCTTTTCATACATGTTTAATTAATTAGTACACAAACATAGAGAATAAACTTTTTCTCTTGCAGGATGAAGATTTTGAGAGAACAAGCGGTTCATTGACAGGATCTGTTGCACGTGTCTTACGTTTGTCCAAAGGAAGTCATTCTTACTACATTCTCTATTTATTTCTGTTCTCTATAGCTGTCTTTTTTGTATTATGGATAGCAATGAAATTTTTCTAACTAAAAAGTTTTTAAATTGTTAAGAAATTTGGAGGGTGGATTCATTCCTAAATTATTTCACTATAGAGATACATAGAATAATCTTTGATTGTGATAGGCAATATTCATGTATAAAGATCAGTTATACTTTAAACTAATTTATGATAAGCTGTACAGTTAACATTTTCGCTGAGTTTTATACATAAATTATATCTAAATGTATATAAATTACTTCATATAACTGTAAAAATTATTTATGAACATATATATCATGTGCAAAGAAGTACATTCGTACAAATATTTATATATAAATATATTTTGATTAATATAAATAAAGATAATTCCAAATATTCGCTACTATCATCGTAATATTTAACAGTAGTACAAATCAAAATTTAATCAACGTAACGACGATTATCTTTGATCATTATTCTTTAATGGTGTCGCGTCTGAACCATTGAAAATATCTTTTCTACGCGTTTAAACAAATTTAAGTTTTTTATTATCTGCCCTACACTGGAAAATATTCTACAATTCTATTATTCTTTAAATAAATCGTCAGAAATATACTTTCAAATGGTTAAAGTTCGTAACTCGACAATGCAAGAATAATCGTTAATTTAGTCGACAATGATCGCAAGTGAATTGAATCTTTAATCATCGTGAATGATCTATTTCAATAATCAACTACATGTTTGATCGCATCGCATAATCGATTAATTAATTGAGATGAATTAAATGGTTTATCTTTATTGATGCCCAATTTTCTTTCAAATTGGCGGCGCTGAAATGCATTTTCCCATAACCTAATAACGTCAAGTTCACGTGTAAAGTATTAGCGCACGGTACACAAAAGTAATTTTGATTATTGATCACAGTAAAGAATGTTTTAAAATGAAGATCAAAAATTTGAGAGTAAATCCATTTAGTCAAGTACATGAAGAAAGTAGTGAAGCAGGTCCAAGTACATCGGAAGACAAAAAATCGCAGGTTATTTTGCCATCTGATAGCAACTTTAATCACATAAAATGCAAAGCAGTGCGGTATAAAAAATGTCAAAGGTTATTGAAAGAGAAAATAAAAGCCAAGAAGGAAGCCAAGAAAAAGAGAATTCAAGAAGGTGCTCCAAAACAAGTGCCACACACTATTGAAAGTTTGAGAGAGAAAGATGAAACTACCGTCACTGGTGATCTTGACGATGAAGAAAATCAAGAACTCAAAGTTGACTTCGAGCACGATGAATTTGCTGCTTATTATAGACACGATTACGAACCTAAAGTCTTGATTACTTATTCTGACAATCCAACAAGGAAATCAAGGATTTTTGGTGTTGAATTAACAAGGATAATACCAAATTCTATTTCATTGTACAGAAATCGCTCTGGAGTCAAGAAAATGGTGAAAAGTGCCATTGCTAGAAATTTCACTGACATTATTGTTATTAACGAAGATCAGTGTAAACCTAGTATCCTTTTGATATATTTATAAAGTTCAAATAACTCAGATTCAATCAAGGGGTTGCATCTTAGTTTTCTTATCAAATTTCTTAGATGGTATGTTAATTGTTCATTTACCTGATGGACCAACAGCATATTTTAAACTTAGCAATGTTAAAATAACGCCAGAATTAAAACGTAGCCACAAAGAAATTACAAAACATAGACCAGAAGTTATTTTGAACAATTTTACTACTCGTTTGGGTTACACAATTGGTAGAATGTTAGGGGCATTGTTTCACTATGAACCTGAATTTAAAGGAAGAAGAGCAGTGACGTTTCATAATCAGAGAGATTATATATTTTTCAGGCATCATAGGTAAAACTTTAAATTTATCTAACATAACAGTAAAATGAAAATGTAATAACATAAATAACAATACAGGTACCAATTTGATCTTAAAAAAGGAAAAGCTACACTAAGAGAGTTGGGACCTAGATTTACTCTAAAACTGAAATATTTGCAACATGGAACATTTGACACCAAATATGGAGAATATGAATGGCTTATTCAAGGACGAAGACACGAGATGGAAACTAGTAGAAGAAAATTCTTCTTATAAACTTTATTTACTATAGACATTTGTATGAAGACGCGGTTTATCATTCTAAGTAAACAATAAAGTTTCTATAAGAAATATAAAAATTTCTTTTTATTAAACTCTTGTGAAATATTAACTTATAACAAAAATATCAAAGTCAGTCTAGAATATAAATTACCAATATCCATAAGCTCCTTGTTCAATTGTTTGTACACTTTATATGTTTAATAGCTTTAGGCTTAAATTGTTCGTAAGGTACGTCCGTCCGTTTTAGGACATAAACTGCAGCTTGGAGACCACCTATATTTACTCCTAACATTTTTGTTATTCGGTACAAATCTCCAGCTGTTTGTAAAGCCTGCAAAAAGAAAACGTTCATAGCCTGCAAAAGTAAATAGGTTCATTCATTGCATACCATATTACAGCTACGTCTGTCGTAAGTAAGTAAAACACTTCGACCCGTCGAAAGTTTTAAAATTCGGCCCAATTCTATTAAAAATTGTTTATATAGAATTCTATTGTCTATAATTCGTCCACTTCTTTTCCCAAATGGCTGTAAGAGTTATTTTCGTAATTAAATATAATAAAAACGATACTGTTGAAGGTACGGAAATATAAAATTTAATTACCATGTCAGTAACAACAATATCGACATACGAATCTTTAAATGGTAAATGTGATACATTCCAATGTGTCAAATCAATTTTACATCCAGTGGTAGATTCATCAATATTCGACTTTGCCCTAACTACAGCTTTTGGATGATTGTCACCACCAATAATATATGATTGAGAATAAACTAAAGCTGCCTAAAATATTCGATATTAACATTGTCTATCACTGGAGTATATTTGTAGACATAGAAATAAATTATATCAGAATTTCTAATACCTCTATTGGAATAGAACCACCACCACACATTGGGTCAATTATTATATCTCCTGGATTAGGTTGAGCTAATCGTAATAAATTATAACACACAGTTGCCCTAAGAGTAGTTGGTCCAAAGCGCGTGATATTTCGGCGATGCTTGGATTCGTGTGTAACACGTAAATATGTTACCAATTCGTCTATTAAGAATATAATATAAATTAAATTGCTGTAACAAAACAAACATTGCTGTAATTGTATTTCACTTACTATTAATTAATTTACAAACTATTTCTAAATAATAGGTAGACAAATCTACAAGCCAGAGATATTTGTCTTGTAATTCTCCTCCAATAGCTCTGGCAACATCAGCTGATTCAAATGTATGTTTGCCAGTCCTCTCACACGTTACTCTATATCTTAGAACTTCATCATCTTTAGCCTCAGATGGATCTTGACCTCTTTTTTTGCCCTTACACACTGTTGGTAGCGTAAGTACGTTTGAAAGTTTACGATCCTTTTCTACTGCTTTATATTCTTCTGTGGTTGGATATATTTTTCCTTGGAAACCAGTGACACGTTTCCAAGTATTCAGAGCTTTTTCTAATTTCATATCATTGTGCACAGCATCTTTGAATAGCTGTAAATCAACTTCTTTACTAGTCTCAATGAATTCAAATTTTCTAACATCGGCAACAATAAATATATTATCTATTGATCTCATCTCTTGTACCTAAAATTACAAATCAAGTAAGACAATACGGTAAACCGATTTTTCATCTAGTTTACATATTGTTACATTCTTTCATTCGAATATTGCAATATCGATAGTTCTAAAATTATTACATAAAAAACAATGAAAAGCATAGTAATACTTGTTCAAATTGAGTCCAGTATATATTAAAAAAGATTTTTCCGCGTTCTTTAACGATCCTAACATTTTTATTTAATTTTTCTTTGCATTCGTCTACTGCTTGCCACTCGAAACCTGAAATTGAAGTACTGTAGAGGTTACTCTAAGCAAACCACGTGCTCTGGCTTTTAATTAATAAGCTAGCTCACGAATACCTGTATCCACAGTTGTTGCTACCATAAAAACGTTATCATTAGTTGATGATTCGACAAACAGTTTTTGTAAATCCGATTCGGTGTCTATACTCATTTTGAAACTGTATAATATACAAATAATATTATTTTAAGCTTTACGAACACGAGACTTAATATCAAACAACTTCCACGTGCCTGAATGGCACAATCGATCGTGCTTAATAAGTAAATATACAACGGTTTAATAAATATCGAGTTTCTTAATTATCGGATTTTCATTTTATTCGTATTATTTCCACGGTCCGTATTTTCAATTTAACGCAAAAATTAAATATAAAACGAAACGGCGTTGTTACAATTTATTAGCACACTAATAAATATCAGAATGCGGAAATATGCATGCCGATTTAATTCCCGAGTGAAAGGCAGTAAAAATTGCATGATCGCCAAGTCGGTTTTTGTGCAAAATAAAGAACACTTTCTTCATGTTCATTGTCTCCTGGTATAAAATGTCAATTTTGTTGAATAGTTTACAATGTATCTAACATTTGAGCAATGTAACAACAAACAATTGTCAAATGCATTGTGCAAAACGAAGTAAGGTGGCTGTACGTGTACGACAAACAATATTTTCGACGATAATAAATGTGCAACGAATTTGATCATAAAATGCAACTGTGTGTGCCATCGTATCGTGGTGTTATGTCGCTGTTGATTGGAATTCGCTGGGAAAATATACGCTGATAAAAAAGTACTCGAGCTTACTAATGTAATTATTTACTTGTTATTGCAGTTAAAATCTGCGAAAAAACACAATTGTAATATAAAATAAATTGAACATTTATGGAAATAAAATATCTCTACCTACAATCAATTACACGTCATAACATTTTAATTGTTTGTTGCACCAGAATATATTCGCACAAATGACGGTTAATAAATTAAATAAATGCATCTATAAAAGAGTAATTCCACGGATCGCGATACGTTTTATCTGTTTGTTCAAATTGAATACAAAACAATTAACCGAGCTTTAAACAACGGTTAAAAAAATGTAGACAACGTGTTCCACATTTGAAGATATCTCGACGCAATTGCTTTTATCAATATTTATCTCCTATTTGACTTCGAAGCATCGATAGCAGGGCGATTCCTTATCGACGAGAGGGATTTAAATATTCGGTTTTATCGGGCTTACTTACATTCGAAAATGGTTTAATATAAATGAAACGATAGATTTAACGCGGAAAACAATATTGAATAATTAAGCAACCGACAGTTAAGCGGTGTCCTTCGAAAATAGTAATGGATATCGTAGTATCTACTTTGAAAACTCGATTTCTGAACACCCATGAATATTTACAGAAGCATGAGTACTCGATCAGAGTTATCCTTGATTTAATTCATGGTATGAACGTTCTCTGGAAATCGGTTTTTGCATTTCCCGAGCGACTCTGTTAACGCAACATGCAGCTCGTAAAGTTAATCGTTCCGATGGAAACGACAACGTAACCTCAAAATGTGATGTGTATTTGTTTTAAGGTTTTAGACAAATTTGTTTATGACCGATGAATGTCGACGAGATTATGAAAATAAATACCAGAACAAATTTTAGTTTTCAATGATACTATTTATTCGATCAATTATTACGAGAATATTTTAAAACCCACCACAGCAGAACCCAGTTGTCGTAATTCATATGATTCACCTAGGTTAAAATGCATTTTTTATTACGTTTATTATACAGTCGATCGTATCACCATTGCACGTCCGATAAACCGAATATCACGTCTCATTGTGAGCTATCCGTGACTCCATAATCCCAAACGTTCGTTCGGACGTGTCCCCTAATACGATTATGAAGTTTCAGCGAAAAAACAGCACGACACTCTTCATATCGTCGATTGAGTTTTCCACGCGAAATAACACTTTTCCGAAGATTAAACGTTGATCGAATTTTCAATTTTTATTCGGACGGTGTCTGCCAGGCAATTTTTCCAACGTTAAATTTGACTCGCTTGTTATACAGAATTTTGGAGGGAAATGATTTTCACGAAAAGATCGTGGGTAGATTATTTATTATTTTCTAGTTAGTATAAAACCAGGGTTTCTTAAATATGGATAGAGGCACGGAGTCAGTTACCTTTTAAAGATTTCCATATCCATTTAGAGATACACAGTGGCTAGCGGTTAATTTCGGCCATCTTTATTCCTGAAGAAAAATCGCTACCTGGATTTGTACGGCACTGCCACCTGTTAATAATGCAGCTAATTAATATTCAGATTTTTAAGCATGGTAAATTAATACTTAGAATTTATAGAAATTATTATCAATCTCGTTAAATAGAGAAATAATTTGATGTAAAAAAAAATCAACAAATATATAACATTCACATCCCATACCATTCCTTGCTTAGGTGACAGAAATTATCCCCGTTTACTGTCTTAATTTATTACGAAACGAAGCCTCGTACGAAAAAATATCATTCTACAATTTCGATTTATTTTTCAAGATATAAGAGCAGTGTGGATCCTATACATCCGGTCTGCGCGAGAAGGCTCGTCTATCTGGGACGCACGCAGATAAATATGTAATTTCCTGTTATTCATAGAAAATCGTCTGATATCTTAGATTAAACCGATCATTAGGTGGTTGCTGGCCACGGGGGGGTTGTTCTGTCGTGGAAGGTGGAAAACTCGCGGTGGCGTCTGCATCCCGCCTCGGGTCATTTCAGGTCGAAAGTTCGCCGGAACATGCGTCTCTATACATAGAAACGATTCACCCCCTCTCGATCTTCCACCCTTTCTCTCTTTCTCGCGCATCCTGTCCCGTGGACTGACAGCTGAAGCCAGGAGTGACTGAAATATTCATCGGCACAAGGCGAACCGAGGCGCGACCGAACGTCGATCTGTCATCCCGCTTTGACTGTATAAATATGGACTGCTATGAGAGCTCCTGCGCGGGAACTGCGGATTTATAACCGTGGAAAAAATGTTTTCAACATCTCCGATCGGCGCGAGCCGGTGCAATTTATTGAAAGCCTTTAACGGAATCCGTGAAATACGAGAAAGTCTCCGCGGATCCCGTTCGAGACGGGATAAACCAGACTTTAGGAAATTGTCTTCCATTCCTTTAATTGGGTTTTTTTTTTACTGGCATACTTTTCTCTCTGATTTTAGTATGCTACGGTGTGGAAATCAGGGTCCAATTTGGGCAGACTGAAGACTAGACTGAGTGAACTGTTATTGATGGGGATAGTGGTAGTAATTGATCCATAGATCCATGCTATTTCTAGTTTGCTAATTACTATTTTTATAACATTGTTCACTCGCAGTAAAGGACTAAATTAAGATATAATATTTTTCGTAGATTTGCAGAAAGTGCTATAAACACTTTAGCCAGAGTCTGTCATGATACGAGTTCGTTTCAAGATACGCCAGTCAGAGTATTATCGAGGGATTACATTTCCAAGAATTCCTAGGGATGGCAGGTTATCAAGAGCTTCGAGAAACGTTAAAGAAAGCGTGCATTTGCAAGGAGAGAAATATTGCATTGTTTGGCTTAAGTAAAATTTCTATTCTCTGTTCTTTGGATATTACCTCGTCCATTTTAGTAAATAATTCTACAATATGACAACACAGATTCTATATCAAGAATCTGTTTTTGAATTCTGTTGAACAGAATATAATCGAAATATTGTTTTTTGTTTCTCCCTATCTATTTAATCAACGTTCGTTCGTGATTGCTTACGGAAATAAATCGGTAAGTAGACGTTTGCTGCTACAAGATTCTCAACTATAGATAATGTACGTTTATAATAGCTAGAGGGTCAAGCGGACTGTTCTATATGCGACTTCGATGGTTGTTTGTCGTCCACGCACGACAAACGGGGTGGCAGGAGGGTGGTCGGCTAACTAGACGGCGAATTAAGCCGGCACTCCGAAATGCTTTTAAAATTTAAATAATGCATCGTTGCCCGACCCGCCTCGCGCCACCGGAATTTCTCATCGTCTCTCCTCGTCCGCGCTTCCACCTGTCGACCCTCGTTGCCACGACTTTTTGGCAGTTTTTGAGAAACGCCGGCCGTCGGTACCTGTTACCATCGACGCCGGCCAAACGTCACGACGCTCGTCGTCTAGAGGCGCAGGTCCGACGATGAGGAGGAAACTTCTCGCCGTGTTCCGCCGCTCGATGCCACTCATAAAATATCGCACTCGTCCCGGCAGATATAAAAACCGGATTTCCAGCCGGGCCATTTCCGGTAATTAACGTTGAATCTTTTATGAACTATCGTTCTCTGTTTCTTCGCGCGTCGATCGCGCCAGTTTCGTCGGCGTGAAGCCTGATAAACGGTATAGATGGCACGAATGGTAATTATTAATGGTCTATAAAAATACCTGCTGGCACCGGGAAAACCAACGGGGGCACGGTTCTATGGATATCAAATATGCAGGATACTTGGACGATGAAGATGCTGGAGGTCATGGATGATCTAGGCAGTTGGAAGTAACAGTGTCAAGGGAATGACGAAGATAAAATAAAATTCTTTGTAGATTATGATTAGAGGATTGTGTAGGCGTTGGACTATGAAAATGTTGCAGAGCGTGGTAGAGATGTTGAACAGACGGTGGATATAAAAATGACGAAGCTGGGAATAATAGACAGGTGGATAGAGTGACACGGTACCATTTGTCTTGAGTGAAATGTGTATGGAGACGTTGAGAGAAAATGGCAAAAGTGATGGTTCTATAAAAGTACTACTGGAAAATTGGCGGAGGAACAGGTATTAAATATGCAACTGCAATTGCGAGGATGGTAAAAATAGAACTTTGTATAGAGCTGTACGTTGGTATTGAAAATAGATTATGATCAATGGTTTTGACAAGACAGAAGCCCTTAAAATTCGCTGTATTATCTAGTTATATGAAGCTGTTTCTGAGTGTTAAATTTTCTAGTTCCATAGTCTTTTATTTCTGACAAATGTTCGTTCGTCAAACTCCACAGTAGTGCTCTAGGTTTAATCCAGTAGAGAAACAAAGGTTGTACAGATACTGAAAAAGTAATATAGCCCTATTCTGAATTTTTTACACCACTTCTACTCAATAAATTTGCATTCACAATCACTTTGAAATGCCCTATAAATCTTTTAGACTGCTTCGATAGCCTTTGATCCAGGTTTGAACTCACGAACTAAACGCGAACGAATAATAGCGATTGCAACAGACATTTTCTAGAGAGCTTTCGGGATATCCAATAGTTTTATAATAATTTACAGCTATTTTTACACATCTTAGAAAAACTGTACATCGATCGAAATAAAAATTAAATGGAATTAAATCAAGCTGTCAGAGTTTGTATAGCAAACCATGTTTCTCATCCTACTGAAACTATTTTAAATTGTATCGTAGCTAAAACGGGACGTTATGCAATTCCGATATCATTGATCATTCAAGATTGCATCTGTAGAAAAATGTGGCCATGCATGTTCATTCTTTTTATTAAACATACTATTATTTGTAAAAGTGCGTTGTTTTGTCCACAAAATTGTCCGATAAAAATTTTTTATTATATCGCACAGACTGAAGGAAAGATTGATAAAATCGTATTCTTTGTTTTTATCATCCGCGTACAAAGCGGATAGCAATATAAGATACGCAATATCTCGTAAAGTATAACGTTTTTAGTGATCATGCCTTAATGCTTTTATATGGGGAATGATTAAAAGAATCGATGTTCCCAGTTTCGAGAATCATCCTGTTATTAAAACATAATTTCGCAATACTCTTAAGAAGCAATTTAAACATTTACGGTTTCCTGTTTTGAAACGTTCTTCAGAATCTACATCTATTATTTTCCAAATCTATAATTGGAAAAGGAACAGAGGAGTATTAATAGGCCCCTGGAGCATAAAACACGAATATACTAAACACTGTAAAAGATCTTGGTACCCCACAATCAACGGGAAACCTTCAGAAGGTTTCAAAACAGGAAACCGGAAACCTTCGGATTGCTTTCTAAGACCACCGCGAAACGATGTATCATCGAAATTGTTGACTTTGTCGGAGTATATTATCCAAAATTCGAAATTTCCAATTACCAATGGCACGGGTTTCGTAGTGTTTGCAGATAGAAATGTACTTGTGTCAACGAAAGAGAACCAGATGGTATCGAGCAAATATTTCGTGTTTCATTACATGTAATGGGAAGTCCAGATTTCCGAGACAGTAGTTCCCAAGGAGGAATTATTAGAATTAATTAACAATTTACCACCTATATGAAAGCCACTATTAACAAGTAGTCGAGCTTCGTTATTGCGCGAGCGTTGTAAACGAAAAAAAAAAGAAGAGATACAGTATGCTCCACAATTATCAGTAATTCCATAGCAATTTTATGCTTGAAATAAATGAGGCTGTAAATGTTGAACGCAAATCGGCGTACGAGATAAATGATTGTTTATTATCAGAAATACGGCTATCGATGGGGGTACAATTAAATGTAAGTATCGGTCGATCGATCGTTCGAGCAACAATTAGTCCTCCGCGATTGCAGGGAAGTCAAGTACGCAATTATAATTTCAAAGGAATAATTTAATTCGACTGAAGACGTCAGGAGGGACCGGTCGAGTATCGCCGATAAAATTCAATAAACTGCAGTATCGTGAAAGGTGGCCCGTCCTTCTGTGGTTGGTTTTATTTAAACGCAGCTCTGCGGCGGAACCATCTATCGCGAGCAATTTGTTTTCAACTTAAATACTTGTGGGATCTCCCGTTGGAAATCTTTCCGCGTTTTAATCTGTGCAGGCATTCAATGTGGCTTTTCAAAACGAGACTTTACAATCCAAATGCAACTGGAGAACGCTGCTACTCCAGTTAGCATCCTCTCATAATAGCAATAGTAGTAAAAATAGTAGGAGTACAGTAATTAAAACGTTAGTTTCAGTAACGATAATAATAGTAGTGGTATTCACTACTTTACAATGTTATATTAAAATACTTGCAGCAGTAATAGCGAAACGTCGTCGTACAATAATATAATTCCTATTGTAAATCACATTCCTAGCCATAACAATTTTATCGTACACGTTTTAATGGCTCACTGCTACTTTTGCCCCTCGATAATTCACAACTGTCCGACGCGAAGAATATAATCTGAGATGGTCTACAGTAACAGGTGCTTTCAGCAGGCACAGTTGAGGCTCTGCCCTTTCGTGATTATGATTATTGCCCGAAAGCCAGTATCTCAATCAAGGCTTTCTGAGCAACAATCAAAAACATAAAGAGCGTTTCCAACGGATTTCCTGGAGGCGAGGTATCCACCGAGCGCTGAAACAGAGAAAGCCACGATTACTTTTTTTTTAAAATTAACATTCCATTAACGGGCGCCACGAGGGTTGAGCAACGATTTATCGTGACGCTGGAAAATATTTAAAATTACATCGGGATCCGGCGTCGACGTTGTAACGAAAGCAATTTTATTTTAATGGGAATTCCTATACGGAAGGCAGAGAAAAGAATCGCGGAGGCCTGAAACGAAGGAAATCGAAACTTCCTTGCGCGCTCGTCAATCTTCTTGGGAACATGATTGAGATGAATCGTCGAGGCTATCGGATCATAATTTTATTATATCGCGTATATCGAACATATGTTGTGGAAACGACCTACAGCGAGAGTTCTCCCGCGTTTCACACGAAAGCGAAACACTAGACAATGTTAAAACAATTTAAATTCCTTCGGTATCGTTTGACTCGTGGTACTAATTTTAATCGAGACGATTTTATATTAATACCCACAACCTAATATAACGTTTACTGACTATCCAATGAAAAGAGATAGCACAGAACCGAGGAGGTCTCTTCCTTGCCGATGGGGGGTTGCTACTTTAAATCAAACCGACGCGAATTTGAAGCCCGGCGCGCGAAAGCTTGAACTTAACAGAAACCATTCAAGATGAATTGTAAAGTTTACTTTAGTAAAGAGACAATCTTATGTTAGTCACAAAATCTATGGAATATTTTTAAACCTATGTTCTTCGGATTTTCTGTGAAAAACGAAAGACTGGTGTCACCACTGCCACCCACACGAAGTTACGATCTACCACTACCAGTGTCTACGGATCGCCTATCTACAGCATCGTCGTGCAATCTCTCCTCGAACTACACAAAACGTTACGATCTACGGGAACGATAAATAGAGAGAACAAAGGAAACCAACTGAACTCCCTGATCGCTGCGAAATAAACCAAACGCGCTGCTTGGTAACCGCACGTCACGAATGCTACGAGTCGGATGAGAAGGTTTACCAAGGTCCAGCCGAGCAAGGAGCGCCTCGTGACTGAGTGAACCGGAAGCGGAAGCGTAGGACCACGACCGCCAACGGCCCGGAGTCGAATGACGTAACCTCGAAGTCTACGGAAGGGTTGCAGGTGCGAAAGGGGTAGGGGTTGCACGCTGACGAACCGTGGTGGGGGTTCGTTTCGATTCTGCGCGTTGGGAATCGCGGAGCAGGGGTGGCGAGGGACGAGGTGTAACGGGTGGGAGAGTGGGGGGAGGCGGTTGTTCGAAATCGCGACGACCCATCCGATGCTCGACGTCCATTAGATATTCTCGATCTTTGTAATTTGACAATTAGCCGACGGCAGAGGTGGAGCACCGTCAGTCAAACCGTTGATGCAGCGATGGGGTCGATGCACCGGGTGGATGATTTATTTTATTAATTAGGCGACAGCGTCACTTCCGCGGATACCTGCCAGGCAGAACCAGACTGAATTCCGGCATCCTTGCGGCACTCGGATACGTTAGGAGCATTGATTCCATTATCCTGTGTGCTCGCTTCCGTCAAGCTTTCATATTCACCGTCGTCGTGAAACGTTACCTTTTTTTTTAAGGGGTTTTATTATTCTTGGATATGCTCGTCGGGACGGACGGGAAATTGAGTTAATTATGCGGCACTTCCAAGGAAAATTTCGGACCATTTACCGAATCTATCGTCTCCTTGAACGTTTGGTCGAGCTAGTCAAAGAGTTTACAACTATCATAAAGATATTAATAAACAATGGGAATAATGTGATAATATATTTACTACGTTAATACCTTAGAATTCCAATCTGTATGGACCCGATGGGGGATAAGCAATTCATATAATTGAATAGGTTCATAATAGGAGTCTACTGATTATCCTCGTTACTTCTAACTTTTCATTCAAATGGCTGGAGTTTACGTTCCAATAAGTGGGTTTGATCGTATTTAGCTAGCTCTTCGAATTATAGTAATATTTCAATCTTTATGAACTTGGGAACTACTTGCGAGGGCAGTAGTAATCCGATAAAGCTTGTCGAGTAAATCCTTTGTTTGGTTAAAGATTAAACGTAACAATTAAAAATATTTGTTGCACGAGTTATTAATACAGTATATGTAGTAAAAGCAGTATTTGATTCTCTCATTCTACAAGATTATTCTCCGATCGTATTATCTTCGAAAGCACACTACGATCGGAGATACCGTCTGACACAGGGTTGCAAATTGAATTATAACAGCCATCGCTCCCGATTATCGGAAGAGAAAATATACCTTCTACCGATAGCTTTAATAGGAATGCAAGTAACACCTGGGCTGCATAACTCATTTTTGTAATTTGGCTGACTAGAAGCGAAGGTATGTTTGCATTATGCAGGATCTTCCAAGCTCGCGTCGTCGATGAGATTAAGCCCGTTACGAGGAACCGCGGCATCAAAATTTTAGGCAGAATCGAGTTAATTTGGCGAAGGGTTAAGTCACTTTCTGGAATAGCTGAAATACCTTCTGAAATCTCAGAAAGCGCTTGGTGACATCATTACCGAAACACACAAAATACATTGATGACATTAGTCGGGTTAGTAAATGTATATTTTAAGATATTTACCAAATACAAATAGGAATTTAAGTGAATGACTATTTTCAATCGCTTGAATAATTGTGTCGCTAAATGTCACGCGACGATTGGAGAATTGACCATCGACAATCACCTTGACACGAACACATCTTATACATGAATCATACAATCGTCCAAAGATAGTTCACAAGGATTTAAAAATACAAGGTGTTTTGGAAAGATAGCTTCGATTGATTGAGACTCGTATTGCTCACCCAAATAAGTAAAAAAGTCTTCAGAAACATATAGAGATACGAGGAATCATGGTGATGGAATTCGTCACACTATCAGAATTTTTATAAAGCATAGCACGATTAGTTCTATTAACGATATATCTTCTTAGGAAAATAAACATTACCAAGAATGCGGACGATCGAGCAGATTACGCATTTTCTTTAAAACCAGGAGATAAGATTCGCCTCGAAATGGGAAGAAATTACACAGAACACCTGTTATGGATGTAACACTGAATACCTTTCATATTTCAATCAGTATTAGTTTTAGAAGATACAGCGAAATCTCGATAGCTGCGCGAACAACTGGGGTAAATATTTTTGCAAATATCAAGATTCGTGCAATCGTCGAAGTGCAATCGATCAAACAAGAAGCTTCACTAAAGAGCAATGTTTGTTTCGTCCTGGATCTGCCAGTAAACTCATCAATGAGGCTTAGGTATCGAGCAGATCAGGCTTCGGACATGACGCTATTAATCATTCGAACAGTCTCCAATTATTTCGTAGTTTATTAAGCACATAATTAGTTCGAACATATTGCACAAACGATTAATATTGTCGAGTCAAAGATAGGATCTGCTAGATATAGCCCAACCAGCAGATCATCCTGTGGTACTAGCGATCGAGCGACTATACCTGCTATTGATATACCGGGTATATCGATTGTATAGGGTATACCACCCTTGTTAAATCTCAGCCAAGTATTAACGGTAACCCTTTACAATAAATATCGTTCCTAACAGAGCAATGGGTCTACTTATAGTCGAAAACGTCCAAATTACCACCGATGAATGGAAACCACGAGAAGAGGCGGTGAGTACTAATTAATCCTGATGGTTCTGGTAGAATATTTATCCATTAGCCTAATTCCAATCCACTCTCGATGGAAGAATACTCATCACTTTCTCATGGTTTCTAACAAACAGCTTGAAAAAGTGAATCCTCAATGTCCATTGACCGTACTAGGAAAAATGTTTATCGTAAAATTTTACCCTTAACTCTGGTCTGAGACCTCACAGCGGTCGCATACTCCACACAACAATGGCAGGTATAGCCATCTGGACGTTAGTACTGCACGATTGAGTCGGCGTGAGTCGACATAGCGTTCATTTTTTTTTTAATTCAAAAGGTTAAGGTAAATATCGTAAAGAATACGTTCCGTTTAGAGAAAAAGCGACGACCTTGAAACGTCCCTGGCCCTTCCATCCAGAATAAAAAAAAATATTGCCACATAATGCTTCCCTCCCCCATGAAATTAAAACAGCTTTTGCCGCGTACGTTCTTTTCTGCCCGTAAAAATAAACGAGTTATCCAGATGACTTGTCTCAAATGCCCCGTCTTGTAAATCGGGTCGATAAACTATGGACCGCGGGTTATATCTGGCTTACCATGTATTATTCTACAATTTGCGAGGTAGGAATAATTATTAATTCAATTCCGTGGCAAGATTCGCGAGAATATTGTACCGAAAATCGTAATTCGGAGATCGAACGAAATATAGCTCGATCCCTCGATTGCATATTTCAATGAAAAGTGTAATATGTAATATGTGTCCTATTTATGGATTGTGGGACCCGTTTAAATGAAAGGTTTGCTGGCCCCTGCTAGATGATTACAGTCGGGGACAGCGGAGATAACGTCACGTTTATCCCCGTACGAACGGGAACATGTAAATCCCAGCGGCAGCCATGACACGTCGTCGTTACAGTATTGTTCTAGGAAAAAGAAGAGGAAGAACGCTGGAAGAGAAGTGCATTGCCCCGCGATTCATGGCCGCCGGTCGGTCCAGGATCGTTCCGAGGGAATCGGCTCAGGGCTGTGCACGGTTAGAGGATCGATTCCGACGCAAGGTCATCCGACGAGGAGCATGAGTAATCCAACCAGCCTGGTCAACGACATGTTATGCAACTCGGCTGTAATAATCCCTTTGGTGTCGATTCTCCGGCGTCTCTTCCTTTCTCTTCGCGTGGTGCGGCTGGATATCCTGTGTTGCGTGAATCTTCTCCTCGGAGGATCGTTTTGTCGGTCGGAATACGAATTATTTCAAAGAATGTACGCTACCGGCCCAAAAAAAAAGTTCGAGACCACCTTACTCTTTAATATGTAAGGTTTTCCAACGAGAACGATGGAACTTCGAATCGAAACAAGATGGAGACTGGTACTCGTTTATTTTAAATACAATGTAAACCATAGGAACAGAAAATTAAAGATTCCACCGTTTTGGTATCGCGACCAGGTTCCTTAGTTACACAGGAAATGGATTATCGGTCGTATCGCGGTTGAAAGAGACTTAGAAATAATGCTCCGCTCCCCGTGGATTGTCCGTTCTACTTTTTAGAGACACGTAATCCGATGTGTGTCGTGCTTTTAGCCGTGTCCCCGCGGTGGAGAACCGGGGGTTTTTTTCTTTGCCCTCGAAATTCCCGAATCCCGCCCGTCGACTACGTACGCTGAGAATCGAGCACGTGCTGTTCCTACTCGTGGAGGAAAGAGTCCTCGAGAGGTGAATGAGAGAACAAAAAAAAATGAAGAGGTAACGAGAAAAAGAGGGACAGATACGCGTGCGAGAGAAAGAGGGTAATATTCACGAGCCCGCTCCAGGCAAATCTGCACCATCGAGAGCATCGTCGACGATTGGGAGAGGCCTGATAGAATTGGGATCCTTGAACAAATACCTCGAGTTTCGAACGAATTCACTATCAAACCGTGCCTAATAGAATCGAAAATTCTCCCCCCTGCGCTCCTTGCGCGCCCGTTTCACCTCCCAAATCGTATTGCTACGGGCAATCTTGATTTTCAATTCCTTCGAAGATATAACTGTGTACTCTTCCAAGAAAAAGAGTGCTTTATTTGCGCAAACCCTTGTATTATTACATTAGCCATGGTTGTATTAATGAAAAACAAGTTTTAAAGAAATCGACAGGCAGAAATTTTTAGACGAAATTAAAAAATTTCAAATCACACTAAAAAAATTATATTTAGTTACAGGGGTCAATTACAAGCATTTTTGGTGAATAGACATACCCTCAAAATCCTACACATTTTCTAGAAAAAAATTCGAGTAGGTGGTGAAATTTTTCGACGAAATTGAAAAGTTTCAAATCATTCTGGAAAAATTATTATCGGTTGCAGGGATCAGTTACAACCATTTTTGGTCAACAGACATACCTCCGAAATCCTACGCATTTTCGAGGAAAAAATTCTTTATCGAAATACGTGTGGCCAGAAATGGTTCCCTGAAAGTTTGAAAAATCATAACTTCTGAACGGATTGGAGGATTTTAATGTTTCAAAATGCAAACGACGCGCATTTTGTTGAAGAATATTTATAAATTCCAAGAATGTTGGAAAAGTTGTTCCTTAACCCCGTAAAGTGAGAAGACCCCCATAAAAATGATCCAGTTTCTCGTTGTTATCACTTTATCCGGTATATTTGATTGTCCTGCATTGCCCTAGTTCCGAGTATGTCGGATAATTGGAATTTCACTGTAATTTGTTTCGTATTCTTTCGACGAAGGGACGAAAGTATTGAAAGAATCGTTTCGTAGGCATGTCAAAAGGTCAGCACCCATAATCAGTGTCAAAATATCTTGCTTCATCAATTCCTACGGTACCAAAACGGCGTTGCGTGCGAGAAAACAGTCCGACCGCAGACGCGGATCAAAAACACCCATGAAGTCCGTCGGCAGTGATTTCGCTGTCAGGCTATTCCTTTTTCATCGAGTTAGCGCGCGTACGATTGTGAATAGACGGCTGACAGTGACAGATTTGTTCTCCTCTCTAAGCGGCTTAGAGATCGAGTTCCTGGTTCCCTACAGTTCCATCATTATCGAATGCCCTTAATTGCTGACAGTCGCGTTGCTACGACGGCGATGCTAGGATTGGTATACACGGCGACGCAGAAAGAGGCACGAGTTCGAAGCAAGACCATCGAGAGAAAGGAAGAGACCATAGGTGGCTTTGAACTTGGAATCGCTGTTGAGAAGCAAATCATGTTCGCTGGAGAGTCCTCAAACGTGTACCGCGTGCTTTGGAATCTACAGGGTAGTTCCATTTACAACGCGAAAGCATTCGAACGCTTGCGTTTGCAAAATCACGAAGGCAACTTTATTTTTCAGCCTCGAGACGAGTGGTCTTTGAATACCACCGATCTGAAAAGCGTGGAACACCCTGTATACAATGTTTCTATCTCTTGACTAATAGTCTACGGCAATTTTTCGATCCCAGACACAATGGAGTCCTCTCAACTCTTTGCAGCACAGTTTAGAACAGGTGTTGGTACACTAGAGCCCGCGGGCTGCATCTGGCTCGCAATTTATTATTGTCGATCATTCATATATTGTAATTCATTCATCCACATGGACAAATTATAACAGCAGCTCTGGAACACCTTGAATACCACGAGTTCTCAAAGCATTCACTTGATTCTTTAACTACCTTCCAATAAGAGCGAACTTTCGATTGTCGTGGCCGCCATATTTGTTATTCGCTGGCTCGAGTCACGCGCCATTCGTATTCAGTAGCGCTTCATAAGTCACTGTGGAGAGACGGACACATACCGAACGCGTTGAAATTATTAAAATTTGAAGCCACTGACCATCGTGGGCTTCTCGACTGATGAAACGAAACATCGAAACGAGTAAGCGTCCCCTCAAAACAGGTGTCTCGACATACGTTTCTCTAGGCAAACACTCCGTCCACCCTCGTAATGCTGAAAGCCTAGGCGCGGAACATCGAAAGCCAGCGTGAAGTCCGGGCAACCGTAAAGTGGCCAATTTTAAAACTTAATTAAACTTCTCCCGGGCATCAACGATCTTATTTCCACGGGAAGAAATGTCGCGTCATTATCCGTGAGCAGGGAAAACCCCGGGAGCGAGATAATGCGCGTGCAGAGAGGGGAGCAAAAAATGAACGAGGGGTCCGTTGAGGCCCCGTGAGCCCGGGGACCGTGGAACATTAGAGCGCTATTACGAGGAACCGCGAGAAAGGCGCTACAAGACTTGCACAGAGGGTGATGCGGCAGAAAACAAGCGGGGACGGGTTCTATTATCCAGTCCAGAAAAGAAAAAGGAAAAAAAGGGAGATCCTCGGTGGGCACGGATGCCTCTAGGAAAGGCCTGAATCCTGAATCGGATTCGTGGAGATCCGCGGTACGCGGCGCGGCAAGAAATCGAACTGTTCGATCGTGAGAGTGGAACGGCGGAAACGGGCGCAAACAATCAGGCCCCGATCTCGCCTGGGCAAAGAAAAATCCTGGCCAATGTCACGGTGCCCCCCGTTGCGAGCACGCCGAGACGAAACGCGAAATTATTGCTCCTTAAAGGGGGAATCGCGGTTCGTAACGCTGAAAATTACGAAAGTTTCGAGAATTCCTTTTAACTCCGACTTTTCCTTCGGGTTTCTGCTCGGGCGAATCGAGCATATGGCAACGATTTTGCTTACACGCTTTCCCTTCAATTATATTTTAACCTTTTTACTATGTACGGAGAGTCGAGTGGAAAGTAACGATCGAGGACGAAATCATCTGCAAGAGTTCGTTTGTCATGTACAGAATGTCTCGTGTGACTCGAGGAAAGCTTGGATGAGTATACAGTAATTAAGAAACAAATATAAAATGAGAATCCCATCACTGAGCCTAGGTATGGAAGTTAACGATCTCGATCTTGATCGCGAATAGGGCAACGTCGAAGCGTTGAGCAGGGGTGTAAACCTGGAAGTTCAGGCTGATATCGATTTCACGGAGTAACCTGGATTCGTCGCGTAGCCAGGACTCCGGCCTGTTTAACTTCCCTTTTGTTTCGCAACAAATCAAAAGTAATGGGAGGGAAGATGAGAACGCAACTATGACTCGTAGAGAACATCGGCGCTACACATAACAAAATAACAAATTCTTTGTCTCTCTCCTTCTTGTCAGAGAGTATAACGAAGCAAGGATTCTCGACGAGGACCATATGGATCCTAGAGGCCCACTCTGTGTCTCTTGGGGACCACGAATGGGAACTCAACGAAGAATAGAAAGTCACAACTTTGAGTCTGGTTCACGATGAACGTTACCAAAATAGGTCTATACAGGTTTTACACTCTAAATTAACCCATCGGTAGATCGTATTCATCTTAATATCTGCTTAGAAACCTATTTTTGAAGGACAATATATAGTTTAAGCTCCGAATCAATTGTATATAAAGCTTCGATTGTCGCTTATGATCAAAGATGTTAATACGATCGAGTGACAGTGATGAATAGAAGTCACTGAATTAAAATATTGCGAAAACCTGGAAATCTGCTAGCTAAGGGTACGTTGTCTTTTCGTTTCTTCCTTTCTTTTGTAATAATGTTAGTGAAGAGGGTCGTTCGTTAATTGGAATAAAAATTCATCGTCTTTTCGTTTGACCAGGTACTGGGCTCGTTTCTTGAGAAATTCGCGCCTGGCTGGCCACACGTTTTCTTACCTTGTCGTGATGGCACAATTACTGGTTGCGTCGTTCGTTACCAATAAGCGATAAAGGAGAAAAATAACTGAGGCGTTCGCGGCTCCGCAACGAAAACATCTGCGCCCGTTTCTTTTTCCGCGCGATTGACTCGCCCATTTTTCACCAACCATCCTAAACAGTTTTCTTCTTACATTTTAATTACAGCTGATTTTGCACGCATTACATATGGCCTTCGTGTATTAAATTATTCTCAAATAGCGTTTATTACTCTATATTTAAATATCTGTTTGCAATTTTGGCAAATTTGTGCGCGATCGTGCAGGCTTATGAAAAATTTGCAAAGTACCACGTTTGCAATGCCTTTGCAAAAGGTTTCTCATCCCAGGGTTAACGGGTTTTAAGAAAATGCTTTGATGCGCGTTTCGGGTGCCATTGTAAAACCAGACGAAGCTGTGAAGCATTGGGCGAGAGGAATCGCGGAGAATGAGTTTTTGGTATAGCAACGAGAGTAACAAAGTGAGGAACTAGAAAACGTACGTATATTTTCAGAGAATCGATCGTACTACAAAACACAATAAATATCTAAGCGAGAGAGTTCATTTTCATTACAAATGACAAGAATTCGCGGCGTCTGCGTTCGCATGGACGTTCATTTTTATTCCCGTGCATCCCATTAGCTAATTAAAAACTTTATTTATGATTCCGATACACCCTGTAAATTTCCCCGACGCATACCTCTCTCCATTTTATTCCCGTCAATTGCAAATCATACACGCGAGCGTACAGCACACGGTTCTTTTATTCGCTAAAACACTTAGCGCAGTCTGATATATAGGCCGCTTCAAAATAGTCGGAACAAGCTTGACCGGTTAATAGAACCCGTAAAAGGTGATGGAAAGGTGTTAATAAACGCGTGACCTACCCGTTTCGCGCATGCAAAAGATTTCTGTTACGAGGAAGCAGTGCCTTGCGCAATCAGGTTTTATTTTTACAGGCGTGTGAACTATCGATCAACCTTTCCTATTTTTGTTTTGACCGGTTCGCGACTGCCACATCGATCTCGACACTATTGAAATTTAAATACTCCATATTCGGAGCGACATTTCGTATTTTTTGTTCGCAAGAGGGGTTCGTCAATTTTTAAGCTCCTTATAGGTATCTGTGGATCGACGAAGGTCGTTGCAATGATTAGCAAAGAGAGAACGGGGGTTTTGCACGTGGAAAGTACCGAGACGAGCGGTATAATATGGCAAGTCATGATAGCCGATAAACCCTATACTTCTCCGGTACGCGGTATTATAATGGACACTGTAAAAGGGCCCTGGAGAACCAATCGAGTTCCATTCAGACATTTCTGCTGATTAATGTAAACGAGCCAGGCAGGTACGCGATCTCACGGGTCTTTAAATCGAACGCTATCTTTTTTCAAGCTCACCTAACGTCGCACCAAAACCAAAGAACACTTTTTACCCCCCCGAATAAAGCCAAAAAGGAACACTTCTCGGACGCGTTCACTTTCCGTAATTAAACGCAGCTGCGATTTCACCTGCGCGCGGCACAATTCGGCGTACGTACATGAAACGACCGCGAAACGTCAGCCGACGATGACGTACGGGATCGAGAAACCTCAAAATCGTCGACGTCCTCCCGTCGGTGGCCGTCGAGATACACGGAGCGGCGTCGTTCCTCCTTCCGTCGAAGAAAACTTCCTTTCGAGGGTAATTTTCAGTCATTTGCCGGGGCTCGATGCGATGATTGCTAACGGTGAATAATGGTTTTTCGTGGAAACGGGCTGCAGCACGTGTCATCAGCGACTATAAAGATAATTCTACGCAACTGCTGCGGCGAGAAGTCGAGAGACCTCGAGTCTCGACCGCGATAGAGAACCGACTGCGTCCAGGTGGGACCGAACAAGAGGATTGTCGACAGCGACAGGGGTCGTCGAAGACGTACCAACTTACCAAAAATATCGCACGATTTATATTACCCTCGATTGCAACCAAATTTTGCATGCAGACAGATCGTTGAAAAATAATAGCATTTCCTGTCGGCTGTTCGGTGTACAAAAACTACCCTCAAAGTCCTGGCTAGAGAATACATATTCTGCTAAACGCCTCTGAAATTAACGATGATATATGGAATACGAAAGAGTTTCGTTCTTGACAAATTTTACAAAGTGACGATGCTACTACAGCTAATTGCATCATGTTTTTTTGGAAATATCTAATGCAGTATCGTACACCACTGCCTTTCGATCCATCTAGATGTATCGTATCTGTGTATATTTCAGTTTGAAACAATAGAACGATAAAGAAAGACAGCAAAGTGACTGATTTCTGCTTTATAGATACGATCAATACTTATTTACAACCTGGCTTTGAGAGTAGTAGAGTGTAAAGTACAACGAAATATAGAATAAGAAAATATTGAATCAAAGATAGTAAAGGACGCTGAAAGTGAGGAGAGTGGAATAAAGTTCTAGAGAGGGAACTTCGTTCGATTTGGACGCGATAATGGAAATCGAAGGAAGAGTCGAAGATCCGTTTATTGGTCATCGCGCGTTTGGAAACGGCGCTCGCGGGAACTGAGGCGATTGCAAATGCGTTACGATGCAGTACTGAGAACTCGGCCTCAGCAACGGTAATAAACCTAATGCATTGCTCCGGAGATTCCATGCGCCGAGAAACGCTTAACCCAACACTTCCTGGGGTTCTTGTGAGAATTCCTGACCAAAAGTAACAAAGGAATCGCGCACTGTTCTTGCACCGCTCGCGCGACTTCATACTCGAGCAGAATTTCTCAAATTATGAATCACGATCCGAGTATTAAAATTCTTTCAGGTCAAATTGAAGAAGAAACACTTTTCGATACGACATTAATGATGAGAGAAACATTCGAATCTGTAGTTTTAGAGAGACTCGAAGCTTTTAAAATTGAGAAGTACCAAAGTTTCGAAGCCTGGACTGGTCTTAAAAGTCCTGATACGTTTTGGAAACTTGGTGGGTCTTAAAACTTTTAACTAGTTTTGACCAACTTGCATAAGTAGGTGAATTTACGAATCCAAAACCTGCTATTCATTCATTTTTGTTTTCAAAAATGCATTTGAGATGTTCCAATAGATATATCCAGTTTAATAAATTGTTAAATGTATAGAATTTTTGAATGATAATTATTTGCAAAAAGTTTCTAACCATATTTGTGTATTACTGGTAAATCAGATTTTGTACAACCCTGAACGTAACATTTATTGATGTCTCTCTTAATTACGACCCTTTCCAGTCACTCTCCTACCTCTGACTCTCCCTATCTTCCCCCAACTTTCTCCTAAATTTATTCTTAGGGACTTAACTATTAATTTAATTGACGTATAAACTGTATTTTACTTCTAATCCATTAACTACATCGCATCAGTTATGCTTATATAATTTATAGCAGTTGTAATTACGTAGCAGTGTAAATTATTATAAGTATTGTATATCAAAAAATTGTACAATATTTATATGAATAAAAAATAGTAATTTGATTCTACTCTAAGGTAACTACGCGAAGGGATTCGCGGTGAAGTTTGAGAAACACTGTTACACATCAGAAAGTTATTGACTGTAAAATATGTACACATATATTACTGTCTGGAACGACAGGGTTAACGACTTCAACCCTCAAATGGTACTGCGACTTTCATATGCAGAAATGGCATCGAGCAATAAAAAAAACATTAATCTACTTTAATTTAACAAGATAAAACCACCGATATTTTAATTCGAGTCATTTAAAGTCCGGGGCCTGGGTTATCGACTGTTTCCGAACGATGAACCAAATAACAACAATGACGACGACACTGCACGTTTAATACCGTTGAATTTTTACTGCATATTCAGTAGATAACGAATAACTTTCTATAACATTGATTACTTTATTTGAATAGGCGATCCTGTTCAAACTTCATGGAACGATGGAGGTACTGTATACATATTTAATACTGTAGGATTTTTACTGAATATTCAATACGCCCGGTATGACCAGCATTTAAAATATTGATTATTTTATTTAAATAGGTGACCTATTTGAATAAGTAATTCTAGAGAATGAAGCAAACTCCAGCACTGAAAAGCTTCTCTGTATTTAATGCTGAAACAATGCACATATATAAATATGACAAAAATTTAACAACACTATTAAACGATAAATTGATTTTTTAAACGAACAACATTCTCTCAGATAAAACTACCTTACAGTTAATAAAAAATCAAATAAAGCGTGCTAACTTTTACTACTTTTTATAGAGTTATTATTATAGAGTATTTATTTAGAAAAATCTTTTAATTAATCTCATCGTTTCAGCATAAATGATTCAAGAATTTTAATAGTTTTAATTCGAAGAAACCCACCGACCGTATGTTTAATTCAACGACGGTAGCTTAGGTGCATAAAATACTTTTCGCTTTTAACGAGTAAGTTAAGTGCTTTGGCTCGTTATCGGGCTTGCATTACAGGGATTGTATCGAATTAGAAGCGGTAAAGTAATAGAGTCAGCTATATAGAGGCGCTGACTCGCCTATAGCGATACCACAAAGTTCATCGCTCTAGGAGAACAAGTTTCAAGACCGAAGTGCAGTAAGGTGCAAATTCCGCGAGCGTCTCAACTCTGTTTCCAAGCGAGGACGCTCTGTTACCTAATTTCAGGACCAACGCACTGGGTTAAGTGCGGCGGATACTGGGTTAAATATTCCATGGAAACTCGAATCAAACCTTCGTAACCATCTACCGTGGTATTTAAACGTTCACAATCAACGAACAATAATCTCAATTTCTCAATAATCTCTCGAGTTGAGCATATAGAATTACTTCTTTCTCTTTTAAATTAAATTTTAATATGATGTATTATATGTTAGAACTGGAATAAATAAATTTTAACGTCAGTGGAGGATCTGCGCCTTATGTTTAATTCTCGTTTTCTTCGTTCTTACGCGGAGCTTGCATTTTCTATTTTGCGATCATATTCTCATGATTTTCTATTATCCTTCTTATATAGAATTCATAAACAGGTGGTCCGTTTATTTTCTTTATTAATTAGTGCATCTGTAAGAGGCAGATTGCCGTAGATTTATATTAAACGTTAAGCACAGCAGTGGTCAGCAGAGGTCAGCAGAGGCCAGCAGAGGCTGGAAGAGGCTGGCAGTAGCCAGTCGTAATCGTTATACGTTGTCAGAAGTATCAGAAGTGATTTGCAGTGGTCAACTGAGGCACGCAGGGACCAGTAGAGGCAAGCAGTAACAAACAGGGGCCAGTAGTAGTCAGCAGTAACCAGTAACAGTCGCTATATGGTGTCAGAAGATGTCAAGAGTGGTCAGTGGAGACTAGCAGAGGCTAGCAGCGGTCAGCAGAAGCTAGCAGGTGCCAGCAAAACCTAAGGAGGTCAACAGAGTCTAGCAGTAACAAGCAGTAGTCAGTAGTAGTCGTTATGTGTTATCAAAAATATCAGCTGAATGGTCAGCACTGGTCATCAGAGGCTAGCAGGGGTCAATAGAAACCAAGAGTGGTTAGCAGGGTTCAGTAATTGTCACTAGTTGTCAGTAGTTGTCAGTAGTGGTCAATTCTGATCGCAGTGGCTTTCATGCGTCAACAGTTGTCAGCAGTGTCCAGAAGTGGCCAGCAGTGGTTGCTAGCAGAGATGCCAAACGGAGCCCCGGGTGCACCGGGAACACCTCATTTCACTTTCTCACACATGCCAGATCGTGCGTACGTGAGCTCGTAGAGTTTCGGAGAGTCGACAAAGGCAAACTAACATATGCTCTCTTTCTCGATTCTCCGAAGCTGCCCGAAGTAATTTCGGACCGTCTCGCGGGAGTCGAGAGAGAAAGACTTACATTTGCCTTCTCGCTCTTGAACTGAAATTTTTTTTACAGAAATACACGTTTTAAGACCCTTTGATCATATTTTAACTATTGAAAAAAGAAATTTTTTTTCTCATTCCTATGTATGAGCGTACATATGTATATTATTAATATGATTTTTCAAAATCAAAATACTTTAAGATTGAAAATTAATAAATTAAAGTGAGAGTCCACTCTTTGCCAGTATCGAGACGCGATTAATGCATACAAAATTATATAATCCGTAGAAATATTTGCAATTTGCTTCTCAGAAATATTATTGTCTATGAATAATATTTTCAGAAAGAATCGTACAATTTGTAGTAATCGTTTCGACGTGGCGTTGGATCATGCGCTATAGGAACACGCGCGAATGTCCATGAAATTTAATTCCACATCCTATGTACGAAGCACGCGTATACAGTTAATTTGAAAATACGTTCATAGCCCGCGGTATGGCAACCGACCGTGCTCCGTTGAACACACGCACCTCAATTATTCAGGCGCGCGTTCCCTAATTAGAATTTGATTTCCAATTAATTGGATTCGCCTAAACGATAAGGCATCGAATTTATCCCTACCTGAATACGCGAAACGCCGCGCTGGATAGCCCGAAACACTAGTGATCCGATCCTAGCTGGGTCGCTGGGACGAGTTAAGGATCTACGACGGTGGCAAGGAAACCGCGTCTGGTAAATACGAGTCATGCTCGAGAAGCGCATTCTCCGCAGAGGCTCTCCAAAGCCCGCCAGAGAACAGAGTATCGTAGACTTACTTCGTACCTTTGTGTTAAATGCCGCTGTTAAATACCTGTTTGGTACCTCTTTCTTGCTTTAAGAAACAGCTGATCGATAGTTGAAGTAGCAGAGTGGAAGTACCGTAGGGGCTGAGTGCTGAATAACAGTACTTTAGTTGTGAAAAGAAAATATTTTATTTAAGTTGCTATCTGAGAACCGTTGAATTTCGGTTGAATAAGTTTCAAATGATTCCTCTAGTTCCAAACATGGTCTATGAGATTGAAGATCCTCGTAGAATACTCTCGAGAAAATTAAATTTACCTCCCTTTAAACGCGAATTAAATTAGTCTGAATAAAAGTAAAGATTACGTGTATTAAAGTCCCGGGGAGACGCTGAGAACCTCTATTACCCTAGTGCATTAGCCTATTTAGACCCAAACGCGCGCACAGAGAGCAAGGAAAATTACTACCTCGCGATCCTATCGTCCGGCTGAAACGAAACCACCCTCGATACGTGTCCGCATTTACCGATTAAAAATTTTCCAGGAAGCGAGCGAGGTCTTATCTGCAACTTCCTCCCCTGATCGAGAAAGTATGTGACTCGCCCCGTATACTGTTCGACTTTATGGTTGACTCGGGCCAGCGCTCGAGGAACCCTCCCGATTGATCGAAAAAATTCAGTATGTTGGAAACTCTTCTTTGTGCGATAATTAATATTTTTGGAAAGAATAAATATTTTTCTGTTGTGTAGAAGAATCTCTTTTGGACTCTGGACACCTTTGACGCAGACAGTGATAACGTTATGATAATGTTCGCGACAGGTGATACAATTCCGATAAAAAGACGTGTGATACGATTAGAATTTTCGAGCGACGGTGAAGCGGAATAAACTATTTTAAAATATAATTTTCAATTGGTCCCCTCCCAAATAAAGTGAAATTACAGTGATTTTGTTTCGAGAATTTAGAAGCACACAATGATATCTTCTAACACTCGAAGTAAATACGCAGAAGGGGGATGAGATTTACATAACCGAAACGTCAATTGGAAAGCAGGTTTTCGTTTGTAACCCTAACATCAATTTCTTACGGACCGATTATCTTTGCATTGACGTCCTCGTAGTTCACCGAAATGGATATTTACAGTCACGGGGGTGGAATTTCTCCCTGGAAGTGCGCTATCGATATGAACCAAAACTAAAGCAACGGAGTCTCTGTCGAACTAATGGTTAAAGGGAATGCAAAATCGTGTTCGATTAAACGAGAATGGAGATTTCAAAGGAACGACGACCTATATTCTGCAAACGATAAAACACACGGTGGGGAAAAAAACACACCGACGACGATGGTTGACGGATATTAGTAGGGACAGGGCAGATTCCGTACTTCCTGCGCGGAAATGTTCAATTGATTCTCTCACGTATGAAATCCGCGACTTCTACGAAGCCGCTGGGCTCATGGCGGCCATGAATGGGCGCATATGGACTGGGGAGTTTAAAATTCAATTACACCCGATGGGTAGAGAATAATTCCCTAACCCTCGCGTCGCCGTCTTCCCTGCTTTAATCTGATTCTGAACCGAGCGTCTGATATACAAACTTAAACGTCTGTGCACAGTAACAAGTAAAATCCAACGGTTACAACCTGAGACGCAGAGTAATAAGAAAACGAAATTATCTTCGATCGATTATTTAAGGAACTAGCATGAGATCGATACCACGCGTTACGAAACATCCTGTATGGTAAATGAACGTCAAGGAGAGCAAAAAGAAGCCCAAAGCAGAAGTATTTCGAGTCTAACTCGTGCGCAGAATGCGAAACACAACTCATAACCAGAACCAGAAGGACAAAAAGGAATTTAAAGCAGAAATATTTAAGTGCCAGCTTAAGTACACGGAACGAAATGTGTAATATGCAGCGTGGAATTCAGAATTTTACAGGAAAATCACTGAGAATAACGGAAAGGAATCCAGGGAGGAAATATATTAACTCTGACTGAGGCGTATAGCGCGAAGTGCATTAATCCCGATGAACACTATGGAATTTCGCCGAGAAACTTTACAAATAAACTGCGAGGAATCCAGATCAGAAAAATATCCAACTGAAGGAAGGAAATTATGACTTTTGAATTTGGCAAAAACTTGCGACAGGATGCACTCAAACTTTCGAGCAATAAGATATCAGGAAGGGACTCCCCGGCAAGAACAAGCAATGAACGGTCCATCGAAGAAGCGATTCGAGGCCAATAGCTAGGTGAAAAAGACGATTTCGTCAGGAAGCCTCGTCGCTGTTGACGTTCGAAGGCCAGTTCTCACCCAGGACTTCGATAACCTAATGTTGCGACTGTGGAGGCGCGTGTACGTACGCGTTGTACACCAACCAGACGTCGAACCGGTCTTCCACCAAGTGTGGTGCAAACTTCGAAGCCGGAGGAACCGCGACCGTAAAGTCAGTTTGCGAAGACGCGGAAGGGCCGAAGGTAGCCGCAGCCGAGTTTCGAGTGGCTCGCGGACAGGACTTAATATTTGCTGGCTTAATTAGAAACTTTCCCCGAGTCGCGATTGCGACGTTGGAAACACGGTCGAGCACCCAGTCCTCGGAAACGTTTACCGGAAACCGCCGACCAAAGGACTTCCATCGCAATTTTTGACGAGGACGAACAAACTTGCGACATCGCGGAGATCTGTTTTCGCAGCTGTGCACACTTCACCGCCCCGAGTTTCCAGTTTAAATCTCTATAATTGCATCGTAAGACCCTCGAAGAATTTGATCTTCGAACTGTTTTATAAGAATACGCGGGGTCACCGTGTTACGATAGCTGTGGTCCTTAAATTTTTGGAGAATTCTCTTACCGATTGGTCTTTTTCTAAATTGATAATCTTGAAATTATGTGTTTCGTTGTGGTTTCAAAAAAGTAGAAAAAATCGATGACGAAATGGATCGAAAATTGCCCGGATACGGGTGACGGGGGGAAAAAACGCGGTTAGCTATATATTTTTTTCCCCTGATCGGAGAGAAATGAAATTTCCCGTGGTCCTTGGAGGACTCCCCTAACGTAAAGGGTGGGATTGGCCGCGTGCGTCACCATGGTAACCATAGGTCAGGATAGGGATAAGCAACGGTAATGCTCCCTTTTTTCGCCAGCCAGGAACCATCTTGCGAGAGCAAGCAACACCGATGACGCGAAGCTTTTCACCCCTACGGCTACAATTTGCCCCCTTCCCCCCTTTAGTAAAAAAAAAACGGAACGCGACTCTCTCTCCGGTCGACCGTTACTAAAAATTCCGCGTCTGTCGTCTAATCGGACGACAACAAAGTAACAACCGCGCGAATCGAGTGGCTAACCCGACACTTGGCCCGATGAAAGCAATTTATTTGATGAATGCATCCGGGAGAACAATACGATCCAGGTGGTGATAGCACGCGGGGACCTCGTGCAGGAACCTAATGTCTTCGTGTTTCCTTTTTTTTTCCACCGTAAAGGAGGAAAGAAGTATTTTTTTGCGCGCCCAGGTCGAGACTTTGAAGGTTCGATCGATCCAGACGGAACAATAGCTGAACGTTTAAGGTCTAAATTGAACTCGTTGTTTCGAAGCAAGGGAAAAATCCGTTTCGAGGCGATACTCTTGATTGAAATCGGATTCGTCGCGGAATCAGAGCTCGACTGCGCTTTGGTGCACCGACGTGGTTGCATCGATGCAAAGCTTTTCTTTCGTTGTGTTCGTTGCTAGGCAAATTGTGGATTCGAGGAACGCTTCTCGGTGATTATTTCATCGCGAATTGATATTTTTCGACAGATGTGCTTGTCTTGGATACAAGAGGTCCTCTGGTCGTTAGCCGCGACACACTGGTTTCCCAGAATACCAGGAAAAATTAGAAAGGTTCCCTCTTCCGGAGATGGAAGTTACTTTGTCACGCCCACCAGAATACATATCTACCAATCACTCACAACCCAATCCACCTACGCGTTGGGGAAATCTACCAATGGGGAAAAACGAATGTTAATGTCAAGAGCGTAATCGCGGGATGGGTAATCTGCGGTCATTCGTGCGGGCAACACGTGACTTAGACACTTGAATATCCCATTAAAATCACAGTTGTACCGCAATAATTACATTTACGATTCCACGACCATACCTTCGACCGATTCTTACCGATACTAATGCATTTATTTTCAGCTTCTCCCGAAGATTTATGCGCTCATTTTCGTGTCAGGGCCAGTCGGAAAGTAATTGTTGTGTAACATACTGCTGCCGCTATTATTATGGCTACTATCATTTATCATATTACATATTGCTTGTCGTATTACAGCGACGTAACACGAATACGATCCACGGCGCGTAGAGCACGTTATCTGAGTTAACTCGAACGCGAGAGCACACGTGGTAAGTTGGTATAAAAGTGATGATACTTTGCGATGCAGAATTTACTGTACAGAGTAATCTCCTCAGGGACGAATTACCTTGGAACAAATGAAATTTTCAACCGTGAATCTATAAGAGAATTAAGATCTTCGTCAATAAAGAAGTTACGAGTCGACAGAGACAGCAGCCTCGAGGTGATCGATGAAAAAAAAAAGTAAAGATGCCGAGGTCTTTTCAACCTCCTTAATCGTATCGAGGACGATCGGAGCTAGCAAGGAATCGTATCGACTTTTCAGCTGGGAAACCTCGAATCGAGCGAATTACTGGAACACAATTTCGTTCGACTCGACAAATAATTAGCCTGGAATGCTGTATCGGACGATTTCGCTGTACCGCGGTGCCCATTCACGAGATTCGAACAATGTCGTACGATGTTCCGTCATCGCGTTAGTTTCGATATGAAAAACGAGGCCAGGTGGTCGTAAACCGTCAGGTGAAATTAGTGAGTCTGCGATAGCGTCGTAAAGATGATTATTACCAATGAGTCATAGCCGAACGGAGCGGATTGCGGGCCCCGCCATTTTTCTGGCCACGTTTTTGCGCCGTATCGAGAAGGATAACGCAACGAAAGGCAATTACGGTACTTTCTTTCAGGCGTCGAACGAAATTTCTCGACACACTTGGCGGAACACTAATGCCTGGAATCGATAAAACGCGAAATACGCCTTCCCCGGGACGAATAACACCGACTTCGTGCATTTTAATAGCGGCACCAGGCTTCTTGCTGGTCGTGGAAACGCCAAATAAGTCCAAAACAGAATTTATAGAATGACTTACGAATTCTAAAACGTGAACTCGATGATAGGTGATGAAGCAAGAAATTGATAATTGCTATACAGCTTACTGAGCGATAAATGAGTCTCAGGAACGTGTATATTGGAAATAGATCATTACACGAAATTCAAAATGGCTACTATGACTAAAAGTTTAAGCTGTAAATCATTGGAATTTAAAAAAATTGAAAGTATCAATTGCAGTAATTTTGTAAAATTCTCAAACTTTTTATTAACATCGAGTCAAGAAAGATCGGTTCGGAGAAAAATGACTTTAAAGTTTTACATTATATTTTGACGCGTACAGTGTACTCTTCAGAAGGCCATAACTCAGGCACGTCAAACCCGTTTTGGCCCGCGGGCCAATTTGCACATTGCTACCGTATTGCGGGCTGGAGGTGTACAATTATTTTTAAACCGTGAAAGACACTTTGAAGACCATTTTTCTGCCATTGCACGCATGGAAATAAGCAAAGGGATCGAGAATGACTTTTTCCACAAATACGTTCGTTTCAATTATTCCCTGATTCGCGAGAACGATCATGTTAATGCGTTCGAGAAAGCGATCGAACGTGGTCCAGCGAACGACGACGGTGAAGCGGAACGAAGAAAAATCGGAGCCAAGAAAAGGTAAAAATGTTCCGTGTCGAATCACACCGGCTCGACCAATCTGCTAAAAAGCATCTCACCGTTTTGTTCGCAAAAACCGATTTTGTTTTTACGAACAAGACCGTTCCCGATACAAAATGAACCTTGATCGATTTTCATAAATTCGAAAGCGAGAACATTGACCGATCAACAAGGTCTTTTGTTATCTACGATCGAATAAGTTGCTTTACTTTAAGATTCGAACCGATAATCTATAATTTACAGGTGCATTTCACGCGCAAGAGAACGTGATGCAATTTTTCTTCCGATCTATTTGCAATTCCACCTGTGGGATTACGCATGTTTAATCGTGAATTATTTTCTGTCCCTGATAAAATCGTCGCTTTCTACTTTTTCGCAACTTTCGAGTTTTTTTGAAATTGCGAACGATCCGTTGATACGACGAAATTTGAATAATAATATAGTTTGAAAATCTAACGCGTTGCAACTAATGGGATTTCGAAACGCGTGACTTTCGTATTATGAATATTCATTTTGAATTATATCGCGAGTAAAAGTCCCGTTGGAATTTGAAACGATTTGTAAGCGCAATAAAATTTGCAATATCTACGTTTTATTTTAATCGTACTGCTTCCGGAACTCGGGAAAAACAAGAAAGAATATTGAAAAATTAACAATTTAATTTGTACACTCCGCCAAAGTTCTTGAACGCCAGGCATTCAAATGCTACAGTGACCCACTGTGTATATAGTAATTTATTTCAATTGCATAATTAATTCTGTTTATATGTATACAGTATTGATATGCATACGACCCGTTAATGAAACACAAACAATTCGTACGAGACGTACGATACAATGAACGATACAACGGGCGAAAGTATAAATAGCCTAAACGGTTCCTCGATACCAGGTTGCAATTATCAAATGCTTAGATCAACGTTTAACGGAATTGCATTTCAAATGCAATTATATCTAGCAGATAGCCGCTGCTTAATTCTCAGTAGGCGGTATTTAACGCGGTCGGCTTTTAGCAAATAGTCGGTTACGAACAATTCGGAACGGTATTCGAATCGGTGGCTAGTCCATACCCTAATTAATTATGCTCTCAATTAGTGCACCGAAAGCACGGTTCAATTATAATAGCATGATAATATATGAACCATGGAGGGGTCGTTATACTCGTCTAGTGACGTCATCATCGTGAAACAGACTCTTTATCTTGCAAAAACGATCTGGAGTGAAAATATTCATGCAGGAAGGAAACCTGTTAACGTCAATTAAGAAGTATGCTGACAGAGCGCATATGGCGAAAAGATAATTATGCGTCTTGTATCGTGCGAAATTCAATTCATGCAACGTGCTCCTGTAAGAATATTTAGCTTTTTTCGGTCTCTATCATTTTTTTTAATTCGTCTCTCTCGATACGCTTCCGCCGAATTTATGCGTTGCAATTAATATGAAAAAAGAGAATTCGACTAGACATGTCGATGGCCTCAATTATTAAAAGTAACGACTCGTAAGTACAATATCTACATTATCTTTATTGCATCGAGAATTTGTGCAGAGATAAGAGCCAAGAATGAAAATTTAATAACAGCCTAAGGGAGGTTAATATAATGAAAACTGGAATAATTATTATATACTGCTTAAAATAATTATGGGTTCGCCTATCTGGAGGATATATCAAGTTTTGAGAACCGAACTGTACCTCTCAAACTATTATTGAAAAAATTTTTTAAGTCTTGCGTGACTTGTGCTCAGACCGGTCTAGGTTAGGTTTGGATTCGTCAATTTTCATACGAAAAAATCTCATAATTTATAGAGAAGAAGTAAACTGCACAAGTTCTATTTTTTTGAACGTCCAATATCGATTCTAATGTTACTATTCTTATTTTCTGTAGTTAGAAGTGATTTGTGACAGATCGATGTTAATTACGAACAAATTATATACACGTATAATAGTAGATTAAGAAAATGTCACCTCTACATTTTCTAGACATGGCTTTCACATTCATATCTCACATTCAGATTCATATATTTCAACGCACAGTTCCACATACTTATTTGTGTGAAAAGTACTCCTTCGATACCATTTTTAATAATTCTTACACCGAGAAGTGTCAATTTATTATACTAAGCAAGGAACCAACCACGAGGGTCGTAAGTATCGTATGAAATATATACGAAATTTGACTCCTTCCAAAATAAGTTACTATTATTATTATTATTAGATTGAAAATACCTGGTTTCGTAGAATCTTCCGGGACCCTTGCACTTCCTGTCATGTTCAAAAGGTATCGAGTGAGGTTAGGATGCTGTGTTGTGGTTCTGATAGATTCTCGATGATGGATTTTGGACGATGACGAACACCGTTGACCTCTGGACACGCGATACGGTCGTTCTGCCTCGAACGGTATCGTTTCGATCGATCTTTTTTCGATCATTCCCGATGAAATCTCTTTCACGCCGACACGATACTTCCGTCGATCACGAGCGCCCGTGACGGAATGCTGAAGGAACACTCGTGCCCGATCTTTCTCCTGTGGTTCGTTACCCCCACTACAAAGACCCTTATACCTTTTTTTTTTTAAATCCCACGATACTTCTTCGATAATCTATCATCAATTTGTTCAACGATTACTCGAGAACACGAACCGATGGTTGTTTTAGATACAGATGGCAAGATAAGTCTGTTTGACTCAGGCGTGACGAATCGAAGCAATAACCGTTGCATTGCGCTAAATACGATCTTCGATATCGGTTGCGCGATATATCGATACGGTACTACCTCGATAGGTAGAATTATTTGTCAACCTCAATCTTTTCGATCTACTAAAGCAAATATACAAATTATTTGTTATCGTGTATTCTTAATGTCTTAGAACATTTAACGAAACAATCATAAATGTTAGAAATTATAAAAGAAGTGTCTATCAACACGTTTTTCAGTCTCATTCGTTAGCCCATACTTGATGCTCTATTTTGATAAGTGGAAGCTCGAAACAAAGGAAACTGAAGCTCTATTGTTTGCATAAGTAAAATATGTGTTTCTAGACAAATCCTAATGTTTAAAAAATTCAAACTGATGGAGTAAAGAAGGAACAAATATGCTTATCTATTTGAAAAATGAAACAAATGATAGAGATTTCTACTTATCAATCAAGATCGGTCAGAGCACTGTCGACTGTATCGAAAACAAAGATGGATACGCATTTAAAAACACATTTCCACTGTGCTGAGAGCTGTCCACGCATCCGGCACGCATGTGTGTGTGAGTGGGTGGATACGTTCGTCAGGCTGTCGTCGATCAGTTCCACTCGTCCTAAGCAGCCCGCGCGTCGTCTGGTTTATTGCGTCATCGGCCATCGACCAGCCAATCCAAAACCGTATCTGCCATGGTCACGTGATCCAACGCCCCCACACGCGTCCTCACCCTCCTCGAGCACGCAGCACACGCGCGCGTGGGTATCACGGGTCCACATTTCCACAGGCGTCCCGACACAATTACAGAGACAAAATGGCGTCTTCACGCGATGACCATTATCTTTTTCGGGACTTCTTCATCTATACTTATGACGATAATCGTTTGTTTGTAGCATATTATTTGGAAAACTTGATATTTTTAATTTAATACACACAAGCACGTATGAATATAACATTTTCCAACGTTTTCTTTTACTATAACTATCTGATTCTAATTAACAATTATTGTATTATTTATTTTTACATACCTATGAACTTTCTGATTTCTTTATTATATAAAAGTTTTTCATATTTACGATATTAGGTTTCATAAGACGTTGGTTTCGTTTAAATCACATTAAAAAGTCACTTTTACACGTTTTCACTTCTAGTTGGGGTAATAAAAATGGGATCACATTTTCCTTGAAGCGTATTAAACTATTTCCCGCACAAAATTTCACTGTATATCACAACGCGAATTATTAATTAAAATCACACATGTTTTACTTGCTTGATTGTAATAAGTAGGCTTAGTGAACATCTAATTATATGTTTATTTCAAAAGATGTGTTGAATAGACACCATATGAATTTTATTAAATTTCTTAAACATTTTTCTTATTGCAAAACTATGCTATTGGTACACATACTCTGTCCTGTTTGATTCTATTTGCTTTGAGATGGAGAAAAGAAGGAAAAAACGAAAAATTTGTATCTGTAGTAGACACCTACCACAAGATGTATGTCGTAATGAATTTCTCAACGTTTGATCAACATTATAATTTTTACTTATGTTCATTCAACTACGAAACCTCTGTTCCCTATTAAAGTTTATTAATTTTCGAGATTTTCAGTCAAGTCTTTTTACCGTGGCCTATAAAACATCAAAGAGATACAAAGCGATGATACTCGACGAGGACTGTTTTCATTTCACTATATGAAAAGTAAAACATTCCCACGTAGAAATGCAGAATACTATATTTCGGAAAAGTAGGTTAGTAGAAGCGATCTCGTTTCCGTTAAAATTTCTAGAAAATAAAATCTAATATAAAGTTCCTTTGCATAAATGTTCATACTTTAATTTTTAACGTTTTGTAAAATATACGTCACGTACGAGGAGGGAACGATAAATAGTCAAAGTAGATTTAGTATAATATAAATGTTTTCTGTAATAAATAAAAATATGAGTGGCAAAAGTAGTCTATTTAAAAGCATATTAAATAGTTTTCATAATAATTAACACAGATACCTATCTTAGGATAAAGACAAATTTAAAATACTTAAAATTAACTATCTTAATAGTTCAGAACAATTTGGTTAATCAGATAATTTATATAGATATTTTTAAAAGAACTAGTAGGTGTTGCTCGTTTGCAGGACAGACCACACCTCCTGCCACATTGTTAAAATTATCCTGCAGGTAGCCTTTGGAAATCGACAGCAAATAATCGATAGTCCTGTCCAGGGACAGAGTTTGATCTGACCAATGGGCTGTCGGACTAGGAGGGTAAAAGGCGATCCTTGCGCGCACCCCCTCGAATCCGTTTCCAGAGATCAGTATATTGTCCAAGCAACCCCTGGCTACTTCCGACCTTCTGTCAGGTTTTTCGATGACTGTTAGAGTAAGAAAATGGCGCATAACAATAGTGGACAGTCACCATATTGGGCCGATATAGGAAACGATAGTCTCTTTAAAATAATAGTATTTAAATAATTAATTTCACAGCCATCTAAACAACGAGAATTATTTCCTGTTTCTACATTATTTATGTATATTGTAATCAATAACATACAATATAATGTATTTTATAACATTATTAACTCTTTAAACCTTTTATTATTGTTCTAGCAATATTTTTATTGTTACTTATACAGGGTGTTCAGCCCTGGGAAAAATTTTAATGGGAGATTCTAGAGGCCAAAATAAGACGAAAATCAAGAATACCAATTTGTTGATGGTGGCTTCGTTAAGAAGTTATTAACGTTTACAGTTCCGCCAATTCTGAATTTTTTTCTCGAAAGTGGGTAAGATTTCGAGGGTATGTCTATTTACCAAAAATGATTGTATTTGACCCCCGCAACCGAAAATAATTTTTTCAGAATTAATTAAAAATTTTTTTTTTCGTTGAAAAATTTAAGCACCTACCCCCTGTCGATTTTTCTTAAAAATACCTTTTTCATTTTTAGTAACTTTGTTTGACGTCCTACAGAAAAGTTGTCTAATACTTTTTTGTAGGTACCCATGAGCTCTACTTCAGAAAAAAGTTTCATTGAAATATATTCACTATTGTAGGAGTTATGGTCGTTTGAAGTTTTGACCATTTTTATGGGGTTTTTCTCATTTTGCGGGCTCAAGGACCAACTTTTCGAATATTTTTGCGATTTGTACATATTCTCCACCAAAATACGCGTCGTTTAACTTTTTGAACATTGAAATCGTCCAATCCGTTCAGAAGTTATGGTGTTTTAAAGATTCGCATGAAATTTCAGGGAAGCATTTCTGACCTCACATTAGATTTTCGGTAAGGAATTTTTTCCTCGAAACTGGGTAGGATTTCGAGGGTATGTATAATGACCAAAAATGATTGTACTTGACCCCCGCAACCGAAAATAATTTTTTTAGAACGATTTGAAATTTTTTAATTTTGTCGAAATATTTCTCACCTTCTCGAATTTTTTTCTCGAAGGAGGGTAGGATTTCGGGGATATGTGTATTCGTAAAAAATGATTGTAATTGACCCCCGCAACCGAAAATAATTTTTCCAGAACGATTTGAAATTTTTTAATTTAATTGTTAATAACTTTTTAACGAAACCTCCATCAACAAATCGGTATTCTTGATTTTCGTCTTATTTTGGCCTCCAGAATCCCCCATTAAAATTTTTCCCAGGGGTGGCCGAACACCTTGTATATGTAATTCTGTCATTATATTAAAATTAATAAAGTAAAGAAATATGTATTTTAAATTCATCTTTATCCATAAATTGTATTTTTGTCGTATCTATAAAAAATGTAATTTTTTTAGCAACATAAGAATATTGAATGTGAAATTACTGCAAAGAATTTTAGAACATCGATAAGTTTCCTTTTTCGTAAACTCACTCTGGCACATTTTTTAAGAACGATTGCGTTGAATAGAAGGGATGACACGGTTAGGGATAAAATGTTACCCCTAAAAATCTATCTAACCCCCTTTTCTGTAGCGTTATATGGGTAACCCACTGCTTTTTTTAAACCTTAATACGCTGGATTTTGTTCCTATCATCACACGTGCCAAGCATTGGCTCTAATGATTGAGCCAAATCATTCGAAGACGTTGTACAATTTTTGTATTATAGCATTTATATTGGATATATTATAAATAAATAACCCACAAGAATTTATAGTAGAAACAACTGCACCTTTTTACATACTTCTTACAAGTAACCTACCTTAAATACACATATATTATCAGAATTATTTTATAAACTGTAGAAAACGAACTTCGCTCATTTTATTTATATTTCATACTCGTAACGATAAAAATGTATAATTTTATAATTTATGAATATAAATAATATTTTCCTGTCTACAACATAATTATCTAATTACGAAAAAATTTTGTGTAGCAATTTTTATATTGTTGAAAATACGGAAAGTATGAAGGCAATTGAATTGCTCTGTTATGTATACAAGTAGTGATTGATTTTCATTTTCATAACTAACTTTCTTTTTAAATATTCAATACTTTCCCACAATTATTATAAAAACTTAATATCAGAAACATGTTTGCGATTCATTTAAATTCTGTTTAATGTATACAAATTTACTCACACATAAGACACATGTTGAATATTTTATAATTGCACAGTTAAAGTTACACGTGCTTGCTTTCGAAAGATCGTAATTTTTTGCACACAACACCTTATTAAATCACGTATCACTGGAAGATTAAACAAAATTGTGAGGATTTTTATACGAATGTTTTGTATAAATTAAATATTCACAGATCTTGAAACTTAAAAAATTAGTTTCAACGTTGTTTCTACGATATCACCGCGTCAACGTTCTAGAGAACAGCACGAGTCTTATACCAGTAACGTACTGAACTCTGACACACATAGCGTTCCTTCTTCTGATCGGGGTTGTGTTATTATTATTTAAAACAACCCTTCGAGCGACGCGGAGGGTAAAGTTACGAACCAGGACCTTTGAACAGAGGAAAGGGGGAACTAAAAAGTTGGAAGGGTGAACGGTTTTTGGTCCAGGTGCCAGCAATCTCTAGGGGTTAAAAGCAGGGGGTACGTGGAAACCAACTCTCTTCTGATTTCATTTTTTTTTAACAGTCTGTACAGAAAAAAATGTGGAACGACCAATATGACAACAATTTTGATTATTTAAAAATCATCGAATAAAAGATGATTAATATTTTACATCTAAATTTTATTTCTATTTTTAAAAACATATTCCTACTCATATCTTACTTAATCTCTTAAAATCACTCATAAATAGCAACTGAACATATATAACAATGATTGAAAATAATACATTCTTTGAATTTGAATTAATATTTTCAATTGTTGTATTTGTATCTGTATTAAATATATTACTCAAAATTGTATAAATATCTTCAACATTGTCCCCCTTATATCTAAACCATGAATGTGTTGCGTAGCAACAATGGTAATTATAATCTAAGCTTGATTCATGAATGTTATTATTGTTCCAGTTTAATTATCACCAGAATTCTCATTTCTAACATTTATCGAATTTGCAAATTCTTGGTGCCGGATGTAAGAAGGTTAAAATTAGTTTGAGTAATAAAAAACATTATACACAAGACTAAAGTTTTACAAGAACTAGACGACTACCTCCATTCACTGGCTTTTAATTGACCAGGATATGCTATATTTTTCCAAATTTGATTAAGGACGGTGTTTGAGTCTCCCCCTCCAAAAATTAATACAATGGATATGATAATCACACTGAGTATTGCATTCTGTTAAAAATTCAGTTATTGTATATGATATAGCAAACGTACAGTTTTTCTTTCGAGAAACCCGACTATTCTAAATGCCATCTATGCAATCACTATTGTACTAGTCTAGAAATGCATACAAATGTCCAAAATGTATAAGATGGGAAATATATGATTCCATGTCGACTTATAGAATAAAATCAGATATTAACGAGAATAAAACTAAGTATTGTTATATTTGTCTAAAACAAGGAACACTCACACATTGTTCTAAATCGTCTTCAGCTCATACAGTACACTCCTTGTGATTTCATCTCCCGCATTCAAGGCATTTCATCAAACCATCAAATTTACCGATATTCGAATAAACCTTCTTGCACAGCAGATATGGCATTTCGTTTTCATTTTCTCTACCTTCCTTAGATAATTTGTTAAATTCAAGGTTTCGTTTCTTTGATATTTGAAACTGCGTTGATAATTTTTGTTCGCTTTATGACTTATAATTCCTCATTTCATCTTTTCTAACTCATGTTTGTATAGCGAGTCTATTATGATTGATCATTCGCTATTTGGCTCTCTATAGTCTCTAATAATGGGGATCTGAGAGATTATCTTGAGCTGAAACAGCGAATGAATTATCCGATTTTGAAACACCACGCGAGAAATCATCTAACGATTATCTTCATAAATTTTGCGTACTTATTCAAGCACCACTTCTTAAATTCTTTTATTTGGTGAAATAGTTCAACAACACATTTTGCCATAAACACCTATAATAAAAGAATTTTATATGTGCTACACTGCTCGTTTGATGCGTCTTTGTCGAAGAGATTTGCCGCTTTATGAATCCAATGCTAAAAATGCCTGATCGATAAAATTCTATTAAACTTCACTTTATCAAATGAAATGACGTTGCTCTTGATCAAAAACTGATTACTTTTCATATTTGTTTTCAACAGTTAAACCAGATTTAATATTATTTTTTGAATCGGATAAACTTTTTTTTGAGAATCTAAAATTGGTTCTTTTAAAAGTATTTCAAGTCGTCCACTTGGTTAATTATCTATATCATGTTTTAATGATTCAGTTATTATAAATGTGTATACTGCTATTCAATTTGTGGAGTGCGTTTTGATAAGTTAACATTTTGTTTTATTTCCTTCTACTGCAGAAAGCATGCTAACTGAATGTTTATTTCATAAAGATGCACAGTTAATTTGTTTATACGTAAGTAGTCAAGGGTTATTGGTAGTTATATACTTTAGAATTTTACTAGATATATCTACATGTTGATGTTAACTATTGTTACGCAAATATAGCATTGCTATTATATATTTAAGTATCTAACGGCGTCTGTTATCACAACAAACCATCAAAAAATTGTTAATATGGATATGTTTTTCTCACTAAGTATTGCATATTGTTTCCGACATATTTTTTGAATGTATATGGAAGAAAAATTGATTCGATTGCGAGAAACTGTAAGTATCTATAGTCATCTAGCGGCCAAAAATTGCAATACCACAAAATATGTTACCCACCTAATTAGAAACTGAAATAGTGAATAATTAAACACCTATAGTAACTTGATTAAATTTATAATAAATTATGCACGTCATAATAATAAGCACAAAAATCATAAATAACAATTTTATTTTCGTTACTGAAAACATATTACGCATGAAATTTACCAAGCATAAAACTAAAAATTGTTTCTCAATTTTTGTTACGGTAACAAATAAATTTTCAATACACAAACAGAAAAAAATAGGTAAATTTTGCAGATTTATTAAACCTTATAGCACATACCATTTTCGGTACTCATGGAATACAAATGACACATATTGATCAAAAGCAGCTTGGTAGGGAACAGGTTGAGAACTGTGATTAAGGATTATATTCAACACTTTCCAAATCGCATTCGTTAAATGATATTTTTTTACACATACTATGATTGAAAAATTCAGGAGTACAACACCCTTCGTATCTCGAAATAAAAGTGAAATATCCAAAAATGTATTATTAAATTATATACTCTTTTTGGGCGGGGGCACACGAACGTTAAAACGACGTGCGTTGCCACGGATGTTACAACGTCCCCATGTAGAAATACATTGTTGTACATTAGAAAATACACACTACGAACGTGCGTCACTTTCAACGTCCGTCGTAATGTGCGTTGATTTTTTATCGACGTATTTATGCCAGAATGCATGTTGGGATACGTCGACGTACGTTTTCCATTTTATACCGAGAAATGTAGCAGGTAACACGAGCATCGATTTGCCGTAACGGCCGTTGAAATTCGACGTTTGTCGCAACGAACGTCATTTTAACGTTTCTGTACCCCCGATCTAATACCACACGGAACTTATGGTTAACTTGTATAATAAAGAAGCTGTGTCACTGGTAAGCTTTCTCCAAAAAATAAATATGGATATGACCATGAGTATTGCTAAATTACTACCACAAGCAAAACTACTTAAAAAGTATCAGAAGTCATACTTTCATGTGAGAAAACCGCCATCCATACAGCCACCTAGTGGCAAAAAATGCAAGTTAATAGATGATTCATACTAAGAGAAATATTCATTTTTTCTATCATTAAAATTTATTGTATATTATTACCGAATTAATACATCTTATGTTTAAATCCAACAAGATATTTTTTTCCATGGATTTAAAATCCCGAAACATTAATAATTTTAAATAACCAATATACTAGTATACATATAATGCTTCTTTATACTTATACATTTTTTATTGTTTAAAATATTCATTACAATTTTATTAGTATAATTAAACATTTAGTAAAGTATCTATATGCTTATTTATGCTGGTCCTAGTATATCTACATTTGTTGTTGTATCTTGAACATTACTATTAGCTATCATGTATTCTGAAACTGATATGTATATACCAACCAGTAATCCAATTACACTTGCTATGTAAATATTTCGTTGGAAAATAATACATGTTGCTACACAAAGACCAAAGTATGTAGCATACCGTGCAAGATTCTCTTGTTGTTTGCGGCTCAATATATCAGAATCTAAAATAAAAAAATTCATACTGTACTAAACATGTATTATTATCATCCATGCTTCAAACTAATAGTACCATAAATATATTATAAAACTTACTTATGCATAAAGAATCCTTCTTATGATATCCTTCTGCACATTGTATACACATATCTGGACCATCACCTGTACAACCATTACAGGCTTTGTCACAACCTAAATCACACAAAATGATTAATTTTTAAGTTATACCTCATAAATTTTCTATAAGAAAGTATTAAACTTTATTTGTCCTACACCTAACAATAAGCAAGGTATTTGTAAAAAAAAATTATACATATATTTCTTAAATATACATATCTAGTTTATATAAAATATTTCTTACAACTTACTTAAACATGCATAATCTCCTTCCTTATTAATACAAAAATGATTGCCAGGGCAATATGTATCACTTGTACTACATTCATCAATATCAAAACAACCTTGATCATCTAACATGTACCACCCTTTCATACATTTTTCACAATTGTTTGGCCCTGCTCCTTTGCAAGGACCATCACAAGCAGCATGACACTGAGAACAAAGTAATTTATTCTCATCTTTATAGGATTCATAAAATCCATTTGTACAGTCTGAACAATTATCTCCTTCATAGCCTTTATCACACAGGCATTCACCATTTCCTTTTCTAGTGCCTGCTCCTTTACATTTACCATTATTGTTACAAATTTTGTTTGGGAAACCTGGACATGGTACACATTGTGGACCAAAATGATCTTTTGGACAACAGCTTTCTGTCTGTTGAATACATATATAATCATATATATCTGGATGTGCTTGCTGACGATTGAACCACCAATCTTCCATTTCGGTTTCTAATTCTTCGGCTAAAGCATGGCACTGAGTTTCACCACGTTCTACCTCTTTACATAAATGTTCTTGTATTTCTATCAATCTAGTTTCACTTTTTAAATATGAACCTAATTTATCCTCTTCCCATGCACTATCACCACCATCAAATTTTTCACGACTAGTTCTTTCTATAGCCTGTTTAAAAAAAATTATTAACTGCAAATTGTACAATAAAGATGTACAGAAAATACATTGAAGAATTACAAAATAGTGCAACAAGTACCTTTATAAAAAGTTAATCTTTATAATTTGGCATATTTCTAATTGAAATATCTTTTTTAAAATTAAGAAACACCCAATATTTATAAAATAACATTTTTTAAAATCAACATACCTTCTTAAAACTATTTATTAAAATCTTACAAGCTGCACACTGTGGAAACTTCTGTGCTTTGAGCTCTTCATTTGAAGGTGTTTTATCACAATTTACGTAAGCAAATATATAAAATAAAATAAACAAACTTAACAACCGAAAAAAGTTGATATCACTGAGTTTTCGCATTATTCCACTCGAATGTACCGGCTAGTGTTCTACGTCAGTATTCACTCAAAAACTATGACAGAAAACTGTTTACTTCGTTTTGGGAATAGAAAAATATTAAAAAACTAAATAATTAATTATAAAATGTTTCGTAAACGGTCATAATTGCGCTAAATATTTCAATTATATGTAAAATAAGGAACAGGTTGCACAGACTTTTCTAGATTGACAGTAAAGGACCAGACGACAAAGCAAGTGTTTTGTAAAGGACATGCGCGTGTTTGACGAATGAATGCAAGTAAACCAATTCAAGAATGCCACATAATCTTCCTGATACATATTCTGATAAAAACTTATTGGAAAAATATTCCCCCATTCTACTTTAATTTTACCTTATATTTTAATAATAATTACTTTTTTCTCATTTTTTCCAATATTATTATAACGTCTATGTCATTATTAAAATAATTAATCAAAATCTACATATGTATAACTAATCTATCAATTTGAGAAGAGAAATACACTACTCAAAATTATGCAATCAAATTTGTGAATTAAATAAGATAACTTATTCCGATAATTTATATAATTCCCGATAATTTATAGCGAGTTTCAATAACTTCCCGTCGCGCCGCTGTATGTACATCAACCCTACGTCACGCGAATGCGTAACAAAACACATTGAAATGTTAGATATTTCTTGTATGTACAGATGGAGTACTGCATCCATGCAAAACTTCATGCGAACATCTATTGAGATACTGTATTTCATGGTAGGATTAGTGACGTGTCTTCAGTCGTGTCAAATTTTCAAAGGTTAGGAGTAAGGAATGTTTCTTTAATTACATCATTTTGTTTGACACTTAGAAAAAAATGTTGACGAAGTTTGAAACAAAATCCGCTCGTGTAAAAGGGCTATCCTTTCATCCAAAACGACCTTGGGTTCTTGCAAGGTAGAGGGCATGAATTTTCACCATTCGTTATTTTTTATTATAAATTGTTAAAATATATTTCAATAAGTGACACGTATTTCATTGATATTTAAGAAATATTAAGTTTTGTCAAATTAATAAAATTGTATAGAATACTATCTTGTTTTTAAGATTGTATGAAACATGCTTAAAATAAAATATTGCATGAATGAAAATTTATTCACAGAATTTTTATTATATTTAACTAAATAGAAATGGAAAGAAACAAAAATATTACATATTTCATATTTTTAAAACAATTACATTTAATTGTTTAGTTTAACAAAAATGTCAATTTATATGTTATAGTTTACACAATGGAGTTATACAGTTATGGGACTATCGTATGTGTACCCTATTAGATAAATTTGATGAACATGATGGACCTGTTCGTGGAATCTGCTTCCATAATCAACAACCATTATTTGTATCTGGTGGTGACGATTATAAGATTAAAGTATGGAATTATAAACAACGCAGATGCATTTTCACTCTATTAGGTCATTTAGATTATATTAGAACACTTGTATTCCATCAAGAGTACCCATGGATTCTAAGTGCATCGGATGATCAGACCATCCGTATTTGGAATTGGCAAAGTCGTACTTGCATTTGTGTGTTGACTGGACACAATCACTATGTTATGTGTGCACAGTTCCACCCTACAGAAGACATTATAGTATCAGCTTCTTTAGATCAAACTGTTAGAGTATGGGACATATCAGGTTTAAGAAAGAAAAATGTTGCTCCTGGGCCAGGAGGCCTGGAAGATCATTTAAAAAATCCTGGTGCAACCGATTTATTTGGCCAAGCTGATGCTGTAGTAAAGCATGTCCTTGAAGGGCATGATAGAGGTGTTAATTGGGCATGTTTTCATCCCACATTACCTTTAATCGTTTCTGGAGCAGATGATCGCCAGGTTAAAATGTGGAGGATGAATGATGCCAAAGCATGGGAGGTAGATACTTGCCGCGGACATTACAACAATGTTTCTTGTGTTTTGTTCCACCCTAGACAAGATCTAATCCTTTCTAATGCAGAAGATAAGAGTATCCGCGTCTGGGACATGACAAAACGCACATGCTTACACACGTTTAGGAGAGAGCATGAAAGATTTTGGGTTCTTGCTGCTCATCCTACTTTAAATCTCTTTGCTGCTGGTCATGATTCTGGAATGATCATTTTCAAACTCGAGAGAGAACGACCAGCGTATGCTGTGTACGGAAACGTCCTTTATTACGTAAAGGAACGTTTCCTCCGAAAATTAGATTTCACTACTTCAAAAGATACATCTGTTATGCAAATACGTGGGGGTGGAAAGACACCTCCGTATAGCATGTCATACAACCAAGCTGAAAACGCTGTTTTAATTTGTACAAGATCGCCTAACAATATCGAAAACAGTACTTATGATCTGTACATGATTCCTCGCGAGGGTGATTCGAATACCGATGCTGATACAAAACGGGCTTCTGGTGTCACTGCCATTTGGGTTGCTAGAAATCGATTTGCCGTATTAGATAGAGCATATTCGGTACGTATTTGGAAAAAAATTCAAATGGCTTCACAGACAATTCTAATTGATTAAATGTTTGTTGCAGTTAGTCATCAAGAATTTGAAAAACGAAGTTACGAAAAAGGTGCAGATTCCAAATTGCGATGAAATATTTTATGCCGGCACGGGTATGCTTCTTTTACGCGATGCTGACCAAGTAACGCTCTTTGACGTTCAGCAGAAGAGAACATTAGCAGAAGTAAAAATCTCGAAATGTAGATATGTAATTTGGTCAAGCGATATGTCTCACGTTGCTTTACTCGCGAAGCATACCGTTAATATTTGTAATCGCCGATTGGAGTCCCTTTGCTCTGTACACGAGAACACTAGAGTGAAATCAGGAGCTTGGGACGATTCTGGAGTATTTATTTACACTACCAGTAATCATATTAAATACGCAATCAACAACGGTGATCACGGGATCATCCGTACATTAGATCTACCAATATACGTAACTAGAGTCAAAGGCAATCAAGTTTACTGCCTGGACAGAGAATGTAGGCCGAGGATTCTTCGAATAGATCCAACCGAATATAAATTCAAACTGGCTTTAATCAACAGAAAGTACGAAGAAGTTTTACACATGGTTCGCAACGCAAATCTCGTTGGCCAGTCTATAATTGCATATCTACAACAAAAGGGGTATCCCGAAGTTGCCTTACACTTTGTCAAAGAAGAAAAAACTCGTTTCGGTCTTGCACTCGAATGTGGAAACATCGAAGTCGCTTTAGAAGCCGCGAGATCCCTTGATCAAAAATCCTGTTGGGAAAGCTTAGCTCAAGCAGCCTTACTGCAGGGTAATCATCAAGTTGTGGAGATGTGTTATCAGAGAACTAAGAATTTCGAAAAGTTATCGTTCCTTTACCTTATAACTGGTAACTTAGAAAAGTTACGTAAGATGATAAAGATCGCAGAAATTAGGAAAGATGTTTCTGGACAATACCAGGGTAGCTTGCTACTTGGTGATATTTATGAACGCGCAAAAATTTTACGAGTACGTATTCAATATCTTTCACTGTAGATTTAATTATTTCTTTTGAGAATATTCATTTTATCTTGTGTTACAGAATTCCGGCCAAGCATCTTTAGCTTATGTAACAGAGAAGATACACGGCATTTCATCTGCAGAAGATGACATTCAGTATAGTTCCATGAGTGAAGAACTTTCTGCCCTTGAAAAAGGAGCAGTGTACCTGCAACCTCCAGTTCCTATTCAACAAGCCGAAAATAATTGGCCGTTATTAACAGTTTCGAAAGGCTTCTTCGAGGGTGCAATGTTATCACGAGGAAAGAGTCAAGTAGCTGCTGCTTTGGCTCCAGAAGATGATAACACAGTGCCTGCTGAAGGATGGGGTAACGACGAAGAGTTAGGAATTGACGATGAAGAAGGTGGCGATATCGAACAACCTCCTGAAGGCGAAGAGAGCGCTGGATGGGACGTTGAAGAAGTGGATCTACCGCCAGAACTTGAAACTGCAGTAACTGCAGTGGAAGATGGCTACTTTTCGCCGCCAACGAAAGGAGTACCGCCAACGCAACATTGGATGAATAATTCCCAGTTAGTCGTGGATCATATACTAGCTGGATCTTTCGAAACTGCATTTAGATTATTGAACGATCAAATCGGCGTGGTTGAATTTGGGGCTTTCCAAAATCTCTTTATGAATACTTTCGCACGGGCTCGAACATCATTCGATACTTTACCAAATATACCTTCGTTGTATGGATATCCTCAGCGAAATTGGAAAGATACGAATCCCAAAGGCGGTTTACCAGCAATTGGGTTACATCTTACCGATTTAGTTCAGAGACTACAAGTATGCTATCACTTGACAACTGGCGGGAAATTCCCGGAAGCGGTGGAAAAGTTTCAAGCAATTTTACTGAGCGTGCCATTGCTAGTTGTCGAGACAAGACAAGATATTGCTGAAGCACAGCAGCTAATTCAAATTTGCAGAGAGTATATCCTAGGTTTGAAAATGGAGACTGACAAGAAGAACCTTCCTAAAGCTACTCTAGCTGAACAAAAACGAATCTGCGAAATGGCAGCCTATTTTACGCATTGCAATTTGCAACCAGTGCATCAAATTCTCACTTTAAGGATAGCTGTAAATATGTTCTTCAAACTAAAGAATTATAAAACTGCTTCATCCTTTGCAAGGAGATTGCTTGAGTTAGGACCCAAACCAGAATTAGCACAACAAATTAGGAAAATTTTACAGGTATGCATTTTGTCGTATGTACCCGTTATCATACGTAAATATAACATAATATTTTATTTCATTTTTCGTTTTTAGGCATGCGATAAAAACCCAGTGGATGAGCATCAATTAGCATACGACGAACATAATCCATTTTCGTTGTGTGCAAGCACGTTTGTTCCGATCTATAGAGGAAAACCGGAAGTCAAATGCCCATTATGCGGCGCAAGTTATTTACCACAATTTAAAGATACAGTGTGTAAAGTCTGTGAAGTTGCACTAATTGGTAAAGAATGTATTGGTCTGAGGATAAGCCCTATACAATTCCGATAATTTTTTGCTATAATTTCGCATTAATGTACCTAGCAATGATAATCTCATGATCATCTAAAAACTGTAATGCATTTTATTTTATTTTGCTATTTGTTAATTATGTTAGCTGTAAAAGGTATTATGTCATTCCAACAAAGTATTGTAAATATCATGAAACATAAACATATTACTAAATCTTACAAACATGTTTCCTTCAGTGATTTTCCGAAGAAAAGAAGAAGAATTTTGTACCACATCCGTATTGTTATTATGAATTCATATTAAAACAATGCAAAATATATTTTAAAAATATAGTGTTATAAAAAATTAAACTTCAGTAGAGATTATGTACGATTTTAATAGAATTTTGTATACTTGTTTCAAATATCTCTGATTTGTATAATTTATCGTGTGCATATTTAATAAATATTATTTTCAAGTGACTGTGTATAATATTCTTTTCGTTACGTATTTCGGACAAATCTAGCATTATTATGCTACAAATTTTTATATGTTAATAGAGGATAGAGTGATTCAAATTAATTAGAAATGATCATTGTTAAATTATTACAAAATAAACAATAGATAACACATATCGGGTGTGTTTGATGGGTAACAATACGACGGTACCATGGCGACGTATTTCAACAAGGTAAAACATCAGAAACGCGAGCTTTTACAAACCGTTCGTCCTGTTTAAATTTGAATGTATAATCGAGAATGTTGTGAAATTAATATAACTTTTATACTCACATAACTAACATCTACCGAATAAAAAGTTTTCTTTAACTAGAGAAATTCCCTCCAAAATTCAAAACTTTCAAACACGCGGGACAAAGAAATGTAACTCTATGTGAAAAGTTTTTTAATTGTTTCTAATAAACGTTGACTATATTAGGTAAAAGTAGTTATAATTTCATCGCGAATAATTGTTTAAATAAAAATATTGCATATTACATTATAACTCACCAAGAAGATGGAAACGATGTTAACAGTAGACGATGATATGTTCGAAATCTTATTGGTCCGTCGAGATCACACATTATTCTGGCCAGGGATTAGTATTGCACACTGCAATACAAATTATTATGTTATAATCGTGGATAAAATTATATTTTAAATATGGAATAATTTTACCTACCTATAAATGACTATTATCAAATAATTACACTACAAATTTTAGATAAAATAAAATTCTCTACGATTTAACTCGATCACTGATAATGTAATAGACAGATGCGTACCACACAAGGAGTTCAGCAAGATCTTGGGATCGTATTTAGGACGTTCTCAACAAGAATTTAGTTCTAAACATGGAAATAAGCATTTTATCGAACAAACTTCTAAAAATCCCCAGACTAAGATGAGTTGGTAACATATGCGGTTGTTACCGACGCAAGTTGTGGGCAATGGTGGACGAAGATTGCGGAGGCCGCTTGTGCGTGCCGTCAAACTACTGATTGCAATAGTTTTTTTCGGCAAGTACTACAAACCTCTTGTTGTATGTTCGCCACTTTTGCCTGACCCGCCTATACATTACAATCCATGTAATTTGTACAGTGGTTATCAGTGCATAGTGAAATCTTTTATCGCGCCGTTTTTCGCCCGTTTGACGGAAGTTTCAAAAGGGACGTGAGGCTCTTCTCATTTTAAAGCAATCGCGAGTAATGTCGAAAGATTAACCTCCAGTGAAATATACGATCACGACCGTTATTTGACTGCAACGATGATTGTGCAACGTGAAAAATATATACACAGCCGGGCCATTGGTGATCGCTGAGCGGGCACACTAGAAGACGTGAGACCAGTGCCGTAAACATCGTGAACGTAAATATACGGTGTGCGTCTCTGTGTACGTGTTGCATTACAGACGTCTACTAAATCGTATAGAATTTTTGTAATTTAGGACTTTTCTTAAAAATTATTCATTTGGCTTTTAAGTTTGTCCGAACTATTGGTTAAGACTTTATTGAAAAGACGATCCGTGAAATACGACAGATAAAGGGAGGTTAGAATCGAGACGTACGATATCGACGGTACTAAGAACATCTAGAGTAGTAAGTTTTCGACGAGTGTGCGAACTTTCGAATTCATTCAACTTGGGGGAATACGATTCGTGAATATCGAAGTTACCGTAAGTTTGAAGATAAGGAAGGGCGCACTATCTTCGAAACCATCGGGCGTCCTACTGCTCTAGGGGTAACTCGGTGGTGCATAGTCGCGCGGGTATGAAAAAATGATGTGATCGACGGCCATCATGGCGGCACCCATGCTAAAGTGGAAGCGGATCACAAATCCGACCGGGCCCCAGCCTAGACCCAGGCATGGGCATAGGGCAGTTGCTATTAAAGACCTTATGGTTGTTTTCGGCGGTGGAAACGAGGGCATTGTTGACGAGCTTCATGTCTATAACACGGGTAAGTTGCATCGCTGCTGTGCGTCTTTCGTGCGCGCCGTTCTTGATGATTCCCGCGATCCAAGATGGCGGCATACGTTGACAAGACGGTCACCGGCCGGATCACCGTCGAAACACGAATTATGTTCATGTCAGATGCCTTATGACGGTGTATTCTATTTATTTCGAGTATACCCCATTTGTACGTGTTTTTCTGAATTTTATTTGACGAGGATCATGGTAGTTTCATTGGTAGAATTGGCGCGGTCTGTCATTTTTCATGTTTATACGCGCGGGAGCGGCCATTGCTGTCCTATACGCCCCACCACTGATATGCAACGCGCCGCGTTTCCCGTCATTCCACGTTCACGCTTCGCCTTTCCTTCTCTTTTTTCCTTCCGTTCCTATTTCTCCTCCCACTCTTTCATTTTACGTTTTCACATCCCTTCTATATCACGAATGCGCACGGCATCTCTCTCTTTTGCTACGTTTACTGTTACGCGCGTGCGTATCTAGGCGCGCACTTTATGTTCAATTTTGAAATCTTTTCTTGAATTACATTATACGTATTACGTATACAACTTATCGTATAAACGTAATAAATATCACGATGCATGTTAATACATTTGTTCGTAATAAGATACTACTATTAAGAATATAAATAATATTAATAAATCATTATAAATAAAATCGTTAGATACGATACTTCGTGAATTTTATATTGCTTTTAAATTAAAATTTGAACCTTATGTTTACCGTTCTGATTTATTTATGTATTACACATACTAATTGATCCTCTATATTGAAAATAATAACTGATCGTTCATTTTTTATATTAAGTTTGTATATATTTTTTGCAGCAACGAATCAATGGTTTGTACCATCAACAAAAGGTGATATTCCACCTGGCTGTGCAGCATATGGATTTGTTGTTGATGGAACCCGAATTTTGGTTTTCGGTGGTATGGTAGAATATGGAAAGTACTCGAACGAACTTTATGAACTTCAAGCAAGCAGATGGGAATGGAAAAGATTAAAACCAAAGCCACCAAAACATGATCCTCCACCATGTCCACGACTGGGACATAGCTTTACTCTGATTGGTAACAGGGTTTTCCTGTTCGGAGGTTTGGCTAACGATAGCGACGATCCCAAAAACAATATCCCAAGATATTTAAATGATCTGTATACTCTCGAATTACTTCCTAATGGAGCAACGGCCTGGGATGTACCGCAAACGCATGGACATGCACCACCACCTAGGGAGTCGCATACCGGGGTGGCTTATACCGATCGCAACACCGGAAAATCCTGTCTGGTCATTTATGGTGGTATGAGCGGCTGCCGTCTGGGTGATTTATGGTTTCTTGATGTTGATTCGATGACCTGGAACAAACCAGTAGTTCATGGACCTACTCCTTTACCACGGTCTCTCCACACTGCCACCTTAATTGGTCATCGAATGTACGTCTTCGGAGGATGGGTACCGCTTGTCGTCGATGATGTTAAAGTTGCAACTCACGAAAAGGAATGGAAGTGTACAAGTACATTGGCTTGTTTAAATTTAGGTAAATTAGTATTAAAATCGAATGAATTTTTTGTATATATTACATGTTAATCGTGTTTAAGAGAAGAATCTTTATGTTATTTCAGAAACGTTAACGTGGGAGCAATTGACAGTCGATTCTCTGGAAGAAAATGTTCCTCGTGCTCGTGCTGGTCACTGTGCTGTTGGAGTGCATAGTAGACTGTATGTGTGGTCTGGTCGAGATGGATACCGTAAAGCTTGGAACAATCAGGTTAGGGTTAGTTCTTATAATTAGTTTTCATTATGAGAATAGTTTCATCCGTAATGCAGTATGATGTAACTTGTCTTCAGGTTTGCTGCAAAGATTTATGGTACCTCGAAGTCAGTAAACCACCTGCACCATCCAGGGTGCAATTAGTAAGGGCTTCTACGCAAACGCTGGAAGTTAGTTGGACAGCAACGCCGTCCGCGCAATACTACATACTACAAATTCAGAAATACGACATGCCTCCCGCAACAACTGGCACATTTCCTACAGTTAGCACACAGACCAGCACCGCACCCACCACTACTCCGGCAGTGGTTACGCCTGCAACTGTCCCTGTAACATCTCCGCCCATTACAACCGTTGCTGCTCTTCCATCAACTCCAACTTCTGCCAGACCAACCCTAGCACAGACTCCTGTACGAATACAGTCGACTGTACAGAGTCCAATTCAAAAACCGGTATCGTCGCAAGCTGTAACAAAACCATCGAGTCCGATGACACCAAGAGTAGCTGGAAACCTTATCAGAATTCGTTCCCCGATCGTTACTTCAGCACCGGTAACTACCGAACAACCTGCACCCCCTAATACTACAGTGGCAGGCCAAACACCAGCTGCTATGTCAGGAATTGCTGCCCTAGCTGCAGCGGCTGCCGCTACTCCTAAAATAAGTATGAATAACGTACCAATCCTTCCACAAACCACCGCTAATACGATTAGAATGAAGAACGTTCAGCCTGGCCAGCAAATACGTTTCGCTGCACCTGGTGCAACAGTGCTGAGAACCGCTACTCCACAACAGAGTAAACAAATTATCCTTCAGAAACCGGGTCAAAATATATCCGGTCAGCCTCAAATTGTACATCTTCTTAAAACTGGCCAGGGAATGGTAGCGACTGTGCCTAAAGTCAGCCTCATTCCCGGCAAAACGGTACAGGCAACAGGTGCAAAACCCCTTAACCAGGGGCCGACGATATTAAGATTAGTTAATCCTAATACCGTAGCAGGATCTAAAATTCTCACTACCATGAAAACGTCTAGTATTGTTGCCATGAGCAAAGGTCAAAACATCAGCGGTAAGCAAACGATAATGATTACTAAACCTGGAGGCAATGGCGGGTTGGTTGGCCGTAATCAAATAATCGTCGTAACAACGGGCTCTGGTTTGAGAGCTGTACAAGCTGTCACTACTTCTCAAGCCGGTAGCGGGCAAGCGGGCAACATCACTACTCCTGTCAATGTTTTACCCTTGTCCGCTACTAATCACGTGACAAATCAGCAAGGAGTGAAGATGATCGTTGTTTCGTCTGGAGCAATGGGAGGTGGAACTGCAGGAAAGCCTATCACCATCACGGTTCCAGGCCAGGGCGGCGTACCAAAGACGGTGACTATTGCAACCAAGGGAAATCCACAAGCCATTTTCAATCCGGGAAAGAGTCAGATCGTTACTATGCCACAAATACAAAAAACACCAGAAGCTGTAACAGTGTCTGGTAAACCCGTGACGTTGCAGATGTCTGGTGGAATAGGTGCAAAAACAGTTACGCTCATGCCTACAAGCAGTTCGATAGTAACTACTTCGAGTGCATCGGATGCAATAGACACAAGTAAAATGTTATTTGTTCCATCACAAAAGCAACCATCGGCTTCATTAGCATCCACTTCTGATGGCCCTGCTACAACGGATGCAGCATTGGCTGCATTGGCTGCAGAAGCAGGTTTAATAGATCCAGTTCAGGAACCCTCTGGAGGTTTATCTTTCATGGTGGCTGCGGACGATGGAGCAGGAGATGGGAAAGTGGAAGATAGTTGTAACGGAAATGAGGCCACCACAGCAGCTGCTTTGGTTTCTCAAATGGGAGCTGGTGAACCTATGCAAGTCGACGGGGATGGGAATTTTGTGATTCCTCAGGTTGATGGTCCAGCAGACATTCTTTTGTCCGAGGACGAAGAAAACGATAAAATTGATTTAGAAGAAGATCCGGCGCCAGAAAATCAAGAAGAACCGGCAGCTGTAGAGTCTGCGAATATGGAGGAAGATATTGGTGCTGCAATTACAGAGGACGTTCATATAGAAGAGAGTACCCCAAAAGAGCCGGAAATTTCTTCGGAAGCAGTTTCTGATCCTCCTGTTTCAACGAGCACTGCAGAAGAAATTCCACTAGAACCAGAACCTTCTGTTGATTCTCAGCCAGATGAAAGTGAAATACCTATGGAAACTACCAACGAGCCAGAACCAACAAGTGAAAACGATATGCAAATTGTAACCAATCCATCGTCGGAGGAAGCTCTACCTAAACCTGAAATTTCTGGCATACAAGAATCTGTAGAAGCTCCATCGGAAGAAGCGTCAATGCCAGACGCAACGGAGCCGCTAGAAAATGAAACTGAACAAATTGAAAATAACGATATAAAAGATACGCCAATGGATACATATAATTCTGATCATGAAAAGTCACCCGCTCCTGAACATTTATCACCCGAAGATAGTATATCGCAACTTTCTCAGGAAGACAGTCAAGACGCTGAAAAGGAAAAAGATGACGCCGTTGAGCCAACGATGGACCTCCCTGATGAAAGTTCTTCAATGGAAAAATTGGAAGACACTGATGAACCGATGATCACAGACACTTCCTTACCTTCTACCGATGTAAATATGCCAATAACCACACCCATCATCACCCCTGATATGCAAGCGAAAGCAGACCACTCCGACGAGCCGATGGAACAAGACAAAATTCCTGAACCACCGACGTCATCTATGAACGGTGTTGCACCGCTTGAAAAAGAGCTGGATATTCAAAAACCAATGACTCCGATAAAAGTGGAAATAAAAGAGGAACCAGTTAAAAAAGAAAGTTTGAAACAAGACAAAATAAACGATAGTAGACCGGAAAGTGGAGATGATTCTACCGCATTAACTACACTAGCTACAGCTGCCTTAGGTTCAGCGGAACAACCAATGAAAGTAAAAATGGAACAGGTAAAACGATATATTTTTATGTCTTTGTTTATAGTTGAATATTTTTATATTATGTATTTTTTCTTTAACGTTTTTCCATAGAATGACGACGAAAAGAAAGAGGTAGAATGGTACGACGTGGGAGTAATAAAAGGAACAAGCTTTACCGTACAACACTATTATTTACCTGGTGATGAGCCGTTAGATATAACGCAACCATTGACTATGGATATTTTCAAAGGAAGAAGCAAGATTGCCTTAGAACCTGGAACTGCTTATAAGTTTAGAGTTGCCGCTGTGAATAGTTGTGGAAGAAGTGCTTGGAGCGAGGTAAGTAACCTTATTAGGAATCTAACGAAATGATTCCACAAAAAATCAGAATATTCAACACGATATGAACGGTTTTATTTAATTTTAAGGTGTCTGCATTCAAAACGTGTCTTCCGGGGTATCCCGGAGCACCTAGTGCTATCAAAATTTCCAAATCTGCAGAGGGTGCTCAAATTTCTTGGGAACCGCCATCTAGCAACGTTGGACCTATTCTGGAGTATTCTGTCTATTTAGCAGTGCGGAGTGCTAGTACTGCGTTGAATAATGATGGAGAACCGAGGACTATTCTATCGACTCCAAATCAGTTAGCTTTTATTAGAGTCTATTGCGGTTCGAATAATTCCTGTTCGGTGACTAATAGTTCCCTTAGTGCCGCTCACGTTGATACTACTACAAAACCGGCCATAATATTTAGAATAGCAGCACGAAACGATAAAGGATATGGACCAGCGACGCAAGTCAGGTGGTTACAAGGTTAGTTTAGAGTTTTCTTAATTACGGAAGAAGTGGATACAATTTAGCGGAAACCTTAACATTCTATAAAATATATCTGTATTATCGTAGTAAAATTGTATCGCCTTTGGTGGTAATGATTAAACAGTTAAACATATTGAAGTATCGATAGTTAAGCTATCTTTTATCAGCAGATCCAACCACTGCTGTGAAGAGCAACCCTCAGGTGAAGAGACCTGGTACAGACATACGCTCACAAGCAAGCTCCCCACAGAAGAAGGTGAAACCAGAAACACCAAGTGATAATTTTTCGTGAGCCTGTTTTCCCTTGGCCTCTTACAGCCCAAATATCCAAACAGCGCTACTCATTATTTAATTTCCGCTGGTACACACGCCTAACAACGATAATGAAACAGTGTATTGTTGAGTAAGCGACGTGATATGCGAGTAAATGAAAGAAATGAATGCACGATAAAGAACGATGGAAGAGGTGTCCATAGCTAGATTGAGGTATAAACATAAGGGTTAAAAAGTATTTTAAGTGTTCTATACGAATACAAGGTCTTTCTGTACCGCGTTTTCTGACTCACCGTTATTCTCCTATTCCTTCGCGAATGCGCGACATTTTTCTGTAAAGATAACACGAGTACTGTTAATAAATGGCAAGGTGGTTATTTTGGAGTTAAACAAGTTTTTTCATGTTTACAGTGCTTTCTATGAATGTGGTAACATATCGATGATGGCTACACTTGCATCATTTTTCATGGCAAATAGTTTCGTCCAAATATTGACCACCTTCACTTTTATTTTCTAATACAAAGATTGAATATAACTACTGATCGAAATGAAACGGTGAAACGGAATTTTTAGTTGATTTATATGGAGCTCCTGATAAAAGCTTCGTTCAAAGTTATTTTAGTTAATTCGTACTTTGAAATTTTTTCATCGTTACTGGGATATATATATATATGCGTATAGAATGTCTAATGTTTTGAAAATCGGGAAACTTCCTATTACATTCAAATATTTATTGTAAATATTGTAATTGGAAATACTGTATCTTCTCAGAACTTTGTCTAAAATTTCCTCTAAAATTTGTAATACGATGCAAGTGTATGGAACAGAAGTTTTGATCACACCATCCTTTTCTGTATAGAACATCGGTGCTACACTTTACTCTGGTTACTTTTGTTACTGCCAATTGCAAAGAAAACGTGGAATCAATAAGAAAAAGGAGCACGTATTAAAAAGGTTTTTTAAACACATGCGATACAAATTTACCTTTGCGATTTTGTTGTTGCTTTCAATAACGATGCAGAGATATTTTGTATAAAAAAAAAAAATTAAGTTAGTAGAATTGCACATATTGTTCTTGAAAACTTTAATTTGATTTCAAAGGCGTTGATATTTTAGGGAATAAAATATTTGAAGAAAGTTAAGAATATTTTTAGATGGCAACGAAATAATTATTTGAATAGTGTATTATTATAATATATTATATCTAATATAAAGTTAAACTTTTAAGATGCTAAGTCTAATTAGCATAGAGGAAAAAATTTATATAAAAAAAAATAAGAACAGTCACGCAGTAATGCATTATGGAAAAATATACATCCTTAGTTGTCTGGAGCATAATATATTTTAATTAAAACGTTTAGGAAGCTTTTAAAACCGAGATTGGAAAAGCCAACAAATTGCAAAAGCTGTCTCGGTAGCTTGGGGCTAAGTTGACATTGCAATAATTTAAGCGCACATTTTACTTTTAGATTATCAATACACCCGTTTTGTTATTTGCTTGTAGCTTAAGCATTAACACAGCGTTTTAAACGCTTAATATTTACGCTAAATTTTACATTAACCAATACCTTATGAACTGGAATTCAAAGTGTGTTGAAAAAAGTAAACGACCTTGAGAACTAATAACTTTGTATTAATTTAGGGCGCAATATAAACTATAATTTCTATAATAAATTCAAAATATGATTCACATTCAATGTCAATGGAAAACTAAAATATTTTTTAAAAAACGAGGCAACATATGCTCTGCTTGTTATCGAGGATATTTGTACGACTAATTTATAGAAAGTTATTAGTTCTTTCACTTTGATTTGTAAATTTTGTTGACAGGAGATGACACTAGACCATACTGGAATATTAGTTCATAATTATCATAAACACTGTGCAGATAAAATATTTTGAAATGTACGTGTATGTGGTACTATGATTTTGTTCTTTGTAAAGTAACTCTTAATGCATTTATACTTTCCATGGAATATCCAAATATATTGAAAGGAAGCTATGAATAAATATAGAAAAAAAATCATACATGAAATACTCGTTATTTCACTATAGCGACATTTATAATAAGGATCTGTACTTACGCTGTAGATACATACATCTTTAAAACTGTAACTATACTAAAATTACTAAACAAAAATCGTATATAATTTCATTTTACCATTCAAATAACAGTGTCATAATCTGTCTGTTGTATGCTTGAAACTTACAAAGAGATTGATCGCTTTGGGTACTTTGGTATTGAATAAAAGAAATTTCTTAATACATTCGTGCAGTTTAGGTTCTTATTAATTTTAGTATAGGAAGTTTTGGTTGTTTAATCGTTATTAGTCGATTTAAAGAGGAATGACATGTACAATGTTACTATGTTAATTGAGAAGAATTGCTAGGACAATGTAACGAGTGTATAAAACACTTTTAAAGTATTTCTATCATAAAGCAAGTCTGTAAAATATTTCATCTCTCTGCTCTTTTACACTGTCTACGTTTCGCGTGTTGCCTTTCTGTTGATCGATACCTCTTGGCAGTAACGAAAGCAAATATCACACGAACACAATGAGTTATGTTTTTTCTTAGTTTGCTTTACTGTAGTATACGAGGCAAAGAGTTTAACAATTAAGAAACCATAGTCTCAGACGATTGCAGTATATTCTTTTTGTTCTCTTAACGTATAAACTATGTTCGAACGGATCAAAAACCGCGTTCTGTCATAAAACCATTGGAAAAAGTAAACAGCAACATCGGACCACGATTTTACTATAGACTCTTTTTCTACGTGATTAGAACATAAAACAACTTTAGTATGATTGCAATTTGCATGAACGTACGTGAAATACGAAACGTATAAAAAGCGAATTATACGCATTAGAGGAATTAAAAAAAAAAAAAAAGAAACAATGCCGCGATAAATGATCTGCGAGAGTCTCGCATCAGCGGCGAAGTCTCTTTGCAAATATGGCGTGTTTACGCCAAAAAAAGAACGGATCATATTGCACTGCACTCAACCTGCAATGATTACTGAATAATATACATTTGTATTTTTCGACGAAATTTCACGTTCTCGGTATACGTGTCACTGCGAGCAATTTTAAAACTGTTTTTTAGTAATAAAAATAAAAATTCGTGTGTAATTGATCCTTTCCAATAAGGTACTAAAATATTATTAGGTAAAATTGAGACGGTGCATACGAGAAGAATAATTCCAAAGATTCACGAGCGAAGCCTCAATTTCGAAAATTGACTACGATTTAAAAAAATAACGAATCGGAATGACTTCTCGTACATATCTTCTGAAGATTTACCGAATTTTGTAAATAAATCATTTGAAACGTGTTAGATATTCTCAAATGTTTAAAACTACATTTACAAAATTAGTGTGCCTGATCGCAGACCCGGTATCGTTTAAGAGAAATCGAACAACATTTACAGATTCGAATTTTATACACCGCTGTAACAAATTTACGTTAGTACATCGTTGCGAAACAATTATCGCTAATAATCAAAACGCCTGCACATAGAACAAGTTATGTACTTTTTTAAAAACCGTGTCGCACATTTTGTAACATTTATTATTTCGGGGGAAGCAAAACAACGTACTTTTATAGGGTCTGCGATTTAAGTAAACGAAAAAGATAACGACGCGCGATTTAAACAAGTATTAAATATTCCTTTCATCGAGTAATACCATTGTTCGATCGTGTTTGTTCAGACTGTCTTATATACACGTTAAGAAGTCGCAAGAACATTCAACGTTCTGAGATCCGATTGCTTTGCATCGACGCAAGAGAAACATGCAGGTTAATTTCCGAGCTGATTAGTGCAATATTTTCCTATTGCGTTTTAGACATCATTGGGCGTCCGACATACGTCGAAATCTGATCGTCAGATACGATTTAGTTAACCGTGGATCGCAGAGAAGAGTTTCAGTTGCTGTTGAAAAGGCGCAGCTTCGTAATTGCGAGAGAATATGAACAAAAAAAAAAAAAAAAAAAAAAAAAAAACGGAGAACGAACGAAAGAAAACATGAATTTCTGTGTACAATTCTACACGCATTTCCGATCAATGAGATGTATCGATCTGTCACAGCGGAATAGAAATGAGCAAAAAAAAAACTTTCAAACCTAACCGAAAGAACAAAAACACAGTGATCCCGCGAAAAAAAAACACCATATCGACCCAGAAAGTAATGAACAGATTGAAAAGACAATATTCATGTACGCAAAAATCGACATAAAATTACTCATAGTAGTCAGTACGGATGTATCTATATTATAGAAAAACGGTACCTTCGAGATTTTCTTTCCCCTTTACGAAAACCCATTTACGACTATATATATATATAGAAAGAGAAAGACAGAAGGAAGATGCGAACTTCAGATATGAAAGAGATGCCGAGAAGTTACCGATTTTTCGACGATAGTCTCGTAAAGAAAACTGTGTACCTCCGATCGAATATCTTTCGCGAAAAGTGAAAACGTTTCTACGCATCTCGATGTTAATACTACATGTTCCACCTGATTTTTTCGATACAAACGTTATTTGCATTGTACAAAATTACACCAGGTTATGTAATTAGGTTTTATCGTAACGATACGCATTAATGAATTATGGCAGTAATGATAACACGGTACGAGGTTGCATGGAAAAAACATGGAAAGGTATACGTGGTTAGCTTTTGTTCCTTATCTGAAATAAACAGCTGTTTCGGTTGGTCGATAGCACAGTTTTTTCAGAACAGCACGGCTGTCGATCGTTTCAAACGATAAAGTTAGGTGGGACGTGTTCCGTGTACAGTATGTATGCATGTAAATACATACGAGTTGCGAAACACCAAGGTACGACGTTTGCAACGATAGATTATTTTTCGACGTCTAGCTCAAATGTTACGTATCGTTGGCGAACATCAGCGTAACCAGATTTAGGAAGTAAAAGTGGATGATCGACATTCAGGACAAACATGTCTCGCATGACAATGATGCCGGGTGCCGACAGATGCTGGGAGCACACACGTATATTAAATTTCTCATATATTTTATTTTCGTTCGCGCGCAGACGAAGTCGCTGCACGTAAGAGATAAAACTTGTAACGATGTCGATAATAATTTGTGCATACACGATGGGGCGTTCGTTTATGATTAAAGCCAATTTGGCGTTTAAAAAAGAGCGTAAGGGAAAACCAATATCGTGCATCATGCGTATTTAGTTACACCGATATTGCGATTCACGAGTGATTTTATTTTATTTTGAATTGTACATTTATTAGAAACTTATTTGTCGTGAAACAGGCACAGACAATAGAACGTACGAACCATTTTCAGTTGTAGACATTACTAAAAGTATTCATCGAATTAATTGTACGTGACGCTGTGTAAAAATGTTATGTTCTTTTTTTTTTTTGTAAATCGTAAGCGAACAAACTTGAAAACTGTATACGACGAAATTACCTTGCGACCCGCACGCCTGTAGGTCTCTTTTTATGTTACTCGTTATAATGAATTAGTTGAAAAGAGTTTCGATGTTTCTTGAACCAGTCATCTTTCGGTAAATCGTGTCACGATGAATTGAACGTCGAGTTTCTAAGTACATGTCTCTTGTCGTTTGATTTCAAAACGTGATCACGATACTTTTCACTCTATTCAGCTATGAATTCTCTTCAATGGTACAGTGTTAAGTAAATATATATTATATATAATAAAGAGAACAGAATAAATGTGACTTTTGTACGTATGCATTTCTTCATAAGCGTTTTCCCGTACTCTCGATTACGGCATGTTTTGTCAGATTTGTTAACTTCGACAATTTATGAAAAGTTACGTTGCAAATCGTATTTATTTTCTGCTTGTTTGTCGCTGTCAGGTTAAAAATATCCCCTTCGAGTGTTCAAGTCAAAACAATACACATAATGTCGTTAATATAAAAGATTACGTTACATTAATACTGTTTAAAGATGCATATTGTATCTGTTGTATTCGGTATTGAAGGTGCTCAAAAACCTGCAAAATATTATCGCGCGTAATTCACGAGACAATAATGCATCGCGATACGTTAGCGGAGTAGCAAGTGAATCTTCCCACTGCCGGATGCAAGACAACGCTACAGGAGCTTTATAAATTTTCCAGTATAAGGATAAAGAAAAACAGTATCCTGTAGGAGCCGAACCTACCGTCTATGTATGTACTCGATGGTCTGTCAACCACTGATCTCTATATACTCTGTACATAAAGATCAGTGCTGTCAACTCGTTAATGAATATGTGCCTACATACGCGTGTAAAATGTGTGCATGCAGTCCTATCAGGTTATGTCTATATGTATATGCGTCCAATGCGTGTGTGTGTATGCCGTGGTTAGTCGACACCAGTCGTCACTGTTAGTTATCCCAGCGCGAGGAATGCACCGCATTGATTTTTAAACCGTTTTAACGCTAATGTCGCAATTACTAATAAATAATCGAAATCATTTGATACGCGTTAAAGATCCCGACCCGTTGCTACGTGCCGTGGCTTCGTATTTATCGTGATAAAATGTATTTACGCAGCTGTCAGTACCGGTAGTGTGTATCAGAATACGCCCACGACACGTTATGCACGTTTTCTTTCGTTGAAGTCGCACGACGATCGTTCCGAAAGTGAGCTGCTTCCTGGAAAAAGGCTAAAAAAAGAGTGTTGTTCTTTTCATTCGTTTGAGTTAATCGCCAGTAATGAACCGTGACAGTTGATAGAATTACGTATCCCTTGGTTCGGTGCTTTTTTTCTCAATTGGAACACGAGTGACACAGAGCAAGAATCGATTTTTCATTACACGTGCAAAACAACGAAACACATGTGCATCTGATAAATACAGGATACAATAAATAAGGAATGGGAATTGACAGTATGAGAGTCGGAGGAGGACGATGTCCTCCCCTCCTTGTCGGAGGACTTCTTGTCGCTTGTTTAATGTTGATTTGCAACTGGTGGACCTTATCCTCGGAAAATATTGAACTAGTTAGACAAATTGACGAATTGAACGAACAACTTAAAATCAGGTATTATGCTATATCGTAATATTTCTTTATATTATGCGTCGCTTATTTCAATGTAAACAATAACGTAATATATTTTACGTATTAGTGTTTCTTACTTTTAATGTTCGCTACTCGTTTCTGACAATACTGCTTATACAATTTGTGACAGATTCCATTATCTTGAAGTTTGCAAAATATTTGTTAAACATGCACCAACTAAAAGTGATTTTTATTCTGTCAATATTTTTGTTCTGGTAATTATCAAAAAATATGTGTATATGATATTAATATTCGTGCAGGATGAAGGAACACTGGCCACTATTTATTTACTGTATCTCTAGACATTCAAGTTAAAAGATTATAATAAAATGATTTGAAATACTTCTTTTTTAGCGCCGAAGAAAGAGATCAATGTGTCACATTACGTGGAAACCTACAGCAGAGGTATAAAAATGCTGAGGATGAATTAGCATCCCTACATGTACGTTTAGAGCAACAGGCAGATCTGAAGAAGAAAAATGAAGAATTGGAAGATTCTGTTACTATGTGCAAAAGTGAATTGGATTCATTGAATAAATTAGATGCTACCAAAACTGCAACATTAAAAACCTTAAGACTGGAAAAAGTCACTTTTAATACACAGTTAGATGTAAAGCAAGATGAAAATAAAAAGTTACAGGAAGAAGTAGATCAGGTATATATTTTACTACAAAAATATATTTCTGTTTTATATAGTTTGATAGATAAATTTTTCTAATAATATCAATTTTCTTTTGCAGCTGAAGGATGAACTTGATAAGATCAAACTTACATGCAATAAAACTCCAGTTACTCAGCAATGTAAGTTACAATGTTATATGTATCTTTCTAACTTTAGTTTATTTTATTTCATGTTTTTTCAACCATATTTTCACAAAAGTATAAATCAAAATTGAAATAATTGAGAGTATTTGCTACTTGTATTTACGAATGGAACCACACCAAGTAATATCCCATTCTAACTTGAGTTGTTAATGTGATGTTATCCTTTCAAATTAGGAATTAATTTTGATAACTTTTTCAATAATATTTTTCTAAACAATTCTAACATCTTTGGGGTATTGATAGAAGCATTAATCCTTTGCGGACGAGTGTCGGCAAATAGCCGCCCAAGCCTTTTTACTAGAGGTGTGCGAGAACCCGAAATATCGGGAATCCCGACCATCGGGTTCTTGCACATCTCTGGTAAAAAGGCTTGGACGGCTATTTGCCGACACTCACTACTTGCCGCAACTACGATTTTCTTTCATTTCTGTATACTACCAACTGATATAGCATTATAAGACATTCCGGGGGTTTGTCAATTTAGCTACAAGAACACTCATTAACAAGACTCAGTTGGGTCCTCTTCCGGAGGCAGCTGTAAGAGTATCTGTAGCTGGTCAACGTGGTTTGAAGTATCATGGTATTCCAGTTCTTCCAACAGACCCACCTGGCGCTGTGCGCCTAGGTCCTCGCCTCTCAGTTACAATGCTGAAAGGTAGTGATACTTTTCTCCTACCTCAGGGTAAAAGAAGACTATCAAAAAACTAAAGCAACATTCCTCTAGTAACTCTGTATAAAATCGTTGTATTTTCTGTGCTCCTCCATCAAACTTCTGTTCATACGGATTAGGCAACTTGGTTAATGAACATATTGCACTGCTTATTTATTTAACATGTATAGAAGTATGACTTTCATCATATTAGCTACCACAATATAAAGGAATACATTTTCATTCATAATATAAAAATTAGAAATACCAATGTCTCCACATTTTGTTACTAAAAATAGGATGATTTACAAATGTAGTCAATCAGTTTTTCTGTGATTTAGTTATCCTTTGTTATCGCAAATTTACCTGTTATATCAATTTTCTAGAATGGTATGAAGTATAACATTAATCATAGATTTCACTCTATGTATTTGTATCAACTTATTCAAAAATAAAAATTACACGAATATTATACATTTTTAGTATAGTGTACAATATTTTCATTTATTGTGATTCTTTTTAAACATACTGACACACATTCATATATCTGTATTAAAGAAGATATAAATATAAATGTACTAATAATTAATGTGGATTTATACTTTTAATTGCGAGAGTCTGGATTAAAAAGGTTATTAATAAATACGTCAACTAACTAATTGGTGATGGCTACACTAATATCAAGGGCTATTAAAATATTATTTAATAATGATGGTTTATTTGTACTTAAAATAAATTGTAATTAAATCTTTCAGAAACGTCTTTATTGTTTCATTGTAGAGTAGTAATTTAGTTTACATGACTTTCAGCTGAAGTAAATCCACAACAACAAAACAATAACACTTCAAATGACGACGGTGAGGACAGTCCAAAAATAGAAAATTGGAGTACAGTGGTAACTACGTATGTACTATAATTTAAACATGCATCATAACTATAAACTTCACTCTTCATTATTATATCTATAATTTTGCATATATATGCGATCAATTTTAGCGTTAATTTGTATTGTTCTCAAGCACAAATAGCAAAAAAATTCAAATTCAAATTATTTCATTTTTGTTGTGACTTATATAGAAAATAATAAACAAGGGAATGCAGGATCCATGGACGGCAACGTAGTAGAAACTGAAAGAGATCGAGAAATGAAAGCAGAAACAACTGGTAATTAATAATAAATGATAGAATTATAACTTCGCATAATCTGTTTAAAAATAATCCAAATTTTAAATCTTTTATAATTTGGTAACTTGAATCGAAATACACGTAAAATTACACGGAAGAAGAAAAAACTTCAAAGCTGAGTGCCAATATACTCTATTTATACAATGTAGGATTTATATACATATATATTAAAGTTTTACTCCTTCAAAGAATTTCTCATTACTTTAAACTATAATTAAATTTTTCACTAAAATAAATGTAATTATTATTCTGATAAGTTTATAAAAACTAAAATTACATTAGTTGATAGGAATAAATTGTGTTGTTACTCTGAATTGTATATTCAACTAGGTCATGTTTGAATGAAATGAATATATTATTGAACATTTATTAAATGTATCTGGTGTGATGTTATGAAAAATAAATGATTCTTGTACATTAATTTATAATTATGAACCTATACTACAAGAAACATTTAATAATAAACTCTACAAAATGGATACAGAAGAATACATATGAATAATAACTTTGGTATTTAGGGTGAGGTATGGAATATATATTGTGTATTGCAAAACACAATGTCTATAGATTAGGCTCGTGTATTTTCAAAACTTTTATAATTTATTTTGATATTTCCAATCAGCCTATCACATTTACAATTCATATACGATATTAATTTTACATAAATTTATTTCAATTGTATCAAATTTATTGTTTAATATCAAAATGAGCATGTATATTATATGCGTCTTTTGTTTTTTGTTCTGCTAAAAAATTTGATAATATATTGTAAACTTATATTTTTTCTAATATTTTATCGTATTGTCATTGTAAATTGTGTTTCTTCTGTATATTTTGTATACAGAACTGACTTGAATTTACTACGTAATTCGTAAGATATCATTTCTAATTCTTAACATTTGTATACCTAATTCGATTTTTTAAGTAATACATATTACATGTTATACTGAAAACACAGTTATACAAATTTCTCTTTCGTATTAACATAGTACATATTCGCATTTTTGTTCTCTCTATATTTTATATGTATATACATACTCCATGGTGAAATGTTCAAAATTATATAAAATACTAAACATATTAACGAAACTAGAGCAACTATAGGCCTCTTTCATCATTACAAATATTTGAAGGTCAAACACACTTTACTTGTATTTAATAATACTTCCTACTTTATTGGTGCGAAGCTGTGTGCACTATGCAACTTATTATCAATTCTGACAATAATACTTTAATTTTATTCTAAAAAATAAAATAGTTCTTGTTAATATCGTCACTAATATTAATTAAATATTAATCACCGGTATCTATTAATAGTATAGTATTTATAAAATATTTATAACGAATGTAATACTAACGTATATAAATATTTATAGGGTATCATAAACATACAAACAATCGTGTTAAATTGTGTTTAATCAAATTTTATAACTGCATATTTAAACTGTAAATTATTATGTGTATAACAAAATGCAAAACTTGACTAGGAAACATTAAGTAACGACTAGATGTTTAGTATATAAACTTACATTTAACTATTCTTTTCTTTTATATTATGACTATTTGCCATTAGAAATTTGCTCTATTACGTGGCAACTATTTAAAGCATATCATTCTATTAATATATCGCTAAACTGTCACGATTCGTCTATAACTGTATACTTCCTTACACACTCTAAAAATGAAAGCGTGTATTCTGAAGCTGCGCGAGTTAAAAATTTCAATAAATAACAAATATCAGGAATCGTGAAAATAGAATCTATTATATGTATATGTATATAGTGTTAGTTTTAATTTAAAAAACTTCGATTTTGTTTAGGAGTCATTTCAGAAGTTTTGGTAGTCCACAAATGTAAAATTCTGTCGACTCATTATACCATTGCAAACAGCTATCATTATTTGTTTAATCTTTAAACATAAAAATATATTCGTGTAAATATTTCTTTTGATCGTAAAATGTCTTTTTAAAAATGCTTACACTTTGTGCGATTTTTAAATATGTAACATTTGTAAACTTTACAAATAATTATAACTTTCATATACATTATAATGATCTACTTTTAATTCAATATAAAATCATTCGTAAATCTTATTTCTGTAAAAATTAAATTAGTATAAATAAAATTCAATTGTTAACTTCGTATCATTAATTAGGACAAGATAACAGTTAGTATTATAAAGCTTTCCCTACATCTCGCATTTACAAATTCTTTACTTTGTATTTTATGTTACCTCAGCACTGAATGTTAATTTCTTTGGTCATATGTAACAGTTGTATTCTGGCAATTAAAATTTAAATTCTGCATAGAAAGAGACAACAACTGGTTGTGACTATAATAATTTAAACAGTACATAAGTAAACTATTCCTGTATGGATTAGGCATTCAATTTCAATTATCTATTACTTTGCTCAATACAATATACTATAAATAACATTAACAGCCTTTTTAATAAATAATAATGAAAGAGCTATCGTATCAGGAGACAGAGAATTGTGAAAATACTATTACTGTCATATTACTGCCATATCAAAACTGTACTCCCAAGAAAACTAAACCTTTATCATGTAGTAGAATATATCCTATGTTCAACTCCTTTTTGAGCAGTAAAGACAATTAAACCTAATTCAACATAATGTTGCAGGGCCTATGATAAGAACCATGTATTGCAGTCTATGTTTTATGTCTCCATTGTTATGTTCAAAATATAATGGGGTTAAAGATAAGGCAGTGTGATGTGAATGAATAAGTCTCTAACTAGAGAGATTACTATAAAATGTAAAAAATCACAAAAAATTTTGTTCGTTGTAATCTATGGAAGTTTAAACTGTTTGTGTTGCTATGTTTTATCAATTTAAAATACACGCTATCAATAGGACCTCTATTAAAATGATCACATTCATGGAGAATAGTGATGATTGCTATTGTGTCTTTGTTTTCTTCTGAAAATAAAGGCAAATATCGATCGTAATCGCCACCAGCGACTGTGCTTACGCACCGAATTCCGCGATCTCTCTTTAGCCCGAATTTGTCTGACTAACGAGTAAAATGCATCATCTATAAATTGTCTAAGTGCTGCAGATGTTTCATAGAATGGGCAACCAAGCTGATCAGCAAGTGCCTTTCCCTCCTCTGTAGTTACCTGTAATGTGATTATCATACACGTGAAATCGAAAAATCCTAATTCTACACAAGCTTTCTACCTTTCTTTGGTGTTGTAAATCAAATTTATTGCCGATCAACACCAATGGTGTATCTTCATTAGCCCTTACACGAGATATCAATTTTCGATATTCTAAAGCCTCCTGAAAACTATGCCTATCTGTTACAGAATAACATATCATAAAGCCCTCTCCACATCTCATATATTGATCACGCATAGCTGTGAATTCTACCTACATTCGAGAGAAACACAGTGGATATAACAAACCAGCAGTTGAATCTTAAAAGCATAAATCCTGTAATAAAAGAATCTGACCTGTCCTGCAGTATCCAATATATCTAACAGTGCAGCCTCTCCATCTATAACTGCCTGTTGTTGATACGAATCCTCTGTCAATAACAAAAAAGATTAGATTCTACCCTGAAAGCTAAGAAACTTCGAGTAAGCAATATCGCAATTTTTAAAAGAAATTATCATCTTGGACACCCTAAACGAAATTCTTACCTATTGTTGGATCATGATAGTCAAGGAAGCTGTGACTGACAAACTGCAGAGTGATAGCTAAAAGATGATTTCTGTAATGTACATGTACTGCAACAGGTTCTTCGTAGTAATCGATAGAAACTATAATACCTGATTTACCAACACCACCGTCGCCCAAAACAACGATCTTGTAGACTCTGAGTCCACCCCTGGTAGTTGGCTGCGGGGCTGCCGGTACATCGTTCTTGCCATTCAAGGCTACACCTCTATCCTGCAGGATGTCAGCTGACATCGTTAGGGAATTCCTGTTTACCGGTAACCTAATGCTTGCTACGACTACGGCACACGTCGCACTTTTACGAACTGACTGACATACTTGGTCACGTATCGGAACACGCGCGTAGACACACCCGTATCGGCTGTTAGATCGGAAAAGATACGGTACATGTTTGATCGCGATTGGGAGCCGTCGTTTTTCGCAGTGGCCCGGAACCGCGCCAAGCGACACTTAATGCCTAGGATTTATGCTTTTTACAGTTAGAGACAGCATGGCTGATGAGCTCTGGCTGACGACCGGGGACAGAGATGCCAGAAAAGCACCGAAGGTGCTTTCTCACACTATGCCAGATCACGCGTACGTGAGCTCGTGTAGTTCCGGAAAATCGACAAAGGCAAACTGACGCATGCCCTCTTTCTCGATTATTCCGAAGTTGCCCGAAGTAATTTCGGACCGCCTCGTGAGAGTCGAGAGAGAAAGGCTCACATTTGCCTTCTCGCTCTTAACAACTGAAATCCGACCTCCCGTCTACGGCGTACGATTTGGAATCTCGAGCTGTGATTCTCGACTGCCCAGGCATTTTTACTTTCCGACCTATGTAGGCGCACATAAGCAAAGTACCCATAATGGAAAAAAAATTTTGTAAAATTTATTTTACGGAAATACACGTTTTAAGACCCCCTGATCATATTTTAATTATTGAAAAAGAAGAAATTTTTTTTATTAGTCCCATGTATGAGTGTACATATGTATATTAATAATACGATTTTTCATCATACGAAGATTTCATTTAAGTTTTTCTTTTCTAGAGAAGATAGAGAAAAAGTTTATTTAATTTTTTTTACATAAAATTGAATTCTTCCCAAGATTTATATGAAACATTTAAAAGATCTTTTATAAATTACGCCTATGTATCGGAACAACTATAAAACAAGAGGTATATTCATTATTATCCATGGGCTGATTACAGTCAAAGTCTAACCGGACTTTGAAGTGAGAACATAAGACTTAAATGTAAAGTTCCATGTAAATTCATTCAACCATTTATACTCAATCGTATTAATAATATACATGTGTACGCTCATACATAGGAATAATAAAAAAAAATTTCTTTTTTTTCAATAATTAAAATATGATCAGGGGGTCTTAAAACGTGTATTTCCGTAAAATAAATTTTACAAAATTTTTTTTCCATTATGGGTACTTTGCTTATGTGCGCCTACATAGGTCGGAAAGTAAAAATGCCTTGGGAGTCGAGGATCTCGGCTCGAGATTACAAATCGAATGCCGTAGACGGGAAGTCGGATTTCAGTTGTTAAGAGCGAGAAGGCAAATGTGAGCCTTTCTCTCTCGACTCCCACGAGGCGGTCCGAAATTACTTCGGGCAACTTCGGAATAATCGAGAAAGAGGGCATGTGTCAGTTTGCCTTTGTCGACTTTCCGAAACTCCACGAGCTCACGTACGCGTGATCTGCCATGTGTGAGTATCGCACCGGGTGCTGAATCTGGCATCTATGTCCGGGGATTGACAGAATGTGACAGCGGCGAAGATTAGGCACGCGCGCAATCGTGCACCCAGGGGTGTATTCACCAGCTCTATTGTCAAACTAATGGACCTGTTTACTACCACAGGTTTGGTCAAGAACAAATAAAATGTATTTCAAAAACTATTTTAACGTTGGATACATTGCTAATTTATCGTCTGTTTATAATCGAACACTTAAAAGCATTTGTACGTTGTATTTCTTAGCTATGCAACCACGAAATACTTTTATTTGGAATCTGAATCTGCACACGAGTATTCTTTAATTATCTACCTAATCACTTATATTTTGTGTTCATGTATATTGTCGAATAACAAATATCCCTGTAACTTGGATTTGACGCATCGTCGAACACCGCATACATTATACTTTGTATTCGGTATCCGTTTTCGGCATCTGATTCGTAAAGAATATTTATAGTTTCACTGACGAATGACAAATACATCATTGTTTTGGGTCGCGTATACGTATGATATTAGCTAATACCACGCTAGTGTTACAATTTTTTATAGAATGCCACTATTATATAAGAAATATATTTTATAAAATTCAAAGTATAAATATCATACTAATATCATATATAGATGACTAAATATGCATTTGTCTGATTCAGAAAAAATTTATTCCTGGCCCATATATTCGTGATACATTAACATGTATCGAATACCGAAGCCGAATAAAGTATTCGCCACATTTATTCAACTATTGAATATGAAATATTAGTATTGCGTCCCGATCTGCGGTTTAGGGGGATAAGCAGGTGGGTTGGTGCCCGTGGAGCATTTAGAAAATAAACCAAGTATTTTTAAGGAATGTTTTCTTTTCTCTCTTGACCCTTGACTTTCTCTGATTGATTGTCCATGTTGAATCTTACACAATAGCGATGTACATTATAAGACGCTGGTTCGTTTGAATCTCGCTCTGAATTTTAATGGAGTTATTAATTCCCGTCGCGGCGCTGTATGTGCCAAGCCTAAATTTACGCGATAGCGTAACAAAACTTAATCATTAAAATTAATCTTTACTAAAGTATGCTCAGATTCTTTTGGAAGGTATCAAGCTAAATACTATGTATTGAACATCTCTATAATACACCTTTGTTTGGAAATATAGTGGTTCGATGAGATCCTGTCGTAAATTGCATGATTTTATTTACAGAATTTCCTTCTTACATAACGTAAAGCCTGTTTTCGTTGCAGGGACATTTGGAAAAATTAACGTTATAGGGAATGTACGAGTTACTACTGTTGATCGACATCTGGTGGCTAGTACTGGAAGCGTTGCTACAGCGCAGCCTAAGACGCGCCATTAGACGTAGTATCCGTGTAGTTCGTGGTTGCGCGATTATTAAAACGGACGAGTTCTGTGAGTTCTATCGTCATTCCGATCCCGCAAGGGTCTCAGTAACGTGTTTGCTACCGTAGGAGGTCGGAAGAAGAGGAGCGACATACTTTATCTCACACATTTCACTGTGAAATATTTGGCGCATCGTAATTGAAAATGTTCTCGGATTTAACTGTACAACTGGCAACGTGGATGGCCAAGAAGCCCGAGGATGATACAGAAATACCCGATAAAAAAGTTGCATCTTCAGTCGCCGAGGGAGAAGTAGACGTAAAAAAAAAAGATAGGTGAGTACCACAAGCTTAACCTTACATTGTCGTTTAAATATTGAACATTGTAACTCGTTTGTCACAAGTTTTACGTGCAGTATTCTAACATTTTGCGTATAGAGATAATTTTATTCGTGGTCAGGTAATGCTAGCTCTTATTGTTCCGTGCGTAACTAGAGAACGTACGTATTGCGTTTCAATGGTGATGTTTCTCGCCTGTCAAACGGGACCGGGTGTTTTTAACCGGAGTCTCGGTTCATGGTCAATCGACAGACGACTTTTACGATCCTCTTGCGCATTCGTGGGACGCGTTGAAACTTTCGGAACAATCGTGGGTGCATTTTTGAGATTAGATCGATAACAACTGTCCCGCTACTTACGTAAAGTACTACTCGTGCGATGTTACAACGTTCCATGAATCGGAATGAGGTTAACACGGACTCTATGCAGTTCTGCACTTAAACTTCTGTGGCGTTTCGCGATTATTAACGACTGATAGAGACTGGAAAAATAATGATTAAAGTAAAGACCAATTTCCTAGGATCCATGATATATATTGTGTCAAATATTACGTGCATTCGCTATCTGCATTTCCGTTTTCTGTGTTTGATTATTAAAGGTAATAACGGTTTAAATATTGTATTAGTCGCTCTCGTGGACTTTCAACGTTCCTGTGAAATAGTTCGTATTTTCCGTTTCAAAGATGCAGGATGTGAACCAGGTTATAAGCGCTATCGGCTGACTTTGTGCACGAAATATGACATGTACGGGGCCATACTTCGAATGTTACGTCACATATAATAGATTTGTAAAATAAGTTTCTGTGACCCAAACAGCATTGCGATACGTAGAATCTTCTTGCAAACATCGTGAATCATTCTCGAGCACGCCTTTTCCCTTTGTCTTCGGTAAATGACTTTGTCGCTATTAACATCTTTTGCGTCGAAACGAAACCTTTGCTTTCATATTTAATTTACGTATATTTTCGTCGTCGTTCTTTCGACTGCAGAATATATTATTTTATCGACTTCGTTTGCTTCGTCTTCGTTTCTTGCTTCCATTATTAACGAAGTCTGCAGTCCTCGTGTAGAATGGACCCAAAGTAGACGCGTACAAAATTAGTAGTACAAATAGGTTAGGGCGACTTCATGATTCGAAGTAAGATGGATTCGACAATTTTCAACAGTCGTAACTCATATTACTGAGTAGATGAAAATCATTTTACGATATCAGAAGAACACTTCCAACAAAAATGGAGTGTAAATGTATGGACTGGGATAATCAATAACGAATTTGTGAGTCCTTACATGATCTTTCACCATGATGGCCCATTATCGTACCACCTTAGAAATGTATGCTAATTATTAAGCGAGCATTTCGAATGTTGAATTGGTGGAACAGTAGAGCTTGACCACCACGGTCATCAAACTTAACGCTTCTAGATTTTCATCTACGGTGGCACGTAAAAGATGTAATTTATTCTAGAAACGTAACAAGTCATGGCCAATTAAAGTCGAGAATTGCAAATCGAGAAATGCAAAATACGGTGCAAAAAGTTCAACATAATCTTATTCGCAGGATACAGCATTCTATGCCTGAGATCCGTCGACATTTTGTATAATGTCGTCTTAATTAGGAACTCAAGTAACGTGTAAAATTTGTCACGAGATTTAGATGTTGCTGTTTCGTTCGAACTGTACGTTTTTCGTTTTTTGCCCATTATATCGAAAATTGTAAATTTCTGTGATAAAATTTGCTTTGTCAAACGAAACACGAATTTTCTTTCGTGATTAGATTGTCTCTAAGTTATATAGGGTGTCCGATCACCCCTGGGAAAAAATTTAATGGGGGATTCTAAAGGCCAAAATAAGACGAAAATCAAGAATACCAATTTGTTGATGGAGGCTTCGTTAAAAAGTTATTAACAATTAAATTCAAAAATTTCAAATCGTTCTAAAAAAATTATTTTCGGTTGCACGGGTCAATTAAAATCGTTTTTGGTCATTATACATACCCCCGAAATCCTATCCACTTTCTAGAAAAAAATTCGCGAATATGTGAAATTTTTCGACAAAATTAAAAAATTTCAAATTGTTCTGGAAAAATTATTTTCGGTTGCGGGGATCAATTGCAATCGTTTTTGGTCATTATACATACCCCCGAAATACTAGCCACTTTCTAGAAAAAAATTCGAGAAGGTGCTGAAATTTTTCGGCGAAAAAGAAATTTTTCAAATCGTTTTAAAAGAATTATTTTCGGTTGCGGGGGTCAATTAGAATCGTTTTTGGTCATTATACATACCCCCGAAATCCTATCCACTTTCTAGAAAAAAATTCGCGAATATGTGAAATTTTTCGACAAAATTAAAAAATTTCAAATTGTTCTGGAAAAATTATTTTCGGTTGCGGGGGTCAATTACAATCATTTTTGGTTATTAGACATACCCCCGAAATCCTGCGCATTTTCGAGAAAAAAATTCCGTAAGGACAGAATTTTAAACGTTAATAACTTTTTAATAAAGCCTCCATCAACAAATTGGTATTCTTGATTTTCGTCTTATTTTGGCCTTTAGAATCTCCCATTAAAATTTTTCCTAGGGCTGAACACCCTGTACAATACAGGGTGCAGCGGAAATCGTAGCGCACTAAACAAAAAATAGCAGTGACTTTTCGTACGAAAAGGAATTGAAAATTTCGAATAACATTTTTTCGTACGAAGCTTCGTTCGCGAGAAAATTAATTTCTAGTTTGTTTAGTGATATTTTGGACCAGCATTTTTCGTTACCAGATAAAATAAAAGAAGATATTTTCTGCTGGTCAGATATCGAGTCAGGATGGAAGTGAAATAATGTATTTCCATTTAACATCCATTTGAAATTTATTTAGGAAAACTCTTATAGATTCGAAGGATTATGCAATATCCTATCCTTTATTGATTTCACGTTGTTGGCAATTCATCTTTGACGCAAAATCTCTAACATTTAGCTTCATAATTGAAGAATCTCAGGTCTGTGAAATCTTTAAATCTAAATGTAAATGTTTAATAAAGGACTTTATGCAAGGCATCTTTGGACAATTATTATATTTATTTGCACGCGATCGTGTTCATTTTCGCGTACACGTTTTCGTACTTAATAAAGGTCAGCGAAAACGAGATACTATTAAAAACAAATATTTGAACAAAACATCTGCGTGTTCTTTCAAATGTTAAGTGTTCATTAGTAATGTTCGAATACTCGGAAAAGCGTAATATTTTTTAATTATCGAGCTCTCGTCGATATTTCATATTATTTAGATATCATTGTTATTTAATCATTTCTGTTTGATACAAAACAAAGTCAAGATCAATCGATATTTCGATATACGAATATGCGATGCACTCGACTTTTATTTTCAACTGCTTTAATTTAACGCTGCGCGTTTATAACAGATGAAATTAAAATTGTTTCGAGCTACGCGATATTTTCGAGACGATTTAATTTTCAATTTAATTTGACGTTCCCCATCGTTGCCTACGCGTTTTTCCATAACAAACATCTTCATATTTTTCTCGATTATTGCAATCGATATAAAAAATATTGCATTTTTTCCTCTCGTATTAATCGAAAAACGATCGAGTACTTTTTACTCCAACGTGCGGGAAAAATTATACACGATTAAAAAGGACACGATTCTCGGAGTATTCCGATTGTTCCACGACCATCAGCATTTTATTGGATTGTTCGGAAAGTAATCTCGTTTTTCCTCTTCGTGAAAAGGAACAATTTTCTTATAATATACAGAGTATATTATATTATATTATATTTCGGCCACCACCTGGAAAAATTTTAATGGGAGATTCTAGAGGCCAAAATAAGACGAAAATCAAGAATACCAATTTGTTGATTGAAGCTTCGTTAAAAAGTTATTAACAAATTAAATTTAAAAATTTCCAATCATTCTGAAAAAATTATTTTCGGTTGCGGGGGTCAAATACAATCATTTTTGGTGAATAGGCATACCCTCGAAATCTTGCGCATTTTCGAAAAAAAAATTCGAGAAAATGAGAAATTTTTCGACAAAATTAAAAAATTTCAAATCGTTCTAAAAAAATTATTTTCGGTTGCGGGGGTCAATTACAATCATTTTTGGTCATTAGACATACCCTCAAAATCCTACTCACTTTCTAGAAAAAAATTTGAGAAGGTGTGAAATTTTTCGACGGAAAAAAAAAAGTTTCAAATCATTCTGAAAAAATTATTTTCGTTTGCGGAGGTCAATTACAATAATTTTTGGTCATTAGACATACCCTCAAAATCGTACTCACTTTCTAGAAAAAAATTCGAGAAGGTGTAAAATTTTTCGACGGAAAAAAAAAATTTCAAATCATTCTGGAAAAATTATTTTCGTTTGCGGGGGTCAATTACAATAATTTTTGGTGAATAGTCATACCCCCAAAATCCTGCGTATTTTCGAGGAAAAAAATCCAGTACGGACGGAACTTTAAACGTTAATAACTTTTTAACGAAGCCTCCATCAACAAATTAGTATTCTTGATTTTCGTCTTATTTTGGCCTCCAGAATCTCCCATTAAAATTTTTCCCAGAGGTGGTCGAACACCCTGTATAATGAAAATACGGTTTAGAATAAAGTTGGCTGTTTGAAAATACAATTAACGTCTCTGTTGATAAGAAAACGGAAGTACTTTTCGAACAAACCAATATTTATCGTCGCAACGGTTAACGAGGTTATTATCGTCGTCTATTAAACATCGTGGCAACCTTTACGTAAACGTAGAAACGCGTACGAAATAATTCGTAGCGAATTAATTTACAAAAACTCTCGTCGCTTTTGCCCCGGTTCGCCATTCTTCTCGCGAGGTTTCGATTTTTATTTTCGCCCCCGCCGCGACGCCCTTTGTGTGTCACGAGAGGCCAGAGGTTTTTAAAGAGTCGCGGCTTCGCCCCGATAATTTAATTCCCTTTATTCGGTCGCATTCGAGTATTTTTATTCATACGGGACGGGCGGGGGAGGAGGAGGCGACACCGACGAGAGGCGCCTGCCTTTCGAGCCAGATATGTTATTGTAGGTGGCTTTTAATTCGCGCGCCTCATCCGCTACAAAGGGCGAACGGGGAAAAAGAGAAAACCAGGGGCAGAGGGGGAAAAAGGATGGATATAGACCTACGCGTTGGTGAAACAGAGGCGAGCACGCCAAAGGTCGTGCATAATTCAGTAATCTTTCGGGTCAATTGCTCGGTTGATTTCATCACGAGAGGATCTCCCTGATAAACATTTCACCGCGTTTCGTGGAAACGTAAATTTCACCCTCGAAACATTTGCTCGTGGATAATTGACTCGAAGGACCAGTTGTTTTTTGTTTAGAGCGTGTCTGTATTAAGACGAATAGAAAGTAAATAATTTTTCGCTATTTCTAAATATAGTATTGCCCCGTGACTTACATTTGGAAATAATTACTGCAGAGATTAGTCTAGATTGGCCACTTGTAACATGCTAAGGATAAGCTCTGATCCGAGCTGAATTATTTTGCGTTTAGCTGGTTCCGTGGATGAAGTATATCTGATATTAGTTGGAATGAAACGAGAAAAAAACATAAGTAGAACGCGTGGCTACGTGATCGAACAATAAGGTATTCCCGAAGGGTTTCCTGCAACGGTCGCGTACGAAAAGATGTCGAAAACAGTTGGAACCGATATTTCCAGAATGGTTGGGTGGGGTAGTAATCTTTTATATAGGTCGCAATCGATACTACCACAGGCCGTCCTCGCGCGAAACTGTTAAATTTCGTATAATGGTAATGAAAACTCTGCCCTTTTAGCACTTTTTCCTCCGCTTTCTCAACGTTCAAATTTTCATAATTCGCGTTGCAACGATTCTTTTGTTCGACCATTGCTGCGTTCGCAATTTATTGCCACATTTTCCCCAATTAGTAATCTATCAAGCCTCTCTCATCCGAGTAACTAATTCATCTAATCCTCTCGTCAGAAAATAACAACAAAAATAATTAAATAGTTCTCTCGGGCAATACACTACGCTAAAATCGATGTGTCTACGCGATTACTCGCGTACAGAAACGTATCGCGATTTATGTTCTGCCGTAGGCTCGTAATTAATGTTTTACAATAAACCTGTGCTTGATCACGCTATAATTGGCTATATTGTTATTCCCTTTTACGAGCAATAATTACTACACGTAGAAATTCTATCTATTTTTGAGTGTTTTACGAGCATCGGGATTAAGTTTCATAGCCGTTTGTTACCAGCTCGGAACAAGTTATTAACAAACGGTGTTTCGCGCGTCGAGTAATTCGAAATGATTGCGTTCGATGCGTATCTGATACCGGCTATTATCGGAGCGTCATTGTTATGCATTGCCATGACATCTGCGCTCGCTTAATTCTCGTCCTATCTTCGTTTACGGAGCGAAAAGGGGTTGTCGAAAGCGCAACGAGGAATTTTTCACGACCCTTGCATCGTCAAAGGGTGGGAGAGGGGTGGGTCCCGTTTAATGGGGCACGCTTATAGCCTCGGTAACGTCATTTACAAAGCCATGCTACTCCTAAATGAGTTATAGTTGCGACAATGTTTCGTTGGCACACCGCACGGGTTACACTGACCTGTTTTTGTTCGTAACATATTTATAGGAAATAGGCAGAAATCAGATCACTATAGAGAAACTCCCCTATGGCCTATTTTACCCCCCAACTTCAGCAATGGCAATAAAGCCCAATGAAACGGAACAAATAGTCGAGGGTACGAACGCACGGATATCGTTTATTGCTATTAGGACGATAACCGGCCCTAATAATATTTTATTCTTACGTAATCGATCGTAATCTTCGTTAGAATTTTGCATTTTATTTTATCCATCGTTGATCAGAGCTGGGAACAAATTTTTTACGTATTTGTATCCTTCGATGGATCGTCTATTCTTTACGTATAATATTCGTAATATCGTGGGAACATAGAGAGAACTTGAACAAAATTTCAAGCACACGGATTTGCAAATTTCATATTAGTATTTTCGTTAAACAACGCGTTTGGTTTCGAGTTACCGTATCCCTCGAGTATATCAATTTTTATAATAAAATCGTGCAACGCTTTTTTCTCTTTCTGCAAATGCAATTTTATCGTCGTTGCGATCGTCGATTGATTACCGCCACGTGGATTGAAACCGTGTTTTTTGTGTTTACTAGCCCAACCAAGAGCAACAGTAAGTTGGAAATGTTGGCTGGTGTGAAGACCCAGATGACGGGTTGGTTTAGCGGCGGCATACCTGGATTAAGCCGCGGTGCTCACGGACCGGAAGGCGAAGCTCCAGGAGCTTCAGGAACCAACAATGGTGCTCAGGTGGCACCGAATCCTCAAGCTCCACCCGAGCAACCCAAAGACGACGACGCTAGCAGGTAAAAAAATACTTTTCGATGCGTACGTATGCTCGGTGGACGAAATATAGGTTTCAAAATGGGTGGCTTAAGACCAGGGACTCCAACTCTCGCCTTTAAAGTTGCGAATCAACGTCCTAGCGACAAATTCTCCGCACTAGCCAGCAGCGAGACGAGTTTTATCTTTGGCACAGTTTAATACAGACAGCGAAAAGTTTCGATATTTACAGGGAAATAAACCGTGCATCGCGCAACGAAAAGTTCAGATCGATACCCGTGGCTCGTTTCTACGGAATATTAATACAAACGTAGCTTAGGCGTTTTAAATGCCACGGTATTATTACCATCGCTGAATGCAAAGTTTCGTAGAGTTCTCTACCACCGTAGTTTTTGATATATTTAAAATCTTTCGATTAAATATTTTATAAAAAATATTTAAAATGTTTTAAATATTTTCTTGTTAGCTTTTGAATCTTTTGGTAACGAAAGGGGTACTTGGAAGAGTTTAACGTTTCGCCTAGCACCAGAGTGCCTCGAGTCACTGTATTCCCTCCACCGATTATACGCTCGAAGATGCTTGATCCCATATTACTCATTCTTCGTCCCACTTTATTTTATTCCAATCGCAGTATCGGTGTTCGTAAAAATTCTGTGTCCTGCGATACTCGATAGAAATGTAAATATTCAGCGTGAATTATTTGTTTCGAATTGACGCGTTGTCTGCGGGTCACGGGAACACGTGTTTTCGATTCTACCACCCTCGAACGAGGCAGGTAAATTTCATTTCGTACGATGTAATGTTTCCAACGAGTGGATTGAGTCTCGATAATAGTTGTTGGAAACCTGTAAAAATTCTATTACTTACCCGTAAAGTCGATTAATTAAGCAGGGCGTTCGGCCACCCCTGGGAAAAATTTTAATAGCAGATTCTGGAGGCCAAAATAAGACGAAAATCAAGAATATCAATTTCTTGACTGAGGCTTCATTAAAAAGTGATTAAAAAATTGAACGAGAAAATTTAAAAAAAACAGAAAAATTAAAATTTCAAATTTCAAGTGCCTAAGTTTTCCGGCGAAAAAAAAAAATTTCAAATCGTTCTGGAAAAATTATTTTCGGTTGTAGGGGTCAATTACAATCATTTTTGGTCAATAGATGAACCCCCGAAATCCTACGCATTTTCTAGGAAAAAATTCGAGAAGGTGTGAAATTTTTAGACGAAATTAAAACATTTTAAATCCCCCTAAAAAAATTATATTTAGTTACAGGGGTCAATTTCAAGCATTTTTGGTGAATAAACATACCCATGAAATCCTACCCACTTTCGAGGAAAAAATTCGAGAAGGTGTGAAATTTTTAGACGAAATTAAAAAATTTTAAATCCCCCCCAAAAAATTATATTTAGTTACAGGGGTTAATTACAAGCATTTTTGGTGAATAGACATACCTTCAAAATCCTACCCATTTTCGAGAAAAAAATTCGAGAAGATGTGAAATTTTTCGACAAAATTAAAAAATTTTAAATCGTTCTGGAAAAATTATTTTTGGTTGTGGGGGTCAATTACAATCATTTTCGGTGAATAGACATACCCTAAAAATCCTACACATTTTCTAGGAAAAAATTCGAGAAGGTGTGAAATTTTTAGACGAAATTAAAACATTTTACATCCCCCCAAAAAAATTATATTTAGTTACAGGGGTCAATTTCAAGCATTTTTGGTGAATAGACCTACCCATGAAATCCTACCCACTTTCTAGGAAAAAATTCGAGAAGGTCTGAAATTTTTCGATGAAATTAAAAAATTTTAAATCGTTCTGGAAAAATTATTTTTGGTTGTGGGGGTCAATTACAATCATTTTCGGTGAATAGATCTACTCCTGAAATCCTACTCACTTTCGAGAAAAAAATTCGAGAAGGTGTGAAATTTTTAGACGATATTAAAAAATTTTAAATCCCCCCAAAAAAATTATATTTAGTTACAGGGGTCAATTTCAAGCATTTTTGGTGAATAAACATACCCCTGAAATCCTACTCACTTTCGAGAAAAAAATTAATTACGGATGGAACTTTAAACGGTAATAACTTTTTAACGAAGCCTCCATCAACAAATTAGTATTTATGATTTTCGTTTTATTTTAGTCTCTAGAATCTCCCATTAAAATTTTTCCCAGGGTGGCCGAACACCTTGTATAGTAACCGTTCTTTTTGTGGTTGAGCATTTTTTTCGTAGCGTTCGAGTGTTGGAATATTTTCTAACGTTGTAATCGTCTATAATATAATGGTCAACGTAATCCGGTAGAATCAGGTCAGTTGCTATTAACAAAAGATAAATAGTTTCTAAGGGCAAACACGGGACAGCGGAAATTCTATTTCAAAGTCATTTCTCCGGGAATTTGTCAACGCTAGAATCAGGCCACTGCGATGCTTTCTATCGGGTTGATGCCACGGAAAGAGGATATTACCAAAAGACAAATATTTTCTTGCGGCAATCTGTCGTGAAGGAAAAATTTCTACCTCGGTTCAAGAACGGTTCCGAAATTGTTTCCGTCGAAGCTTGTCAAGGGTATTCTCTCGAAAGGAATTGCATAATTTTTTTTTTTTTTGTCGCGTGTAAGACGGAACCAGGACGTACGCGACGACCTCAAAAATAATAGATTAGCGTCTTTTCCTCGAAACGTCGAGGCATTTTAATCTTTCGATGTAAACTTCGTTCCTCGTTTCTTGTCCAGCGTCTGTCTTTTCCGCTCGAAGCATCGCAGAACTCGGTATTGCATTTTTAATTTCCATTTCGTCGACGATAATTTCCTGATAAATTATTCGAACGAATATTTTTAGACGGGGGAACGTCGAACGCGATACATTCTCCATAAAATTCGGATCGATACCGGCGCATGCCTTAATCAAAACTTTTTCGTTCTCGGGTGCCTCTCTTTATTATGCACTTTATTACATGCGAAGCATAATAAATTGAGAATCCACGAGCAGTCTGGTACAGAGTCTAGACTCTGAACCAGGCCAAACTTTCAGTCCTTTCAACTGTCGATCGTTCCAGGCCGATTTCCAGGAATCCTAGGACAGTACATACAGGGGAAAACAGAAACTAGCACGTATCTACTAATCATATACGAACACAATCACCTCTAGCCATAGTAAACCTAGTTTGGAAACGAATAGAGAAAATCTTAATGTTTAAGAGCGCATGTTAATGATATGACTTTAATAGTGCATACTAAGCCACATAGAAAGATCACGTTCGGTTAAGCGAGCACAATAGAAGTTTAAACGCTAGCAAATCTCATCTACAACACTCACACACACGTACACGCCAGCGTATATGTATCGTAACGCAGTTGTTCAGTTTAGTTACGTTTTTAAGAATTACTTAGGTATACTGCGACACGTTTTATTCCTTGTTCGCATATCGTACGATGCACCTGTTTCTCTGATCACTTATTGCGATATTTACTTATCGTAAGAGCAACCGGAAACGTATGGTAACATTTTTTTTTACTGATTCTACTTATACGGCTTGTCGATGCTTTTCAAATATTGTATACTTTGTTAACCTATAAGGTTGCTTGTGTAGGCGATTCTCTGTGTACATGGGACAGTACAAATTGCGTAGTAAAGTAGTCCTCCACCATTGCCTTCTTCCAGTGCCACTGGAGGTGCTGACAGTGGACCAGGAAGCTTAGAGGGATCGCCCATGGACGACAAAAATGGGCCGCAACCGTTCGGAGCTGGTGAGTCTCGACAATTATTTAAAGAACAAACCAGTATCGGTGGTAACGAGACACTTTTGTTCCCCTTGACGTCCCAGCAACCCTAAATGTTCCATTCTTTTCATTATGCAAGCGCATCCAAACAATATTATTTGAAAGATCAGTTTAACGAATTGAATCTCGAAAGATGAAACGCGGCTACTCGAGCATTCGAACGCAAATTATTTTTAACGGGCTCTCTCCGCCCTTACACGTTTGCATTTCAATGAAGATCGAAAGAAACTTTTAATTAGATCCAGATTCGTATCGATGAAAAGACTTGGACGCTAAAAGGCCGGTTCTCGTTGCCAGCGATACTTGCGTCTTTTCTTGCGCGACGAAAATCAACGCGAAACGTTGAATCTTCCCTGCCCCCTCCCCACCTTCGTCGATTGAGAGACAAACGAACGCTGAGAGGCAAAGGAAAGAACGTTATCTCGCGGCTTTGGGATCGACTATTAAAATCGTTATCGAGGTTCGCGTCGAGATTATCGGGGAACTAACGGGGCACGCGCCTACAGCGTGTTTGCTTTAAATTAACGCTAGCGTTGCTCGTTTCTACGTTATTCTGTCGCTCGAGATTCGAATCCGCGTATATAAGCGGATCAGTCCGAAACGTGAAGAGACTTCGACGTATATACGAGACCCGGTTATCCCGCGAAAATGATTCATTTTTCACGGTCTCGCGTCACGTTTTGCAATCTTAACGAGAATCGGTCGCGCGGAGAAAAGCTCGTGACCGTATCCGTGCACCCGTTCTATGTACAGGGTGATTCTGGAAACTGGAACAAACGAAACTCTTCTCCGAGCGGAAATGTAAAAAATTCACGCGACCAAAATGTCGCATACTCTTATGTAAAGTGCGTTTTTTTTTTTTTTGTATTTTCTTTGATAAAAAAATTCACATTTAGAGAACAAGCGCGTAGTTTGTATCGCGTAAAAGAGAATCAATTTTCTGTGCCGTTGGTGGTTCGAGAAGAGCCCACAGAGCCGTCGACGTTTTTAAAATCATGCTGCAACAGCGATCGATGGCCTGTAACCGTTTCCCCGTACAATAGGGATTTGATTTTCGCCAATGGTCGTATTTCAGCGTGCATATTCACGACGGGAAAATGCACAGCAATCATGTGACCATCGCAACGACGTAAAATATTCAACGTCAACTTCCCTTCTCTCTTTCGTTCGATCGTTTTCTCTCTGTCTGCCTTTCAGCTCACTACGATGAACTTGTCTGATTAATGATGCAGCTCGCAATCGATAAGGTTTAACGATCTCTGATATCTCGCGGTCGCATCGATGCACGGAACTATTAAATTAACTCTCGCGGGTAGATTTTTCCTCTCGGGCTCGATTTGGAGTTTCAGTTTTTCCTTTTTCTCCTACTTCGACGCGGTTGCGCTTTATTCCGCGCGATGAAACTGCAGCGCGTGTCGTAAATGTATATACCGACCACCAAAGGCTCGAGAATATTCCGAGCTTCCTGTAAAGGATTCCAGCAAAGTCTCGTTTTATATTTTTACATAGTGCAGGGGTAATTTAAAGAAAAAAATTAACCGAGAATAATATTTTCCGACGCTTCGATTCCATTTCGAATCGAAGATAATAATTATGGACAAACGTTTGGTACGATCGGAGCGTGCGATAAGATATCGTTTCTTTTTTATTAGATTAATCGATAAAGAAAGTAACATTATTCATTTTTGTTTTTAATTTTTTTACACTCGACTGGGAACTCGTAAACATCGATGGATAATACGATTGAATCGATCAATTTAAAATCGAGTTTTCATCGAGTGTCTCTCGAGATCGGGTCTTTGAATAGAAATTATTCAAAGAGTCTCGAATTAAATGTTTGCACCAATAAACTAAGTTACGCTTAAGCAGAGAATCACAGAAATCCAAGGTGATACGTTTGCACAATCTTTTTGAACTGCAATTTAGAGACATTTATTCCGTGAAATAAACGGTATATGTGATCTCTGTGTGAACATTTAATTTTTCAGTTATTTTATTAAATACTGTAACGTGGAGTTGTTCGTTTCACTGTTGAATTAACCTGTGGTAAAAAGAGCCACTCGTGTTGAATTAATTTCACGATTTATTTTTTGATAATCATACTTGTAAATTTGCAAGAGTAAAAATTTGTATCTCGAGCATCCAGAATAATTCTGAGTAAATATTGAACGAAAATTTTATCACGATCCTTGAGCAGTCGATCCTTTATAGTCGAGAATGTTCAAAGTTCGGGGTTGGTCTATTTACGACGCGAACCGCATATTTCCTCACCATGAAACTATACTTTCGCGCTCGTATATTCGGTGAAATTCATTTCGCCGCTCAGGGGGATATAGCATCGCGATTTTTTCCCTCCGGATGTACAGATAACACGCCCACCCGTGGCATTCCGCGACCATACCGGGTCTCATCGATAATATTTTCGCGGGAACGCTTCTCGTCTTCTTCTCTCCCGGTCTCTCGCCACTGCCAAGAGCCATTGTATTTCGCCGTCACGTTTAGATTTCATCGTCGAAACATTTGTACGAGCACTCGCGGAAAGTAAAAAAGTATTATCGTTGCTTACCACCGAGAAAAAGCTCCGATGACGGCCGGATATTATTACGTTTACACGGGAGTTCAATTACGCGTATCGCGTTTATCGTCGATCGCGTATTGCGTTTTATGAAAATTCGCGAGACCGTGCTTTCTACGATACAATCCCGTCCGATCGAATTTTTGTTGCGAATATTTACACAATAATAAGGTTTTCTTAATTACTTTGCGACTGCTGACAGCTGTTTCGAAATCTACGTTCGCGTTGATATTAAAATATTCCAGATTATCGAAAATATATTTGGAATACGATATCGTCCGTCCAGGGTGCCATTAATTACGGCAAAATATCGAACAGAATATATATTGGAATTTTTTTATTCGAAACTCGATAACTTGGGCATAAATAAATTCTGATATACGTCAATCACTAACTTTATATTGTATATAATCTAGGTTTAAATACTATTTGAATTTCACCAACTCGAACTTGTCCCCTCTATACCGCACAAGCTTCGTACAGAATTTTCATAACGATTTTCACGCGAGGCCGCGAGCATAAAGTAACGATCGAAACGGATCGCTATCGCGGAAAATATTTTATGCGAGTCGCGATGCATCGAATCGTAATATTTCAATCTACGGCGAGCGTCGTGCCATCCTTTCATTCGAATCGCATTTTACGCAATTAATTTCGCATTACAGCGATTCACCCGCGGCCGTCAATCGTTGTTGACGATCTTACAGTCCGCCATCGAACGGTAAACAAAGTTGTTACGACGTTACGCAGCTTTGTGTACAGAAATTTCCAGCGGGGGACGGCTTTTCTATCGACCGTGTCCCTTTATCTCGTAGACGTTTCTCTATCTACGTGCAATCCTGTTCCCATATTTCCCCGACGAAGATACGAAACTTGGAAATTATACGTGCTTTGTACATGAATCTCTTCGCCACCTATATCGTTTTCCTCTCTTTGAACGACGGTCCGATAAAACCCGAACGTGTTCCCGGTAACGTTATTATCTAGACGAGTTTATACATAAAGGGATGCATCTTCGCAGATGCATCCGTTGTTTCCGTAGATTTATCGTTTGCCTATATTTCCGACTGTGAGGAGGAATCTCGGATATTTTCCTCGCAAATGAAATTCATTCTTTGTATCAATATTGATCGTGTGACTTACGTTACTTTTGCTGTGTTGCTACGGAATATGTCTTTGTGTCTTTGTTCTTCGACTTTGATTTGCAAGGTGTTGTTTACTTCGGACTTAAGAGCTCTCCGAACGCCCATAAAACATAACGTTGAATTTATTTCTTTGAACATGCATTCGATGCCATTGTTCAATTGTTACTTAAATCATTTCTTTAAACTCTGAGCTTAGAATTCTTAAACGAAAAGAAGAATCCTTTTCTTCTTTTAGTGTTTTTTAATTGTTTTATAATTTTATCTATGTTTATTGGAATATTCTATTTCTCGGTTTCAATTTAATTACCGAACCTCCGTTTCCAATTGACCGTAAAATGTCGACGAATAGAAAAGAAACGTGTAATAATATCGAGGCACTGACCAACCACGAACGAAATACTTTTAATGGAAACGGGAAATAGGTACGTCTAAATTTGTTTCGCCGAAGTAGCATCCAAATGCATCTAGAACATGAATTTCTTACGATGCATTCTGTCTGAAGCGTCACGGGATAATTAATATTAAAGTTGTTCGTGCATTCCCGGTGGTTTGGTCGCGACACGTGCAACCGGAAAGCATTCGCGCAGAAGTCCGCAGTTTCATCACCCTGGAGACGAAACAGGTCGTCCAAATGGACAAAGATCTCGTCGTAGAGTCTAGCAACGTTTTCTTCTTCGTTGTCTCGACAGAGCGTCCAGGGACCTGAGGAGACTTTCAAACACTAGCATGAGGGATGTATTAAGATGACAGTGTGGATTTTTTTCGTCTGTGAAAGAATAATCATATAGGATCAAAAATCAGTAGATATATTAATATCTTAATTATAATTAATGGGAGATTCTAGAGGCCAAAATAAGACGAAAATAAAGAATACCAATTTCTTGATTGAGGCTTCGTTAAAAAGTTATTAAAAAATTTCAAATCGTTCTAAAAACATTATTTTCGGTTGAGGGGGTCAATTAGAATCGTTTTTGGTCATTATACATACCCACGAAATCCTACCCACTTTCTAGAAAAAAATTCGAGGTGTGAAATTTTTCGACGGAAAAAAAAATTTCAAATCGTTCAAAAAAAATTATTTTCGGTTGAGGGGGCCAATTAGAATCGTTTTTGGTCATTACACATACCCCCGAAATCCTACGCACTTACGAGGAAAAAATTCTTTACCGAAAATACAATGTCTGACCATGAATGATGATTCCCCTGAAAGTCGGCGAAATTGAAAAGTTTCAAATCGTCCTAAAAAAATTATTTTTGGTTGAAGGGGTCAATTACAATCATTTTTGGTGAATAGACACACCCCCGAAATCCTACGTACTTTCGAGAAAAAAATTCTTTTTCGAAAATATACTATGTGGCCGTAAATGTCTCTATAACTTTTAATGTCTTATTTTGGCCTCTAGAACCTCCCATTAAAATTTTTCCCAGGGGTGGTCGAACACCCTGTGCACTTTGTGCAATGTAGTTTAAGAAGACTATATTAGGGTATATTATTTTCCAAAAGGAGAAAATTTTTCTAGCAATAAACATTCTACTATGTTTTACTAGCCAAGGGGTTGATTTCACAAAAGAATTATTAATTAAATATTCTATGAAACCAGTCGACTGGTTCGTACGAGATTGTCGATGCATTTTTGACCAACCTGAAAGGAAGTTTAGAATATCGATCAACTCTATATTTGTCAAGGTATGTCCGTGTCCCAAAGTCTCTGGCCAAATATGGCCCCCAGTCGCGATGCATATTGTACGCTACGTCAATCGGAGCACGTTCTTGTTTGCCTGCTCGCCGGAGACACTGGTCGACGCGATAGAGTGGAAGCAATCTCCCTAACGTCATTAGCCTCGAGAAGGAAACTTGGCCGCGGAAACGAAACAGCCGTTGCATAATACTGTTCGTCGTAACGCCTGGCGTAATTCGACGTTCCCGTTCGGGCATCCCCGCGGCGAACCAGTTCTCGTTCCACGGTCACCCCGGAAAAGGAACGTAAGAAAGTGCAAACCCCTCCAGGACACAATTGAGAAGTTACTCCCGGCGCCGCTAAAGAAATTCTTACCAGCAAAAGAAATTCTGGGAACGACGAGGTGCGGCGCGCCTGCTACTTTAAATTCAATTTCGAAACCTTCTACAACCGGCGTACTTTCGACAATCTTTTCCTACGAGATTATTGTAGCATCGATATTTATTGTAAGACGAATCCAGTTGAAAGATTCAGCTTTGGTTTCTCATACTCTTGAACTTGATATTTTATCGCAGAAAACATTCAAGAGAAAAAGGAATATTTGTTAGCGATAAAAGCTTCGCTGAAAATTTCATTCGTGGGGTTTCATATATAGCGACCACAAACTTGCAATCGTAGAGGGCGATTCTGGAAACTGGGTCAAAATACTGAAAATTGATACCGGGGGAAAAATTAAATACCATGATGGAGGATCATCTGTCGAAGATATTTTTTTTTTTTTTTTGTGGAGTTTCAAGTGCAATTGTTAGAGCTTTTCCCCGACGATCCGTATAAATCGCTATATCTGTCGTGCGGCGTGGGTGGTCGATAGCCCCACGTGTGGGTGAAGTCTGCTTTGTTGAAACGCTCGCCGCGAATTTCCTCGAGCATAACCAGATCCAGTCAGCAAGTAGCCGTCCTTCGGTGTCGAGGAGTTGGACCCCATCTTCGTCGATCAATACGACTACCCAAGCGACTCTCGGAAATCAACGAGCGCGCGATGTGCACATGGAACCCACTGTTTACCGGAAATTCGCTTCCCTTTTTTCTTGTCCAACTCGAACTCCTCTCGAGCTCCGTTTATCCGCTGTCCTTTCGATCGCCGGAATATTCGACGAAGATGGATCCCTCGTTGGCGTTGTTTTATCTTGGAAATAATATCCACCCGTTTACCATAGGTGTAATCTCGTTCGTACCAACCTCTAGCACCCGGGTCCCGTTAATACCCCTCCCACGCGTTACCATTCCCATACATCTATCCTAATCCACCGTACGTCCAAGTTTCGGTACGTAGTATAATTCCCTTCCATTATCTGGATAAAAGCGCCCGACGAAAGACAAACGACTGTTTTACAGAATTGATCCGTTGCTCGTTAACTGAAAATATAAATTTCAATTAAGGACACTGTCCGGGACGCGTTTATGCTGTTGATTTAACGTTCTCTAACAAAAATTTCACATTTGCTACCGCTTATACCGACAGATTTAATCCTTTGCACTCGGCTATACTCTCCGAGGGAGCACAAGATGGTCAAAGAAAAGTCTCCGAGTGCAGAGGGTTAAAATTTAAAATCCGAACGATAAATTCTCAGATTAGAAGTTTCAAGCACTGGCCTCTCTCTATGGCTATAATAATTGATATTTTTACAATAACTAGTCCAAGAAACGTACTTTCGAAAGCATTAAATATTTATCAGAAAAAGTTTCCCAGCTCTGTAAAAAAATTCTTGAATATCGCCTTTCTTTTCAGTCGTCACAGTGGTTTCCCTCGTTAAAAATAAATAAACGATTCGTTTCGATGATTTAGTTTTGGTGTACGGTGGGTGATACGATAGCAGTATGGGAGGGTCTTCGTCGCCTGGGCCAGCGGTGAAACGGTCAAGGCTATTGGGTGTTTTTTGTGGTCAAAGAAATATACGGGGGCTGGAAAACAAGGGGAATTTCACCCGATGAAATTCAAATCCCAAACGTCAGTCACACGCCACGGTTGCCGGAGGCGTTTCGTTTCTAAAGCGTACGCATCCGCCGCGTAGAGAATAATTCGCGGTGACGGATTCCGCGCCCCGGGGATGACCGTGCCGCGGCGCGCATCCAACGAATTTTTCCGCCTCGTGTTCGCGGCCCTCCCCCTACCCTGGCTGGGTCAAGGTTGCACCGGCTAGCGCGTTTCAGCCGGAAATCTAGGTTGTCCGATGCCACTGAAACTTTTTTCCGGCGCTTTTGCCTCGTCGCGGCCGCGCAAGACCGTAATCAGATTACTTTTCGCTCGTCATCTCCGCGTTTTAACGGCAAACGTACCATCCGCGTACTCGTCGACGCCCCCGCGTCGCGGCGCCACGGGTTCCCCGCGATTCCGTCGTTTTCACGGCACCACTGCTCGAACCGCGAAAGGTTTCACCCGGGGTTCGGGGTAGAATTTCATGAGTTTTTAACCAGGCCAAGCTCTAGGACCACCCCGCCATCGATCCTCCTCTGTAATGGAGCTTGCATTCTTGAACGAGGTTTCCCGAGAGACGTTAATCCCGACTCGGGAAAATTGTGTTGGCCCCTGACAAACAATCGTTAAATCGTGCAAATTTAATGGACCACTCGTCGGTTAATTGCACGCACTAATTATTCCGCGGGACGGGGGCGAGCCGATCGTGACTCGGTTTTAATCAACGCCATTTGTCGATATTTCTCGACCTTTACCCGCTTTTCTACGTATTTCCAATGTACTTTCTAATTTGTTCGGGAATTTTGTCGGACGCGCCGGACCCCCTGGCATTGACCTTGCTCGCTGCCGGAAACTCGATGTTCCGGGTACGATGACTTCGAGATATTCGATAATTATTTCTGCTCTCGACTTTACGATTATTATTTCGCGTTACTACGTTGTCTGCTTTTCATAGATAAAGCACGGGTTCGAAACAACCGACGGAGCTTATACGTCTTGAGCGAAACTGTCGATATTTTACTCGTAGCTCGCAGCTATTTACAATAATAATACACCTTAACGCGAGAACATTTTTAAAATATACCGTGTTTCTTCCAAGTATTCAGGGAATATTATTTATAGTTTAGCGAGGCTATTGATACAAAAAATACATAATCATCGATGGGACAGATTAATTTCCCAAATATCTCGCGACGTCAGATACGTCGAGTTCCGATTAGATCCGAGCAAATGATTGCGCCAAATTCGTTCAATTTTTCAGAATTTACGCGTTATTAAAATAGCAAAATTTATGGAGGTTTTAGCCTTCGATATAATACAGAGGAGCTGATTTATTCCCAAAAATTTCTCCGAAAATACTCTACGTAAATCACCCTGTACAAACATACGTACTTTAGCTCCCCGATATACCACAAACGGGTATTCCCGGGGAAATTAGAAGCACGCAACTCGTTACTTTTTTTAATACAAATTCCAAGTAAATATTTGCATTTCCGGATAGCTCTTCGCAAAATAAATATCGTTTATCTCGAAGTTGGAATTAAATATTCCTCGTAGAACGAGCAAAGTTAATTCGAGCTAGAAATTTACTGAGCGCAAACGGCACTGAAATTATTATTGTGTTCGTCGACATGGCATAGAACGGATGAATCACAGGATGCTATATTTACAACGTAATATCTAGATTCTCTTTACGTATAGTCTTAAGGGGATTACTCTAGGTTTAGTGGTCAGATCGAAGATGCTAACGAGTCGTTCGACGTTCAGGAACAAGGGCTGAGCTTGCCACTAGAATTAATTACGGGATCGCGAAGCCGGCAAGTCTCGTTGCGAGCATTTCCACGTTATTCGTCGTTGTTCGAGAGACCATCCCTGGGATTTCATTGCCTCGATGCGTGCATTCATACATAACAAATATATGGGATTTGTTCTTTTTATTGTCGCGTTAGAAACACAAGAATTCGTGCAAGCAGAACTTCACGATCGTTCAAATATTCCAAGATTTCTGTCACATTCGTGGGCAGCCATTTCGTACAGTACAAGTATTCCAACGTTGGACACAAGGATATACAAATCTTTTCAAGGATATTGAATATCGAACACTATTCAGAGATTATACGCTATTACAAAAGGAACAGAATACTTGTGGAAGCTGTTGGACGACTGTTGGAAGAACATTTCTCAAATTAAAATCGTAAAATTAATTTAAAAGGAAGGAAGGATATTTAAACGAAGAGGTGTAAGGAAACAGAAGCAAAACTAATTTGCAATGAACTCTTGCGTGAACTTTATATATATCCTCCTCGAAATAAAGCGGTCTAGGCGGTTAAAAAGATTTCGGTTAGCAGTGTATTTCCCAAGGATGGAGACCGGGGAGGGTGAACCATAAAGCGTTGTGGATTCCAGCACAGCGCGCGCGGAAGGGAGAAAAGAATTTCGCCCTCGTTAACCGGGAGTCTTTGGAAACTCGGGCCATCCGAGTCGTCCTCGTCGAAATCGCGCCCTTTGACCGACGTCCCGGAAGACGGTCGCGGGTTCGACGACACCGAGGTTTATCTACCGAGGAGGAAAAGCGACGGAGCACTCGAAATTTGAGAATCGCTAAATTCCTGTATCGTATTCCCAGTTTTCCGGCTGAAAGGTTCTCCTTCCGCTTAACTCGAGCTTTCCTGGGAGGGAAAGGGAGGGCAAGACACAGTCGAGAGTTTCCAGCTACAAGGTCTTTCGAGAACAACAAATACCTGCTCCTATTACGGGCATCCCCCGTCGTACCTCGTGTGCTCGCTTTTCACAAGAATGCTTCGGAGATTTTCCGCCTCGGCTATCATCGAAGTTCAATGCACCCGGGGTGCACTGACTCCCCCGTAATAAATCGAATACGATGGCGCAGGAAGAAGGAGCCAGAGTGGATTTCTCCAGCCGGGGTCAAACGCTAAATCCATTTCTGCCCGGCTAAGGTCGTACGTTGGATTATTAAATCATTTAGTGGAGGGAAGGAAGAGGCTGCTAACTTTATTTACCGTTGCATCCGCCGCTGGAGATGTATTCGCGAGACGTTCGAGGGGGAGGGTCTCAGACGGTTCTCCGTGGAACGTGCTCCTTGTAAGTTTTAAAAGGTCGCGATGGGGGAAAATACGATTCGAACCGATCGTTTACCCGCAGAATTTATATCATAGAAGCGCAGTTTGCTCTTCGTAAGGGTCGAATTGGGAAATGAATTCGGAAAACGCTTGTTTTGATCGGTGTGTTGAAAAAATATTTGGGAAAACCGCAGACCGCGGGCAACTCCGGCGAATAAAATTTTTATATCCGCACGATGCGCTTTTAAAGCTTGTCCGGCTATTTCTAAAACACCCTCTATCCAGCCCTGTTTCGTTTTTCTATTTTTTCGCTGTTCCCTCGCCGCGAAACTAGCGCGAGGTTAGCACTGGCGGAAGTGCAAGGTCGGCGTTTGATTAAATGCCTGTCGGCACGTCATATAATTTCGGCGTCGCGTTTTATTTGCGTTTCGGAAATGGAAATCGTTTTACTAGCTTAGTTCTATTGTACGCGATTTTATTTAAAAAAAACTGAATATACGATTAGCGTGCAGGACGGGGATGGGGAGGGCAGAAATCCTCGATTATAAATTGCACACTCTGAGGCGATGTTTATTTTATTTAATTAAAATTGGACAATCGTCATTTTTAGTGCACGTGACACTATTCTTTACTTAGTTCTTTCGTGGTCTGGAAATATTTGAAAGACCATCGATTAAAAAATCAGTTTATATTTGGCTATCTTAATTCAACAATTTTTACGAGTAATCCAAGGTACAAAGTTTCCCTATTCTCGTCGCTATGGCGTCGTAATGGCCGATGTAAAAGCGGGAATGGTTTAAATAGAAGTTCGACGGAAGTGTAAGAAGATAAGCACCCCTAGTCGTTGGATAGTTATCGCGATTCGGAGATAATATCGTCGGTTTGAGTTTCATATTCGCGTATAACGCGTGTAATTCCAAGATAAGGGAGAAGTGTTTTGATAGAAGCAGGATAATGCAAAGGGAATATTTCAGTAAACATTTTTTTATGCAGAGACGATGTAACGTGTACACGAATCAGATATTCTACACTGTTCGAAGAGATAGCAGACTCTTGAAATATTCAGAAGAAAGCAGGAAACGTAAAGAACAAAGAGTATTCTGTGTACTTAATGCGAAGTTCAAAGATATACCAAGTTTTTCTTCTCTAAATTTCTCTGCAACGTGTATTTTTGATATTTAAAATGTTTTTATAACGCATCCAAAGTGTCAATGCTTTCGTCCACCACTGGATGATGCTGTATCGTCATCCTTCGCATATATAGAGCTCTTCTTTCGTCTTAATGACTGCTAAGAGCAGTCAGAGTCAGTTCTAGCAAGTTACGTCAGTGATTGCTCGTTGCGTTCGCGGAAGAGCTTCGACGTTCTTGTTAGTTTCACCTTGAATGGTCTACGCGGCACAGTCAGTTCGTAAAAGTTTCTCGCTCGCGATAAAAGCTCCGCTCGTTTCGGTTCGAAAGCATTTTTCGTCTTCGCCAGCGAGCCGAATCTCGCGGGACGTGTCGTTACGGGAGACCATCGAGTGTGGACGCTTATTCGACCAGGGATACCTCGAAAACACGACTGGGAATCTAGTTCGGCCATGAAAACACGAAGTGCCAAACGTATTAACGCGCTCGTCGTCGAAACTGCGTTTGTCGTCAGGAACGGGTGACATTTTCTTAATTTAAATTTAACATCTGAGATGGATCTCCATCGCGAAGACAATAAAAGCGTATAGGTAAACGCGTAATAGTCCAGGTAAATCTGTTTTCACCGACGATCCACTATCGATTACTGTTTTTCATTTACTGTACAAATTAGACAAGATTTTCTGATTAAAAACATAGGGAACGTGGTACTCGTTTTTCTAGGGTTAATATTAGGGTCGACTAGCGCGGACAAATTTTCTATTTAAATAAAAAATTTCGACCGACGAGTAAAGAATAAACTTTCGATTCGTCGAGAGGAAATCTCAATTCGAACGATAAAAGCTCTTCCGAATGACTGTCGAACGTGATCGAGATTAAACCGCTGTACGACGTTTTCAATTCTTCGTCTATTATTCGAATAGAATTTTGCCTGTCTCTGGTATAGAGTAACCTCCACTCAGATATCGGTGGTCGAATCGAATTTCAAACCTACCAGTGGAAAACAATCGTCAAGTGTATGCAGCTAGCGCGGCTCTTCGCGAGGCGTATCGATTTACCGATAAAACGACGATTTACAGTGCTTGTGTGTACAATTTTTTTTTCTTTTTCACCGTGTATGCGGACGCGTCTACGATAAATTTTTCCCGGTGATTTTGTCGCGTAACAAATTACGAGACCTTTGCGCGACGCTAGGCCCGTAGGATATTTGGCGACCGTTTTGGCGCCGCTTGGTCCCGTGCCAGAGACGGTGAAAGTTCAACGATGACTGAAATCCTTTTGTATTTTATTTCCGTTTACCGCGTGTTCGACCCTGAATTAATCCTTAAACGACCACACGGTTCGTTCCTTACGCAAACTACGCAATCTTTAACTTTAAAACAATCTAATACGAGTAGAAGATGGAAAAGGTTAAGAGAGAATTTCTTAAAATGGCAAGTATTAATATAATTAAATCGATAAGTTATTAATGAAATAACGAGGCTGGAGTCTGGTGAACGCTGTACGATCGTCCGAGGGTTACAGGGGTAGTCCAACACTAAACCCTAAATGTTAAATTATTTTAGTTTCTCAGCGAGAAGTCCTGTCAGCCATACGTGCAGCGATGAAATTTTTTATTGTCTTCTCGGAGCTTTTGTAAACGCGGTTGTTGAATTATTTTGCTCCAGGAGAGGTGAGAGAAAAAGGGTACAAGGAGGGACAGAGAGAAAGAAGACAGATACGAAGCCACGCGAATCGAAGTGGCTCAATCTGGTTGATTAAATTGGCCTCGGTTTGCGTGGAGAACCGAGTTACCGGAGCTTCCTCGCGACCATGTTCATGGTTTATGCGTGTTGTCGTGCGCGGCTCCTTTGCGAGTTCATTTTTCCATCGGCGGTTTAAACGGTGCGTTTGGTCGTGAAACGTTGGCACTTCCTGACGAACATCGTCGGACCTTCGAACAGCAATTTATTAAAAATAATTACCATTTTGTGTTTCAACGGACTTCGGGCTAAACGGTGATTAGGTTAATATGCTAGTGCGTACCGTCAATTACTCCGTCAGGTGGCAGCTAGGATGTCCCGTCCATAATCACGACGAGGGAAAGTTTCGCTTCGGGGCTATTAGAAAAGGTGCATTTTTATTCTGAAGTTATTATCTTTATCGATCGAAAACATATGTTACAAGATTTCTATAAAACGCTTGAACGATAGTTTTTTAATTTCTGTAATATTTTATTTACACTCGATTAGCTTGATCAAATCTGGATAGATACCTATACAATATCTACTGTTTTCACTGAATTTTTCGTGTTTCGTTTATATCGCGAACTATGAATATCTAGTATCAAGTGCAATGGAGCACCGGCTGTCAAATATTGAAGCTCTCGTAAAAATCCACTAGAGTAAACGCGTTAAACTTTTGTAGGGGAAAAAAATACTGTCGACCGATTTTTAGGGAAAACTATTTCAATTTCATCGGCGTACTCCCCCCCCGCCACGCTCCCTGTAGACTTAGAGGAAAATTGACAACGGGGATCGATGACGACCACATAGTACTTGAACGTGCAAAATTTGAAGCAAATCTCGGGGGGAATTTCGTCGATTTTGAATAAGGTCCTTTATGCTGAATACCCTCTGACAGCGCAATGTGGTGCTTATGATATGGATTCCAAATGGGAGAACAATATTCAAGGGCTTTGAAGGCAGAATTTCTGACATTTCGAATATACGGCATAAAAGCTGGAGAAAGGTGATCTTCGGGTATCGTGTTTCGCTACGTTCAACGAGTACGATGTCATCAATAAAATAGGAGATGCTAATAAATCTCTTATGACTGAATCTCGTGACGAAGCCTTTGGAGATATTTAATAACAGACTACCCTCGTAGCTTCGTTCGCCGAGTATTATTAGATCCTCCCGACTCCTGATCACAATATTTTTCAATCTTTTGTCGACGGTTCTTCGCAAGTTGTAAAACTTTTCAATGGAAACGCTCGATTTTATGAATGAGAATATGAGAGACAACCATCAAAACACTGATTTATCGCATCGTTCTGATCCGATGAAAGATTTCAAGATTGACTTAAATAAAAGTGGTCCTGGACGCGATGTTTGTCGGATAAAATAGTAACTGAATCGGAGAAGCTATTATTGAATTTTACCAAAATAGATCTGTCAGACATCTGACAATTCACCAGTATACAGAGTGTTCGGCCATCCCTGGGAAAAATTTTAATGGGGGATTCTGGAGGCCAAAAGAAGACGAAAATTAAGAATACCAATTTGTTGATTGAGGCTTCGTTAAAAAGTTATAGAAACATTTCTGGCCACACAGTATATTTTCGGAAAAGAATTTTTTTCTCGAAAGTACGTAGGATTTCGGGGGTATATCTATTCACCAAAAATGCTTGTAATTGACCCCTGTAACTAAATATAATTTTTTTAATACGATTTGAAACTTTTCAATTTCGTCGAAAAATTTCACTACCTACTCGAATTTTTTTCTCAAAAATGGATAGTATTTCGGGGGCATGTGTAATGACCAAAAATGATTGTAATTAACCCCTGCAACCAAAAATAATTTTTTTAGAACGTTTTGAAACTTTTCAATTTCGCCGACTTTCAGGGGAATCATTATTCATGGTCAGACATTGTATTTTCGGTAAAGAATTTTTTCCTCGCAAGTGCGTAGGATTTCGGATGTATGTGTATTCACCAAAAATGATTGTAATTAACTCCTGCAACCAAAAGTAATTTTTTCAGAACGATTTGAAATTTTTTAATTTAATCGTTAATAATTTTTTAACGTGGCCTCAGTCAAGAAATTGATATTTTTGATTTTCCCAGGAGGAACACCCTGTATATTAATTACAAATATTAATTCACTTATTTGTGTTTATGTACTACGAACAGTTATACCTTTTGTATACATAAAATAGTATAAAAATGGAAAATCTTTGATCGATTCGTGCAGAAAAGATGTTATGCTTAAAAAATACAATGGTAGGGAAGTGTATACTGTTACAGAGCTCGTTAACGTCATTGCATATTCTAGTTACGAGTTCATTGTTACCATATTTAGTCTTACGTAGCATTTCAGCGAGAAATTGAATTTTCCTCGGATGCTGAATGGGACGCGTTGAATCGAATGTCTCCCTTCGTTTTAAGGTTCTTACTTAATACTTGCCACGTCTCACGACAGAATAACTACTTGTGTTTATTCAAACTCGAAACTACCGAACAACAGAAAAAGAACAAACCGTAACAGTTTTACTTCCTTCTCGAATCGCGGTTGCTCTCGATATTAGTATTCGTTCCTAGACAGAATCGGGTCGTTACTGTAAAGTCTGACGTTTTATACATTCATGCGAAGCATGTATAAACCTTACACAATGTAACGCGTCGCTGTTGTGATAATGTAACCGACAAGCAAGCGACATTGGATGAATAAAATGTAAAATAAAATATTTCCTCGCCCACGGTTACGAGACAATGTAAAAAAATACCATTTTCTTAAAACCACGCTCTATATGCTTTTCTTGTTAACATCAGTTTCCTCGCGGAACAAAGTCTCGCGCAATAAAGTGTCTCGCCACGGTCTCAATTTATTTTTGAAAGCTTGCTTCCCCGTTGCACGCCACACATTGTGGCGTGGACCGTGTATTTTATCATCCGGGCGTAAAAATTTTTGTTGTCGCGCCATAGAGAAAACTATACACGGTCTCGAATATTTGTACGTTCTTCTAGCCGATTCTGAACGAAACAAAGTTGTTGCGCTTTTTCATCCAACCGTAAAAATTCAGGTTTACCCGGCAGAGAGACCCGGAGATCAGAAATTCCACCTTCTGCCCGTTTTCTCCCTTTTCTCCCTTTTCCATGTTTTATCTCTCTCCAGCGACGGGATAACATTACGCGATCAACCGTTTCCCAGCAAGACGGTAACACGGCTCGCGCGAATTTTCCTCGTCGGGGTGCTTAGTTTTCGTCGACCATCGCTGATAAATGGCAGAATCCCCGAGAAAAGATCCCCAGCGAGGGATCCCACTGACGTATCTGGGTTAGAACGCCTGCTTTTCACGTTGTCTCTCGCGTTTTCTCCCGTCCCGTAGGGAGAACGACTTTTCTCACCTTTGCTCGACGTTCTTTTTTTTCTCGCGAATCCCGATCCTCTCTCTCTCTCTCCCCCATTGACTTCCAGCTGACCAGGATAACGCATCATTCATTCTTATTATCTTCTTTCTGTCGTGCAGTTTCTACCAAGGCGCTGGAAGGTGCTAAGAGCTTAGGTGGATTTTTGTACAGCGCCGTGAACAAGGCCAGCAAGACCGTCGTCGAGGCTGGAGTGAAAATTAAAAAAACCGTCGAGGAGAATGTGAGTAACTTCCACTTTTCACTGGCTTATCCATTATTTTCTAATCTTATAATCCGTCGAGATACGCGGGCTCTCGACGGCGACTCAAACACAACGCTTTATTCGAAGCGCATGAACGCGGAGATGGGCAGGATTTCGAATGAAAGACGAAGGACGAAACCAACGCGAATCAATTTATTCCATCAAGCTTTATACTTTTTTCATTGCTCGAAATTTTTATCGAATTTCGCCCATCTTTGCCTCGGATAGAGCAACGAATAGAACAATGTGTCTCTATTTTTGTTTTATATTCGAAAAGATTAAAGTAACAAAAAGCAAGAGTAAATGAAAGATTGCAACAATTGTTTTTAACTTTCGAATTTATCGAAAAACTTTTTTTATTAAGCCTCTTTTATTAGAATCGGGCGAAGCTTTTCAATGGAAATTCGTCGAATTGCAGCAGTCCTTTATTCGTCGAAAAATTGTCTCTTTTATTTTCTGCTGAAAAGTGAACCGGTTACCGTTTGAAAGCGTAGCCGACAATGTTTTTCAGGGACACAACGTGCGTAGTTGTATCGCGATAGATTGAGCAACAAGTTTAGCTTCGCAGCTTTTTGATAAAATGAAATTTTCCGATAATCGCGGTCACGTCGCTTGGCATTGTGGCGGCGAAAAAACATCCACCGGAGTGGTTTTCTTTCCGACGATATTCAGATTTAATTCCAGGAACTTTAATTCTCCGTGTCTTCTTCGCCGAGCAGAGGTAGTTGGGAAGAGCGTGTCGCTTTATTTCCGCTCGAGGAACAAGTTTCTTTCGAGCAGAAAATAATTTCCGCATATCAAAAGCATTAACCCACGACTTTATTAAAACTTTTCTGTTTAGTGATAGGAAAAAAAATGTATGTCCAATCGAGAGTTTCGTGTATAATTAATCACCACTTAACTTTAATACTAGTTTAACTAAAGGAAATATTTAACTTCTAATTAACTATGTATTGTTCGATATATATTGTTCGAGACTTTTTGCACTTAGCTGTTTTGCTTATCAGCCAGCTTTCTTACGGAGACTTTTTGCGTTAATTGCTCTAATGGAATATTGCGATCAGGATCATTCGATAAATTGTTCTTGTTCAATCTTCAACAGTCTTGATACATTTTAAATCTCGTAATATTTAGATTCATTTTCAATTAAATAAACAATTTATAATTCAGTTTTATCGCGCACCAGTCGTATGATCAATAAGAAGTGCTGGAACTTCTTTCGTTATAACAGTGTCAAAGTAAATATGAAAATAAACATAGAAGACAGCATAAATAATAATAGTTATTATGTTCATTGGATAGGGGATGAAACGCCCTTTAAAATGAGCGTTCGAACAAGTCGATAGCTTAATTAGTTCCGGAGATATGAGGATTTTAGTTTCAAGACGATCGGATGGGACCGAAGCGTTTGTTTACGTCGCGAGATCAATGAACTTTCTTACTACGGTCTTGCAAGGTCGTTGACCGCACGTGCTCGTAGTAACTAGTAAACGTGACGTCACTCAGTCTCTCGGTTAGTGGGTTAACGTGCGAGAAGGAGGTCCGATGCGTTAGACAGCGACAGAGATAGTCGAATTAAGAAAAATTACCTTTTACATAACTTACGATATCTCGAAAACGAAAAGTCGGATCGACAAAAACGAAAAACCATTTTAAAGAAGAAGGTTTACCGCTTCTAACAGTGGCTCAATTATGGATATAGCTGTAGTAGTTTCGAAACTGCACGCGTCTAAAGATCGACTATTTTAATAAACGTTCATTTAACCAGTGATGGTAGATTCTAGCGTTAGAGGAATCGTTGGAACGTCTTTTCCCAGTCTCGTCGATCCAATTCCGACGGATTGCAGAGGGCGAGTTAACGTGTTTGCATTGAAGAATCGTGATCCAGTTATCGGATGATTAATCCATCGCTAACGAGCCTGATAAAACACGACAGAATTGCAGGGTCAGTGTTAAACGTTCGACGATTACGTGCAGTATCGATTCATTTATGTTGTTACGTGCGTACATACGCTGTAAATGAGATGAAATTGACAGATCGAGTCCCTCTGGTTAATTACTTTGGCATTCACGATAATAATGATATCGGATTTATTAAATCGCCCGAACGATGAGTGTCGAACTAAAACATTAAAATTACTAGGATCGCGAGAATCGTCAGTCGGTTTCGCGTTTCGTGAAAAATTCCCGCCTTGCTTCCACCCCCTCTGTTGCTCTCGGTTTATCAATATTTAGACACGTGCGCCAGAGGCACGGATATATTCCAGAATTTCTCTCGCGAATGGGAATATCATTTCGACGCGAATAATGCGCTCGACGAATCGGAGACGTGACTGAATATTCTCCGGAGGAAAGAAATCACTTGTACATTTTCCTTAGCGTCGTTTTTATTCCACGGCCGATATCTCGACAATTTTTCCGCGTTACACGCATTCTCGACCTTACGTTCGTCGCTCTCCACTTCTTGATCCTCTCGTGTCAATGTACGATCTCATTCAAAGCGAGCTTCAATGGAATTCTCTGAATCGTAGCCGTCGCGACCCTGCGTTTCGTTCCGCGAACTTATCGGCGGAACTTCGGGTTATTAAACTTCCGCTTTCCAGCGCGTTTTCCGAACGATCGAATCTGCATGAGCTGCGAAATATTAATATTTGCTCCGGCAAAATACAACCGGGCGTATTTTTATATTATCACGAAGCGCACGAGGTCCGAAAGTAATTTAATCAAATGAATTTAATTACTCGAAATTGCGTATTCGACGGGGTAAGGATTGCAGGGATCGATCGACGAAATGTTCATCGCGTTCGAATATTTTAATATCGCGCCGAGAAACGTATACAATTTTTACAGAAAAATTTCATCGATGGTAAAATAAGTTCGACGAAAGTTCGTCGCGAAACGTTTTCGAAAACTCGCGAACGCGGAATCGCCGTTATTCGTTTCTGCGCGTTCGTAAATATGTGCAGTTCGGCGAATCAAAAACACATATTTGCAGAATAATTTCATTGACGATCGTAATTTTCGATCTCGATGGGCGGATTACTTCCGCGGAATACTGTTTGTACGTACAGTTCGCAGCGGAATGAAACGCTATAAGGAATCCGGGCGTCGCGTCGAAGATTACGATCAGCAATATCGCTGGGAAAATTTCCCGTGCAATCTATTCGATTCCCGGCTCGATACGCGCGCAAATTCCGCATTGTTCTGAGCGTATAGAACGACGAATGCTCGAAATTTATATTTTTACATAGGACGAAACGAATGTCCTTCGCCCAGTCGGTTGCCGTGACGACGCGCATCGGCCAAATGGCTTTTAAGTGGCTGGCTTTAAAATGTAGGTCGTCGAAATTTATCAATCGCGTCCTCACTTTTGATTTCGTTTCTGGGTCGCGTGACGTCCATTCTTCCCCCGATTCAGCCCGGGGACTGTCGAGCCAGCGATTTGTAGTTCGAGCTTCGTGGAATAAAGGATGAGATGTACAGACAAATATTAATGAATACCGCTGAATTCAATTTTGCGATATCGCTGCGGATCGTTACGAATCCTCGACTATCCTTGAGCTTTCGCTGTCAGGAAATTCTTGGAGCAATCTTTTCTGGGGCTCGTCGTCTTTAAACGTCTTTTTCAAATTTTTATAGAAAATACTTGGTTGCAATAATCTTACTATTTAACACATTAACGACGGGGCATTTTTATTAAAACTTTACTATAGGATGATTTTAATAACACAGAATTCCTTCAACATGTGTATATTAAAAATGTGATAAGTGTTTTTGTAATTAATATAGTTTATTAAAATTTTCAGAAGTTATACGTGGATAATAGAATTGTTTTATTGTATTGTCGGAGGAATTACTAGAAAACACACATTTGTCGAGAAACAAGAATACTCGTCTCCCGTTGGTAATGTGTTAATTATACGATCGTATACAATGGTATAGATCTTAATCTTCGGAGCATCGTTTCCAATATCCTTTAGTAAGAGAATGTTCAAGAAATGTAGAACGAAAGAGGTTAACACTTTGACTGCCACGTCACCTACATATGGGTGACAGACCTTTTAATAGTGGAATTAAAACAATTAATTCTCAAGTTGAAATGTTAAAGAAAATAATAGGCTTCATAAAATTTAACGAAGTTACGAAAGTAACTACTAGGAGAACTTTTAAGTTGTGTAGTTTACAATTGACTAAAATCAAAGTTCAAAAGGATTTTAGACTGGTAGTCAACGTGTTAATTCGTTTCTAACGCATCGAATCGCTAACAAAATTTTTCGTTCCCTCGTTCGCGAGTTTTGTGCGTATCGTTGTTGATTTATCATTAACGAACGGATCGATGAAAGAGTAACGTCGTGTCGATCGTAATTAGATTTCCACTTCTACACAGCGGGTAAATTCGAGGGAGCCCGCTTCTCTGATCGACTATCAAACAAACTACGTTTCGATGGCGCGTCGAAGGTGGGCTACGATCCGTTGAACGCATAATGAAGTTATGGGTCGTTGAACGCGCTCGGCAAGCGAGGAAAAAATTCGCCAGGAACATTGGAATTTCGCGAACAATGCGGTTTCCGGTGGGGGAGGAAATCGAACTTTACGCGGCTAGTCGGATGGTGAAATTTCGCTCCAAACATACCACGGTTGCAGGAGGCCAGCCATTTACGAATATTAGATTGGGGGAACTATGTGGGTTGTCACGCCTGTTCGCGATACTACGGTCACTTAGAGCGCTACGGTTAGGTTGATGCACCGTGTAAGTGTCCAAAGCAGACTCCCGGAGTTCAAGTAACGGGTAGATGGAGTCCGTTAGATGGGTTGATAAGCTGGCAGTTTGGTAATTGCTATGTTACTAGATCGATCAAAACTTTAATGGGTTCAGAAATGGTTTGTTTATTTGTCAACTATTGGTATAAAGCGTAAAATTAAAATGTACAATAAAAGTAGATAAATAGAATAATTGCAAGGTGTGCTGAATCGATTAATAAAAGTAAAAGAGTAAAATGGTTCATTTTAGATGTTTTCTTTTACAACTTGGAGGCTGTTGATTATTTAGACCCACATAACATTTGTTTGCTTATTTTGGCGAGCGTTATTATACTTGTAGCCAAAGCTTAGATCGATACCTTATATCCAGACAAGATTAGCATAGTATTTATTGAAACAGTATTTGGTCGAAGCAAGATTGTAATAGGTTTAGGTTAGTAACGAGGATTTAGATTGCTGAATCCGGCAGAGAACTATCGTTTATTGGAATAAGACTCTCTGATTTCAATAACCGGTTATTCCAGCGGTGCACAACCACCGATAAAATATTATCTATCTAGATGCAAGTTAAATCGGTCGGGAAATATTCTTGAATCGGTACGAGCAATCTAATTTATTAGTGGCAGAAAAGTACGGGAAGCGCTTGGAAAGTAGGGTATTTCTTGAAAAAGTCGACCTTATGGAAATTCTGAAAGAAATGTAGGAAATTAAGGGAAGTTCGGAGATCGGAGTCGTAAACTTTAAAGTGCATTTCGAATTATCCCTCTTAATTCCTCCTTTAAGGTTGCTCCGAACTTTGCGTATTACAATTATCGTTTAAACAACGATGATAAGATTCCGGTCGGAGCAGTGGAATCAAATTTACAATATCCTAAATAGCTCGATTTAATCTAAATACTAGGTTTACTTATTTTTATCCTAAACGCGACATATTTCGATTCTTGTAACGCAATAAAATAAGGGTCAATTTATATCAGGTAAAACGGCACATGCTTCAGAAAGGATTTATTGGATACCTGCGTGTGTACTTAAAGGTTAATGACGTCTTTATCGCACGAGAAAAAATTATATATTACATAAAGTGCCTGTCTGCTGTTGACCTTTTAAAGAACCCTTTATTTTAAACGAACGTTATCGCTTAAAATACACAACAGGGGAAAAATAAAAAAATTGCTTAGGGGAATTAAATTTTAATTAATATTAGAATTTATTACCGGCCTCAAAGATAATTAACAAGGAAATTTATTTAAGATACAAAAGCTTTGACACTATAATTTAGAAAAATTCAAAGGGTGTTATTTATCGACTCGCGAGCAGCTCGCGTAAAAGTATTACGGAGATAACCATTTTCGTCAGTTAAACCCTTACCAAAGACTATTTTACAAAGGAACATTTTAGCGAAAAAGCATTTAACATTGTCACGGTCGTGTCTTTGCGAGAGAAACGTAGAAATGAAATTCAAACGTGTTCTGGGTAGCTCTGATGGCTTCGTCGTCCGGTTCCCCCGCGTCACTTTTCGAGTTTCGAGTTCGTTCGAGTGATCGCGCCGCGTCCATCGAATCAGTCTGCGCCCTCGAACATCTAGGTACCGATGGAAGGAATTCGTAGACGCCCGGGACAGCTTAATTGCCGGAGCTTTTCACCTTGGTAAACGCGAGAACCTTCAGAAGCGAAACGGAGCTTTTGCAACGCGTGGCAGGTAACGTGCCTTTCACAGGTGGGGGTGGGGAAGGAAAAAGTGCCCGTGACAGGCGCACCTTCGTCTTCTGGCGAGAAGCCTCGATGAAAGGACGTGACACGGCCGCGTCGCTCGTCCCAACGGCTGACAAGTGTCGTCCCTAATAACGTGCGACGATATATGCGCATCGTATCAACGCGGAAACTTCTATGTCGCCCTTCCGGACGTTTCCCTTATGATATATGACCAACGACCCGGCAAAATCTATCAATCCAGGCGAGAGGAACCGATTAATGCAGCCGATACTTTTTCACGCTGTCGCGTTTCGACCTTCTTCTTCCGGCCAAACAGCGCGTTGCAATTTCCGACGTGTACGTATTAAGTTCCCGTGAGTTATTAGCTCGATCGTACCGGGGAGCCGATAAATCCGGTGTAATCTAAGCGCACGGGTATCGCTGAATACCGTTTACGATCGAGCAAACACGTACCGTCACGTAACACGCATTACATTCTGTCCTACGGCCGGAAATATCAAAGTTTACGCGGACGCGTACGTGTTTCGTCCGCCCTTCGTGGCTGCTGACGATCGTCCGCCGGAGAAATCAAGAGTTCGCGCGAAAATAAGCTTGTTAGCTCGACGCGTGCCTTGGAATAATGGATACGGTGCAAAATAAAAAGTGTCCCCCCGGTTGGGACGTTCGACCCTCTAAACTTGGAAGAATTTATTTTGTATATAATAGGGATCGTGGATTTAGCGTAGTCTTTTTAGCGTGTATCAATTTGGGAGGAGAAATGATCGGTTAAAAGAAAGCCACAGATTTTAAATCGGCAATTTGGTGTCTAAAGACCCAACCTTAACAAGAAATCTTCAACTAGCCCTGAGAAAGTACGAATCGCGTCGTCGAACCGTTAAATTGCGAGGATAATGGGTCGATAATGATCGCTAATATCATCCAACAAGTGGATAGTTGCACGTCAGGCTCGACAGTAGTCGCGATCGTGTATGGTCAGACGCGCTCCGCCGCAGGAGCGATTACCAGTGGCCAGATGCCTCGGTGGTCGCAGTAGTGTAAAGTCACCACCACACGCTCAATGAACAACGATGCATGTTTGTGTGCACGACGTGCCATAAAAGATACGTTCTCACATCCACGGAACACGGTCATTCGTGTTCGTGTCCCGCGACGAAACTATGCTGCGTTGCATAGCAGGGAACAGAGGCAGTTGGTATTGATTCAAGCGCCAACCTCTTCATTCGAGACCCAACTACACGAGCGCGGTCCTACCCACACAGACGCGTCTTCCAGTTTGTGCATCGACTTTCGCTGGCCGGGGGAGAGGGAAAAAATGGCAATAACACATCGACACATCGACGACACCCAACGGGTTTCGTTCTTTTCTAACCAGTCCCTTCTCCGTCCCTTTTTAATCCCCTTCCAACGGTTTGTTTGCCCGTCGCGTTGTCTCCGTCGTGGTCGCGCTGTTCCCGCGTTCTTCGTCTCCGTCGCGGCGAATCGATGCCTCGAGCCTTGAACTTTCTTCGGGCCTCTCCACGTTTCTCGCTGCTCTGCCTCCGCGTCTCTAATTCTCTCTAGATTCTCTCGCCGACCCAGCGCGCGGGTACTGTCGATCGTTCCGTACACACGTTCCCGGGCTGTTTGCGCCGGATTCGATACCCGAGTGTATCGAATGTCGATACCATCCGCCCGGTGAATTTCGACCGTTTGACAGCTCAAGGTTCCCGAACAGCTGATGCACCCCGGGAGCGTTTCGACGATTTCCCGGCGCTCTATCATTACCCTCGAATTTACCGGGATAGCGTAAAAGCTCCTACGCCGTTTGCGCAGCGCATTATCGATTCTCGGTTGGCCCGCCGCCGGAATTTCCCCCGTGCCCCGCGAACCTTTTTACCCAACCGTGCACCCCCTGGCCGAAGGTCGCCTCGCGCGTAAATTAATAGAGATACGAGTGCTCGAAATCCTCCTCCCCCCCCTCCGGAGATCAATTATTACCAGGGAATTGCGAAACTTGGATGCGACCGTGCGTTTTCGATTCGATTTGTCAAACTGTCGTGTTGAACCTGGGGAAAACAATGCGTTCTTTTTGACCGTACGGGATAGGGATTATATTGCCACGTACGTGTTACGTTCCGTCGAACCGGGGGTCAAAGCACCTCATCGATGTTGTTCAATTTCCGACGGTTTCGTGATCGCGCGATCAGTTCCCTTTGTTGTGGTAAACTGCGGTCGTCGACAGCGTGAAAATTCCGCAATCTAGAGTAGCGTAGTCCCAATGTAGCCACATCGATACCAACGCTGGACCGAAATAGAGTTTTCACGCCAAGATCAAAGAGACGTTGATGGACTCTCCGCGTAACGGTGTTGCAGAGACCGTCCCGGTCAGAGATCATTGTTGACGACCCTCCTGGGGAAACTCCGATCGATTATCGGATCTCTCCGCGTACCGTTTGTTGTTATTTTTGTGTTATACAAACCCCTGGAATGCTTTCGATTCCCCTTTTCTACGGTTTCGATTTAATACGAGCAAAACAGGATCGATTATATTTCTTTTTCATAGCGCGATACGTGAAATTGACAACAGCAACACGGAAGAAAATGAGTAATTGTCTTAAAGTTTCGGTCTAAGGTTTCCTCGGAGGAAATAATTGGATAAAACAACGTAGAATCTAAAGTAGAATCGTCGAAGAGAACGAGTCATAAAACATCCCATTAAATATGAAATGAAATATTGAATAAACTCGATGTCAAGTACCTCCTCGTGCTTTTCCCGTTCAAATTTTATTTTCCATTTGCTGTTTATGCACGTTTTATCTTTAGCTCATCGCCAAAGGCAAAATATCCCGCGGTACAAAGCGCCTTTCGCGATGAATTTAAAAAATTTAATTAAAGTCGTACTTTTCCTTCTCTGCTTAATTTATAAAAGACAAAGGGCCGAACAACATAAATTCATCGGCATTCGCAGACTCGACGAGAACTTGCATCAAGTTGAGCACATCCATCGCAATAAAAATCACCTTTTTTCTCTTCCGTTTGTCTCGACTAACACGTAAATTGGAACAGTTTCAAAGAACGCTCCGCCCTCATTCGTACTTATTTTTTTTCACCGTCCAAAAGCCGTGGGAAAAGACACGTAACATCGGGGTTAAACGTATCATAAATAGTAATTAAAACCGTTGAAAGCGATTCATTAGATATCAACGGGAACAAGAGAACGCGCTCAATTAGCCGACGCGTCGATCGCGCGGTACGATTTGTAATAATATACGGTATCATTAATTCTCAAATATTTACCAGAATTATTTTGGTAATCATCCAAGAAAAATTGAACTTTCCGCGCGATAAATTAAAACCTCCGTCGAAAAAGCGGGGGAATATCGGTCGTTCGTTACCAGTCCCATATTTCTCTTTAACGGACGTTCAGGTGCGCGCAAAAACGCAATTCCGTTCGCTCGCGATAAAACAGCCACTGGGTTTCCGGACGAAAAATTCGCATTATCGGGATAAATTTGTCGTTGCACTCGACGTCGGGGGACACAAGCCTCCCCCAACTGTTGCTCGGAATCGTAACGCGGCCAGGAAACTCTCGTTATTTTCATACGCGTTTCTGCCACTGATTTCCGGTCGATGGAGCCCTTTGTGACGGGGTCCCGATACCGGAACGTACGGCGGTTCTCTTGGTCGTTTGGAGACGGAAAGGCAAAACGTACGGTGGACGAGGCGACTGGGTCAAAGCTATCTGGTCGCTCAAAGGTTCGGTTATGCTAAGGACCGCGTTTCGACGAAGAGACACCAATTTGCCAACGGTGTACGTCGGCCTCGTGGGCAACGATATTGAATTTAGGGTACTCCGCCACGAGCGACAATCGTACACAGAGAAGGTGGTGCGGTTGTCAGCGATCGGGGCCCCCCGTAAATCAATTTATAAGGCTTCGTCGTCGGTCGTTCACGTAATACACGGTGGATATCATATAGGGGATGGAAGTCTGCCTCCTGGTGCCGCGAGCGTAGACACTCGAGGGCGTAATCGATAACGAGCCTTGACCTTCGTAGGGCTGCTCCGTTGCATCGCTCAAGGCGCCGACGTTCCTTAGAAATCTCCTGGATTAATATCCAACGGGCACTCGTTCCGAACCGGTACCGCAATTATTCGATACTCTTCGCCGGATTAAACTTAACGCTTCGAAATCGTCTCCTCGTTTCTCTCTTCGAACGGCTCGCGCGTGGACTGGTCGATTCTAGATTAGTTCCCAGTATCGTACGATTTATATCTTTTTTAGCGAATCAGAAAAACATATGCATGGCTGTTCCCCGGTAACTGGGTCAGGCTATAGCTTTCGATCGATTATTTGGTCAATTCTGCGTATGGAAGCTAAGGTCGTCAGTAAAACTCGATACTTTAGATGTTTCATGGGTTTTTTTTTTTGGAATAGAGAGACGAACTGTTCGGATTTAAGCGTTAAAACTTTCTAGAAAATAATAGCATTGAATTTTCTTTGATTTTTTTGTACACAGAATATTTAATGAGTTCCTCCCTCTAACGTGTTTTATCCAGTCATATTTAGTATATTACCGTTTCCGTGAATATTTCTCTCTCGCAGTCGCAATACAACAAATAAAAATCGCAAAATAAGCAAACAAAGGCGTCCCCTTTTTTCCGTTTGTTCACGGTCGCTTTCCTTTCTTCAGCTTCGTTTATTTGATTTTCCTCTCCCGTTTGATGCCGCGTTATTGCGCGATGAGTATGGATCATATTTATGCCTCGTCCTTCTTTTTATCTTGGCCTTCGCGCATCGCGTTTGTTTGCATTCTCCTTTATGTTCGACGCATTTGACACCCGCACCGAAATTGCAGAATACAAATAGGGAATCGAAACTAAACGGACATCATTGTTGTTTATTACCTATGTAATCGTACTTCTCCGTCGTTCGTGATTTCTTTCCCCCTCGAGTTTCGTAAGATCAAGGTTCCCCGCTGCACGATAAACGCTCTCGAACGAATAAAACATATTATTGGAAATATCGCCCGATAATACTTAACCGATATATTCGTAATTTACTTTAATGACGAGTGTACGCGGTTCATAAATATGGTATACAGGCATCGGAAATCCCGCGGAAAATCAGAGTTACGTATCCAATAACAGTTAATCAGCCTTCTCGGTTTCGTTGCACTTCGACGCGTTTATCGAGAACCAGAAATATATTGTGCAGCGGGAAAAACAACGATAAAACCGAAAGTATACGGTGAAAGTAAAAGTTTCAGCGTTTGGAAAACAAATTTCGCAAGCTTTCTCCGCCGTACTGAAATATTATTTTGATTTTGCTAAAATTTGTTTCGTTTCCTTTGAACGTTTCTCTGGCGCCAGGTTTCGTTGACACGAACGGAAAGTGAAATTCTAAAACGTCTGATCTCGATTTCTATTCTACGTTCTTTCATTGTGTACGTGGCTGAACGCGGCGCGCATTATGAAGAAATCATCGCTTTCAGCTAAACCGAAAGCATTGTTCGGTCTCGTTAACGCAATTATAATTAATTGTACGTTATACCATTCCCGATATAATAGCTTTTGATTTGTATCGTGGGCACGGAAACTCGCCCCCAATGGAGACTATGAATTCCACAATTAACCTGATTGTTCGAAACGACTTTCAAATTGCTCTTCGTGCAAGAAATTTTACAAACATACCGCCGTGTTCCCCTTAAACTGTTTCGACAAAAATTGGTGGCGTATTTTGCTAATCGTTCAGAATTTTATTAAAATTCCACGTCCTCGAGTACCAGAGACAAGTTCAAACTTGATCAATTTGCTTATATTTTTCCACCGTATTCGAATAATTTTAGAGGATACAAAATACAAGGTTCGTCGATCAAAATTCAATATTCCGTTTTAATAATAACGAAGTTCCCATTACCGATATATGCTCTAGCCGTATTCAGCCGCATATAAAGTCGAGAATTTAACTTTGTAATTTTGATAACTTTTTCTTTTACCCCGCGAAAGTGGCGTTTCTTTCTGGGTCAGCTGGCCGGATATCCATGCATCGCGGTAAAACTTGGCTGATTAAGATTATATTTTAACCCCTTATCGATCGGCGCGGCTGATTAATTCAGTGTTCGCGGCTCGATCCTATCAGAGTTCTCGGCCAAAAGAACGTATTTCTCCGGCGTGTTTTCTCGATAAAGCGATACACAATTTCCATATACAAAGTTTCTTTCGCGTACTCGATAGAAAGAAGTAGAAACTAGGTTCGTAATATCGCGTAATTTCCCTACGCTTGACGCTTTCCTCGAACGCTGACATTTCTCCATTCGATACGATTTGTGGAACACGTTGACAATGTTCCAGTGCAACGATTCTGTTCTTTTATCGACACCGTAAAACGATATTTCGTTTATTCGAGCGTCGTGGCGCGCGAGACGGACACGCGTATTTAAAATTTCGCGAGAAATCGAGATACATGGCTCCGGAGACCTCGACGATGTCATTCGCGTCCACGCGGATTTAAACGACGTAGAATGGCTTGGATTTTTGTGTAGCGTCGCGCAGCGAAATGTCGTCGGTGCCGTGGAATCCGGTCTACTCGGTGCAAACCGGATTTCGCGAGCAATAGACGATCGAGCACATATCGACCATCTGTCATCGCCGAGTGCATTCGAAATGCGATGCTCCTAAATTCGTTTCACGAGTGTTGTTCTCGGACTTTCGATTCGACGGTAACGAGCGTCGAGCGGGACTCAAAATACACCAGCTATCGCATGCATCAAAACGATCCAAAAATAAACACGCGAGCGATAACGTATTGACCTATTTTTAAACCCACGTCGACCAAATAACTAAACTATCGTCCACGATATTTAAATTTATAATTATCGAATTTCACTGTCGCTCGAATCTTCAAAAAGGATCGCTTAATTTATTAAAATAGGTGTGTGACAGCTTTCGAGTGTAAATTATTAAAAATAAACACGCGAACGATAACGTATTGACCTATTTTTAAACCCACGTCGACCAAATAACTAAACTATCGTCCACGATATTTAAATTTATAATTATCGAATCTTCAAAAAGGATCGCTTAATTCTTTAAAATAGGTATGTGACAGCTTTCGAGTGTAAATTATTAAAAATAAACACGCGAACGATAACGTATTGACCTATTTTTAAACCCACGACGACCAAATAACTAAACTATCGTCCACGATATTTAAATTTATAATTATCGAATTTCACTGTTGCCCGAATCTTCAAAAAGGATCGCTTAATTCTTTAAAATAGGTATGTGACAGGTTTCGAGTGTAAATTATTAAAAATAAACACGCGAACGATAACGTATTGACCTCTTTTTAAACCCACGTCGACCAAATAACTAAACTATCGTCCACGATATTTAAATTTATAATTATCGAATTTTACTGTCGCTCGAATCTCCAAAAAGGATCGCTTAATTCTTTAAAATAGGTGTGTGACAGTTTTCGACTGTAAATTATTAAAAATAAACACGAGAACGATAACGTATTGACCTATTTTTAAACCCACGTCGACCAAATAACTAAACTATCGTCCACGATATTTAAATTTATAATTATCGAATTTCATTGTCGCTCGAATCTTCAAAAAGGATCGCTTAATTCTTTAAAATAGGTATGTGACAGCTTTCGAGTGTAAATTATTAAAAATAAACACGCGAACGATAATGTATTGACCTATTTTTAAACCCACGTCGACCAAATAACTAAACTATCGTCCACGATATTTAAATTTATAATTATCGAATCTTCAAAAAGGATCGCTTAATTCTTTAAAATAGGTATGTGACAGCTTTCGAGTGTAAATTATTAAAAATAAACACGCGAACGATAACGTATTGACCTCTTTTTAAACCCACGTCGACCAAATAACTAAACTATCGTCCACGATATTTAAATTTATAATTATCGAATTTCACTGTTGCCCGAATCTTCAAAAAGGATCGCTTAATTCTTTAAAATAGGTGTGTGACAGGTTTCGAGTATAAATTATTAAAAATAAACACGCGAACGATAACGTATTGACCTATTTTTAAACCCACGTCGACCAAATAACTAAACTATCGTCCACGATATTTAAATTTATAATTATCGAATTTTACTGTCGCTCGAATCTACAAAAAGGATCGCTTAATTTATTAAAATAGGTGTATGACAGCTTTGGAGTGTAAATTATTTTGTTAAATCGGGTATTCGTCGAGAGAAATGGCCAAATATTTGCTCCTGTAACTTCCTAGCAATTTGGAAGTGAAAGGATCAAGGGAGGCCTTTACGAAGTACATTATTATTTTTAATAAGCTTCCATGGAATTTTACTTTGACGGTAATCGCTTTAAACCATTTTCATCGTCTTTGTTGCTCCGCTGACACGCCGTTTTCTGCAGTGTTTATTTTCCAGAGCCGTTAATGGAATATGGACGGGAAAGCGTCGGGCTCTATTTCGACGCGCCTCGTCGAAGTCATTCGAGTCTTTGAATTTCGGATTGAAACAAAAATTGTTCGTTTTCTTAAATAAGCAATTCCATTAATGGAAATATTCCCCGTTTGAATGGAAACATTTTTACTAACGAGTTAAGAGACTCCAGTCCAATTTCTATGGAAGTTTCAGCCCTTTTCCAATCTTTTTTATGAAACTGCAGGGGAAAACATACGATTTAAAATATAGAGTAAATTATAATTACTTCGGTTCCTCGAGTCGCGAGCAAAGTAATCGCCTGAACGTTTTGTACGGTGCATTCAATTTGTATCAAAGCGTCGGGGAATGATAATAAAGATTATAAAACCGTTTCTCGTAATTAGTACTGGTTGTTAGCACGCGTAATACGTCGACTGCACGCGATCCATACACGCGTAAAGCTGGAAAGAACGATCTTGCGAAATTCATTCCCTTCCATTAATTTAATTGTTACGAAGAATATTTTTCTAGAGACACTTTGCAGAAAGAATACGTCGATCGAATGCTAGAAACACTCTTTAGAGTAAGAATATTCAGGCTATTATCTAATATCTATCGCGATCTATCGAGCAATATTTAGAACCGCGACTTCCGCTCGTCAAATATCGTCTTGATTTAATTTGTTTCTTTCGTTGGTCTATAGTTTGCCTGACACAGATACAAACATTTCAGCCTTATCCACGCGTCGCAGTATTCTGACAGCGAGGTCTGCTCGTCGTGCGGGATAATTGATATATTCTTGGCGGTTCCTCGTCCGAAACGCTGCGCTGAACGTCAACCAGCTGTTGCCTCTAATTAAACGTACACGTTGCCATAATGAATGAAAGACACGTGTCGGACCCAGGATACTTGCGTTGAATACGGAATCACCCTAGGCCGAAGCGTTATCGCGATCGTCGCGATGAAAAGCGTCTAAACTGTTGCGCGTGCGGTAAATGCGAAACGGAAGCGGCCAGAAACGACCTGCATTTTTCACCAACGGGGTTGTCTTTCCCCCTGAAAGGTGGATCGTCGTCTGAGCGACGGTCGTCGAGATACGCGCGTTCGGTCGGTGCTGGGATTTCAATCGCGAGCGCGTTAATTAACCTTTAATTAGCGTCGCTGGCCAGGAACAGTCGCGCGTATCGTTTCACGCTCTGCCATGTCGAAGTTTGCTCATTAGCAGCCGATGTTCAAGGTTGTGAAAAGCATCCCTGAAGGAGTCCTTGGGCTCCCCCGTGTACAGTGTATCCTAAAAATTGCGAGACTGAAAGATACAGGGGGTGGGAATTACGATTTTCACGTAGATAGTTGTTCCAGCCCTTTTTATGGAAAACAAATTTTGCTCGCGGATAATTAGAAATTATAATCGTCGAGCAAGATGGTTAAAGTCGGAGAAGGTTCTGATTTTTGTAGCAGGGTGTACACATTCTCGAGAGCGAAACGAAGACGCGGATTAGCGTAACTTCAATTATGCGTCTGCGAGCAACCGTAGCTTCGGTTCTCGTCCATCCAGGCGTTAATCGGGATTGAAAGTTTTCTCGTTACCCCGTAGACAATTCGAAAGCCTGCGACGTTCCCTGCAGCCAATCTTCCCCTTTCTCGTTCACGGCTCACATCCGGATCCTCTTTTTCTTGTGTCGTCGATGGCACTCTTTTGTTTCTTGTTTCTTCAAGGATGATCGAATAATAACGAACGCCTCAAAGAAGCCCGTCTCCGATCGAAATTAAATTCTTGATACAGCCGGAGACAAGCCCTTACTAGGTCATAATAGATGAAATTCCCCGTTTGCCGCCGTAAACTCGACGACGCTCGTTCATTATCAGCCCCTTTAATCTACGGACATCGAGAAATCGATTTTCACTCTTCGCTTCCAATTTACCTTTTAATTATTTCGTGCGTCCCCTAATTCCGATAAATGCCCAACAAATTCATCCCTGATAGAGTAAAATCGTCCAGAAATCGCGGGGTGCCCTGAACGTTGATGGCCTCCAGCCCAGCGAAGGTGCTAACGAGAGATTTCGAGGATTTGAGATTCTTCTTTGTTATTCTCGCGCCGTCTTTTCGACGTGGCGATAATTCCTTCAGTCAACCGATCGCGTTTCCGGCGCGATGCAGATCGAAAGGGGAAATCCGCGGGGCTTAGGACGAAAGCGCCGTACGCAGAGAGAGATTGCGAAGTGTGAACTTAATTAAGTCCCGATTAGCGAGTAATCGTGTATCCGTGCCGGGCGATCGATAGACCGCAAACTTGAAGCGGGGTATCTGCAAGCCCGAATCTCTCTTCTCTGGAAAGGTCAATCTCGAGCCAGCGAATTTGCATTCGAAAATTCGGCGTCTGTCCCCCGCGTCGAGACGCCGGAGACGCCTCCGGGCGTACGGGCACGACCGATCCACGGGAACGATCTGGCTGGGAATTCCATCGCGTCCATGAATATTGTAAACGTCCCATCGAATGTATATTTATAACGAATCGGGACCCCGAAAACGTGGGTGGAACTCGATACCTTTGCCCGCGATTTCAGTTCTCGAGTATACGTTATCACGAATCTCTTTGGAATTAAATGGATCTTATCATTATTTATGGCGAGACGATACGCCATATGTTTCATTAGGTAGAGATTACATGATGTTTACCATAGAAATTCCACTAAGCTGGAAATTTGATATTGAAAATATCGTTTCGAGCAATACAATTGAGGATATTGATTGCTTCGAGCACCAGATTATGCAAACAGATTGTGGCGATGGAAACCAAAGCTACGATTAAATATCGACCTTCAGGAGTGAGGGATTAGCATCAAACAGTATGGAAATGTTTAATACAACCGCTTGTGGGATCCGGATTTCAGGGAAATCGTAAAATAATTTTTTTAGACAAGGTTTCCAGGAGCACAAATGCACATATATTTATGCGGAAATGAACACTCAGTGTTCTTGCTTTATAAACTGAGTCTCTGTACTGCGAGGAGATTGTTTGCGTACACAGTTTAGCAGGAAGTCCTTTGACGCATTGTTACATAATTATAACGCATGGTAGAAGTGAATGCAGGCAGAAGTCGAATAGAATGGAGTATTAATTATTTTTTTGTCGAGAAATATTAACGAATTATCAACAGACTCTAACGAACCCCTTCCCCGGATCCGTTAATAGCTTTCTGAATTTTCAAACCGAGTTAATCCCCTTTATCAAATCTCTATTATACCTCTCGCGTAAAATATTCCATCGTTCGTTTTTAATTCACTCGATCCCGCTTCCCAGCTTCTTCCTCGACGATTGGATTATCCGTACAGGTATGGTACAGGGGGAAAAAAAGAAGTAGGAAACGAAGTTTGCCGTTAAACTGGGAGCCCAACCCTGCTGTCTGTCCATTCCCTGTCACTGTTTCGCGGAGTACAACGGGAAAAGTGGAATGTCAGGAATTTTCCCAAGGTCTTTCTTCATCCGGGGTTTCCCTTTTCTCGACACCCACACACACACATGCACATGGACGCTGAAAGCAAACACGAGCATGTCCCAGTTTCCCAGCGATTTAACCCGAATTTACGAGCACCGGGGGTGGTATTTTTTTTTTCCCTGGTTCACGTTGACCGTGCCACCGCATCGGTACACGCCACTGACAGGTGTCTAGCGAACGTATGAAAGCTACCTCCGACACCCAGACCTGATAACCGTGACACAGAGAGAGAGAATTCGCAAACACATCGAATACGGTCACGATTACCTTGAACTTGCGATCCGCTGAAGCGCGTTCCGTTTAGTCTAGGTTATTGTGTTCCGCGACGCTCGTTATCGCAGTTCGTTTGACGTTAATTAAATCTCTCGAAACTGCGCACGGGTGGACGGGTGGGCGGGAGGGGGAGGGTGGGAGGGACAGTCCTCGTGCACGGGGATTGGAATTCAAATATAGAGGAAATACGCTCCGGGTTGTGCGCGCTCAGACGAACGCGTTAAACTTTACCGAGGTCGCAACGCCGCGTTTCAAGGTGAAACACGCTAATAGGATTTCGATGAAACGTTTCCGCGAGACCTGCATTTATTGAGGGATGAGCGTACGCGAAACTTTTAATAAAAAGAGGAAAACGAAAGAGAGAGAGAGAGACGAAGAGCGAAAACACGAGGGCGAAAAAGAGAAGCGACGATAACGGTGAATCGCGAAACGGGCACAAGGACATCGCGGTTTTTTTTCCCTCCCCCTAGTCTCCCGAATGCTCTCAATTTTGAGGAAATTTAAATATGCCTAGAAGTATCACGGACACGCAGTTTTTAACGAGATCCATTCGCTCCTGTCACGCGCGGTAATTGTATTATCGAAACGCAGTCGGTTTCCAATTTTATTTTCGCTCGCAACGACCGCTGACAGCTGATGTCACATTTAATTAAACTGTTCGTGATCTTTCGGTTTACTCTTAATTATTTTCGCTGGCTCGATTTCACCGACGGACAGGTTTAATTTAGACATTGTTGGTGCGTTTGATAAACGTACGGATTTTAACAAAGGACCTAAATAAAATCCACCGACCGTTCTTTTCTATTGATATTCGTGAAATACTGACGTCGAGATAGAATAGTCGACGATCCCGCTAACGATGCACGAGCAGAACGCTCTTTACATAAGGGAAACGTTGTCACGCTTTGTTCAAATTCACCGAGTTCTCGTGGTGAACGCATGAATTTCGAGAATGTAGCGCTCCTTGGGGAACTTTAATTAATGACGCGATACACCCACGACAGTATAATCAATCGAACAACTTCGTTTCATCCGTGGCAACATTTATTAATTGCTTTTAAGTAAATATTACATCTAACGTTTTAATTCATTTTCGATACTTTTCATGTTTTTATCGCGTCCGTAGTGCACACGTGTTTGAGCACTGGCGTAAGTGATTGCAGCTCCGAAAGTTGACCGTAGTCAGAGAGTTAAGATCCTTTGAATGGAATTTTATTTTTAAAACGTAAAGGATAGAAACATAAAAAGATATAAGCACAAGGATCGAGGATTCGAAAAAGAGGATTCTCGTTGCCCTCTCGAAGGTAGCGATCCGACAGAGAACTATTTCGGAGAATCGATAAAGTTAGTTAAATATTAAGGGACAGAGTTTAATCTCGATACACGGTATTCCCCTCGGGGGCGAGTTTGAACGGTATCGGACGTGTGCGAATCCGGGTATAAAATAATAAAATCGTGTCGGAAATTCGGGCGAGAACGAGGGAAGGAAACGGGGCCGCGCAAACACACAGACAGCCCCGTGTATCGACCAGCCTGGTGGGATTGCTTCGATCTACGTGGTCTTGCGAGGACGAAATAAGGGTGGAGGGGGAGGGCGAGCAATACGTTTTCTAACACCGCTCGACCACCGAAGTTAACCGGCGCAAACATTCACACGGTTCTATGGATTCGTGCCGGACCGGAGACCACTTTAACCGCTATCACCACCTGCGCACACTTCGAACCTTGCCAGATATCCACACACCACCCCCGTCCCTAGTCACGAGAGTTCGCTATTCTTCTACCTACGCGTTGAAGAGCACCGCGAGAGAAACAAATATCCAAAGCTAGCGGCGACCTGGATACAACGTCGGCCAAGTCACTGTTTCGCACGGTGCACGACGAACTCATCGGAAACTTTGACGCCACGTTGGCCTAAGTTTGATAACGAGTGCCTCTAATCCCGTGAAATACCGAGCGTTAAAAGTTTCGCCCGCGATTGTTCCCAGTCAAAGGGTTGGGAATTTCCGTAGCGCGGAACTTCGAAACGATGAAAAGCAAAATAGACGACGCGAATGTCAGCTTGTTAATTGCCTGCTGCGTTAGCACATGGTTATACGGTTGCTGGTTCCATTCAGCTCGCCCACGTTTCCGACGAACCACATCGTATTATTCCTGTTAGTCGATCGAGAATTTTTTTATCGTTGGTAAATTTTTCGAGTTCCATTAACAAGTGGGATTCATTTGGAGCGACCTTCGATTTAGAGACGTCAGAATCTCTATTAAAGAGATAGCGAATACGGACCAAAACGCTGAGCATTGAGCGATACAATTAATCCAAGTTTACGGACAGGGTCTCTTATCGATTAACTTGGTGGAAACTTGGAGAAGTCACCGGACCCCATTCGAGCGGGCTCTCCGCGGCGAACGCATCGCAAACAATATTGTCATCTGCGGAATTAACTGCAACACGGCGAACGTAATTGAATCCCGTGTCGATGAAACAGTCGAAGCAAATTGTCTTGACTTCGAGAGATCGATTCGCCGATTGTTAATTTAGATTACATCAATTATCCACCCGCAAGACGTTCGGGCAGCTTGTACGTTACGATGTATCGTATCGCTTCGATGGATGCTGTTTAAATGCATTGTACCACGATCGTTCCTCGATGTGTGTTGTACGATGTTACGGTGGCTTTGTAGACACGCCGCTTGCACGGTGTAGTTTGCAGACTTGCTCGTGTTACAAACCGAAATTGCAACACTCTCCTATCAAACCGGAAGACGCGTGCCTCGGAAACGGCTGATTTAACAAACGAAACGATTTTTTCTTTTGGGGGAGAACACATTGGGAATTATCTTTTCACGCGGAAGATATTAAAGATATATTTCTTGTGGCAAAATTGAGAGAAAAAGAAAGCTTGCAATGAATCTTACGATGAGTACTTGTGAAGAATTAAATATATACTGAATTTAATCTTTAAATCATGGTACAGGGGTCCACCAGATACCCTTAGAGACTCGAGATTTAATATACAAAATTTATTCTTAACCCTTCCACCAGAGACCCCAGTTTATTTCAATAATTATTCAAAGTCTTATCTTAATTCATACTTGTCATTTTGGATTATCTTCTCTTTTATCCTCTTTAATTCCATATCATGGTTTATGTATTTCTAAATTATCTTGAATGGAGTAAAGCTATGTATAAATTCGTTCAAAAGAAGATATAATCAGTTCTCTACTTTTGGATCGCGTATGTACACTCGAAATCGTGTAGAATGAAAATTGAGTGCAGTTCCCGAGTCCGATAAAACGATATACAACAGGGAATCTTCGCTATGGGTGGTCTAGGATCTAGCCTTAGGGGCGAAGGCGTTAAATGCATTCTCTATGGAAATTTCGAGTTTCCACTAAATTAGAGTGTCTTTACTCTTAAACAGCTTTAAGAGAGCCTCTTGAATTTTACAAAGACATGCATCATTAGCGAAAAATAGAAACTGGTACAGTATTTCTACAAAAACTCTGCCCCAAAGTCTGGTTTGTTTCACGATGATCGACCAACTGCAACGGTGGCCAATATCGTTGTTTTACTCCTAGTAAAAAGTGTTTTGTAAACGTAAAGAAGAGGGTAAACACACAGAATCAAATATTTCGAGTTCGCTCCACTGGTCAGAGACAATGCTGTTTTCGATTGTGGGCGAACAACCCTGCAACGATGCGTTAGAGATCATGTTTGCTCGCTACCCCAGTCCGTAAACTACGGCCCAGTAACTTAGTTTCAAGTACCACTAGCGGGGTGAGCAACAAAGGTGGTCGATGCGTTTCGAAGACCCGTTGAAAATAGGAGTGTGGGGTGAGGGTGGGACCGCAAGATACTTAGTCGGCACCTTGACGAAGCTCCTAACCGCCAAAGAGGAAAGATCAAGGGAGTTGTGCTGGTGACGTCACGCGACAGTCATCTGGGTCAGAACAGACTGTGACCCAGTTAGTGGCAACGGCAAACGCTCGCATACACACGTACGCAAGTTTTGCATGCCGCTTCTGGAGCATACTCGCGGAAACGACCACCTACGGTGGAGTCGAAATTTCGTTGCCATTCTGACAGGAAATTGAATTCACGGAATTCCTTTGAACAGTTCACTTTGGATCGAAAGGCTTTGCAGTCAGCTCTCTTTGCCCGTCGTTGTGCTTCAGGTTGTTCGCACTAATTCGCGGTCCACTCTCGGTGGCCGTCGCTTGTGATTTATAACGCATGCGTTTTAATACTCGACGCTCGCCGTCTCCGATTAATTGCATTCGGGTACCTTTTGCCGATCAATGCGAAAACATTCAAGGGAAATTCGATAGCCAATATTGAAAAACGTTTGTCCGTCCCTCGCTCTTCGACGGATTGCTTCGAAGCAAGTGTTTTCCCATGGAAAACAGGGGTTCGATATCGACTATCGCTACCGGAGAATAATAATAAATCGAAGCAAAGGGAAAAATGTTATGTTAAATAGCGAGTATCTATTCGTAAAATCGGACGTTTGCGTTGAAAATGTGACCGCTGCAAACAGTTAATCATTGTATGCAACGAGGAAACTACCCCTCCGCTCGCGTACGACTTAGTAAAACACTAGTGGTCAATTGAAATACTGAAATCAATAAAATTAGGAAACATAGGAATGTCTTTCTTCCCTCGCGTGATGTACGGTGTATTATTAACAATTTTATTTAAAGAAACTATTTTTAATTCACAGCCATTAGCTCGGTGTTACCCACGAAGAAGAGTTTCTTATCGTGGGTAACACCGATTACCAGGTCTCACCACGTGGAGGTTGCTGCGAGTGGAGACCCGAAGGGACATAGATGGAATCCAAGTTTCATCGATTTCCCTTTTACATTCTTACAAGCTAGATTAGTCATGCCAAGTAATTATTTTGTTTAAAAGAGGGACGAAGCTAAATCGTGGGTGACGCGACGCGGTACGACGCGATGCACCATGCAATAGTGCAAGGAACGAGAGACGCGAACCGAATGGCTAGGTCAAAAGGGTCAGCTCGTTGCCTCTTGGCAAGTCCGATCGAAGGGGAAGGGAATCGACGCACCCGACACAGGTTCCCCATTTCCCCCAAGCATCCTGTTGGGAGCCAACTGGACCCAACTCGGGATGTCTAACAGAGAGAGGGATCCTGAGTCGGGGCTACCGTAGACAGGAACAGTCCCTGATCCCCTCTGCGGCCGAAATACCCTTTCCCTTGGATCGTCTCGCTAGAGGACGGCAACTGACCCTTCGGACCAGCTAATCGGCCGATCACTTGCTTTCTACATGGAAGCAGTGGTGATCGGAGGGGACGGGAGACGAGTGAAAGGGAAGCTACTTGTTACATAATTACTTGGCAGGACACGCGGCTACACTAGGGACTTAAGTCTAAATTAGTGGTACCAAGCAATTATTTTGTTTAAAAAGGGATGAAGCTAAATTGTTGGAGTCGCGACGCGACGCGACGATAGAATCGACACTGCGATTCTTTGCATGAGAAACGAGAGAACGAGTCGAGAGAAGCTACTTGTTAAATAATTACTTGGTAGGACGCGTACATTAAAGACTTAATTCTAAGTTAGCCTAAAGTCGACTACGTTGTTCTGTGGTTGTTCCCTCGATGAATCCGGAAGTAGACCTGTACATAAATTAAAACCTATCTGGGAATAGAAAAGAATAAAAATTAGATTACATCAAATAATATTAAACAAAATATCACATTACAAATCATCTAATATTTATACAGAAAAATAAAATATCGATTATATGAAACAGTGTCGAACAAAATATCGCATCATAAACTTCCCAATATTACACATGATGAAAATGTCATAATAAATAATGATCTACCACCTAACTAAAGGACCTCAACATTTTCAAAGTCGAATCGAAACGAAAATGGACCAAATTGCGAACCAAAGAATTGGACAAAATGACTCGACAAAATGTTGTAAGAATCAATACCATACTTTATTAACATCTTCGCCCAATATTATACGAATCAAAATAATCATGCCAAATCGAAGAATAATAGGAATAGAGAAACGAAACATTCGCAATCATCACATAAAACCAGATAGAAAGACATATTTTAGTGAACATCAAACAATCAAATAAAATAAACCTGTAAATTTGGTACCAATAATTTAAATGAGTGGAGTGGACTTACAAAATTGGACTCGACAAAATGTTCAAAGAATCAACACCATACTTCATTAACATCTTCGCCCAATATTATACGAATCAGAATAATCATGCCAAATCGAAAAATAATAGGAATAGAGAAACGAAACATTCGGAGTCATCAAATAAAACCAGATAGAAAGACATATTTTAGTGAACATCAAACAATCAAATAAAATAAACCTGTAAATTCGGTACCAATAATTTAAATAAGTGGAGTGGACTTATAAAATTGGACTCGACAAAATGTTGTAAGAATCAACACCATACTTTATTAACACTTTCGCCCAATATTATACGAATCAAAATAATCATGCCAAATCGAAGAATAATAGGAATAGAGAAACGAAACAAGCGTAATCATCAAATAAAACCAGATAGAAAGACATATTTTAATGAACATCAAACAATTAAATAAAATAAACCTCTAAATTCGGTACCAATAATTTAAATGAGTGGAGTGGACTTACAAAATTGGACTCGACAAAATGTTCAAAGAATCAACACCATACTTCATTAACATCTTCGCCCAATATTATACGAATCAAAATAATCATGCCAAATCGAAGAATAATAAGAATAGAGAAACGAAACAAGCGTAATCATCAAATAAAACCAGATAGAAAGACATATTTTAGTGAACATCAAACAATCAAATAAAATAAACCTGTAAATTTGGTACCAATAATTTAAATGAGTGGAGTGGACTTACAAAATTGGACTCGACAAAATGTTCAAAGAATCAACACCATACTTCATTAACATCTTCGCCCAATATTATACGAATCAAAATAATCGTGCCAAATTGAAGAATAATAGAAATAGAGAAACGAAACATTCGTAATCATCAAATAAAACCAGATGGAAAGACATATTTTAGTGAACATCAAACAATCAAATAAAATGAACCTGTAAATTCGGTATCAATAATTTAAATGGGTGGAATGGACTTACTACATGATGACACATAGTTACAAGTGGTATTTCAGTAGTGGTCAGTTCTGGTCAGTAGTGGTCAGCTCTGGTCAGTAGTGGTCAGCTCTGGTCAGTAGTGGTCAGCACTGGTCAGTAGTGGTCAGCTCTGGTCAGTAGTGGTCAGCTCTGGTCAGCTCTGGTCACCAGTGGCGCGGCAGTTCTCGAATGGCCATGTGTAGGCCCCCGAAGTCGCGAGAAGACTAAAGAGTTCTTCCGTAGCGGCACTACTTATGTAAGGAAGAGTGGGGAGACTCAAAGGCAAAGCCAAAGTCAAAGTGAACGGCGTGGACTGTCAGGTATATGTAGAAGAACTATTTCGATTGGTCCTACTTGGTCATTTCAGGATCTTCACTGAACCACTGACCTTGATGACCATAAGCTAACCACTGTTGACCAATGTGAGACAAAAAGAGCATTGAATGCCAACGTCTATTCTATACCTTGTCTGTGCTGACACAATTAAATTAGATTAGAAATTCTTGTATCGGTATACATACGGTTAATGGGTCAGTTGTTTTGGCATTATGGGTCACTGCTTGACCCGTGGGTCAAAGGTTGTCGACCACTGCTGCAGAGAATAGTATGTCACGAGAAGATCGTTATTATAGTCCAGGAATATATTGAAATCTGTAACAAGACTTGTGCATTTTATCGCTTTCGTGAGATATTTGCAGTTTATTGCTCGTTGTTCCATGAATGTTCTGCAAAAGTTTCATTAAAGAATATTAATAATTACTGAGGTTACATTGGATTACGTAAACGCGTAGTTTCTTGGCGGTGAATATAACAAAGACCTGCTTCGACAAACTAATACGAGATTCGCGCGGAATGATCCTTTTCGATTCTGCCATCATCCCGGCTAGGTGACCTCCCAATGACCGTATTGCAAATTCGAAATAATCAGCGCACGATTCCAAGATGCTTTCTCGTAGCTAACAAGAAAGGCTCGCGAGCGTGGGAGAAAGACCGATAGAATCGAGGGATCGATCCATCGATTTCGCTGATCGAATGAGCGTAATCTCGTCTTGGCGCGTTTGCCTGTCGGCGATTCGTCGTGTTTTACAATGGTGCGGTCATCGATTCATCCTCGACCCGGTCGAGGGTACTGTCGAACGCTCTTTCTCTCGTCTTCCTTTGATTGCAAACTCCCTTTTCACCCTCTGTTTTCCCGTGCCCCCTTTTCCCGGGATGACTGTTACGAAATCACATAGCTGATTATAAATTGAGAACAGAAATATTAAAGATCGTCGGTAAATAAAGAAACGACGATTTCCAATTCTGTAAAGGCCATAAATATGTCCAATTCAATTCGTAAGACCGTCTCAACTTCGTTCAGGGGGGGAGTGGTAAAACTTGGACGACGTTCTTTTATTTTATTTCGCGAAGCAAAACCGAAGGATTGCGAACAATTTTACATTTTAAGTTCGGTTTCGTTCGAAAAGTTCTCGTCCCATTCGTATCCTTTCGTTGTCAGTGTCGCCCTCGCTCAGGTGACGGTTACAGACGTCTCCGTTCCGGGGTTAAACGATTTTGAAAGTTTCCCCGTAGTCGTTTCTTCTCTTTTCCCGATTCCATCGACGAAACTCCTTGGCGAGAGCCGCGGGTTTAACGCAGACCTCTGTAAAACAGATATTCGAAGTTGGGTCGCCGGGGATGAGTTGGACCTGGTCTATCGGCCGGAAGTTCGCTCGGTTCGGGGGCGTCGCGTTCATTAAAATGTAGCGCGTCGCCACCAATTAGCCCACCATGATGAAATTCTCTTAATTATGCCGTTGTTTTTCCACGGCGTTCTTTTCAGTCGCCGGTGAAACGTTCCAATTAGTAAGTGGGCGTGTCGCGTGTCGCCAAGTCCCTTGTCTGTCTTGCGATCTTCAACCGTCATCTGATCCCGCCATATTCGGGGAATCATTAGGACGAGGATAATGAGAGAAGTCGTCCATCGTTCACGAAAAGAAAATTCAGAACAAGTATCGGGTTGATAAGGAGATAATTTGCAAGCTAGTAATTTTGTAACTAAATGATCTTACATATTAAGATGCTGGGAAACCTGGAGAACGAGTCCCCATAAAATTCTAAACAATATTTAATCGATCGTTACAATGCCAAAGACTTAGTATGAATTATTGCGCTCTTTTTATTTATGTTTTCTCACACACGTTCGTCATTGTTACTAATAATGTGCGTCGTGTCTGCAATTAAAATTTTAATTGCTAAATAATCGGCTTCGCGAACTCCGTGTGAGCCAGCAACACGCTGCAACCTAGTCATGAATAATAATTGATTAAATTTTACGGTTTGTTGTATTTGTGCTGGAACGCACACATGGAAGCGCGAAATAAGAGTTTGTCTTCTACGGGAATTTAAACTCTGTCGAAATGTCAGCACGTCGAAACAGTATTAAAGTTCAGGGCGAAAGTTCATTTTTAACGAACGTTCTCTACGGTCGAGATTCGGAGAAATCTGAATCTCGATGACGAAGAGGGACGAGGTCGCCGGAAGATTCTTGACGATGACATTTTACGTAAACATAAATTGTGTCTGATCCAAGATGGACGACTCGTGAACTTTTTAGATGGATTATATTGACATCATAAAATATGGAAAATACAGCATTGTTTTATTCGAAAAATCTTCTTGCTACCCTGAAAATTCAGTTTTATTCGATAGCCGTGGATTAGCTGACGAGTCGCGTGGGTTTTTGGTGATCCGTTGGGCCAATCTAACTGGGTGGTTGCGTTTAATTTTCTGGTGAATTTGCTCGATGACCTGCAGTTCTTTTTCACTTGTGCACAGTATAAAGAGCACACCAGACAATCGAATTTACGTTGGATTTACGGTTCGATTTTTTACTGCGAACTTATGCGACTGGAACACAAATTTTATTTTCGTTTCATTTACAAAGACCTGAAACGAGTTCTTATAAAACTTTCTTCTCTTTATTCGACGCAGTTTTCCCCTGATTATGTATTTCATTCACTTATATTTATAACGACGAGAAAAATCGTCATTCGTTAACTGTCGGAGTAAATTCTGCTTGTAGTCATAAATGAAATTTGAATTTCCATAAAGACTTTCTTTCCAACCTTATATTTAACGTTTGCTGCATTATACCTGTAGAGCAAACATTAATTCGCTGCGAGAGATGAGATACGAGAAAATAAAATTTTCAAAGAGGTAAGGAACAGCTAGAGTGCTGTTTTCAAACCTAACCTCGGTGACAGCGAAGCCCGTTAATCTACAATTCTACCTGGCCTTATTTCTGACGATAAGTTATGACCTATTGACCGAAGAATGATTGTATACGATCTTTCTAAAAAGTTCTCGAGCTTAAATCGAAACGATAATTTTTCACAACACGTCCCTTCTGGGGAACTATTTGCAATGCTCGTAGAAATTCTAAATTTCTACCTTTTTTTTAGTAAATTTTCCAAACTTTAATTCGTTATTCGCGAATAAGATTTGCCCCAACTCTCGTAGCATTTCGAGCCAGATTATGCAGAGCCCTGGCGAACCATTATACTCGATATTTCTGGTGTCCGAGCGAAAGATTCGGGGGAGGCAGGTACACCGAAAGCTATGAAAGGAAAAATCCTCCCGCAGTAATTGGTCGTCGAGCGAAAAATACGGGGCAGCTTCCAGCGCGCATCTCGCGACAGTAATTTCAGCTTTGGAGGATGAAGCTTGCCAGACGGGACGAGTTGGGGAGGAATCTTTGTATCGAGCACGAAGAACCTCCGAGTCCCGAGAAAGGAGACTGCGGCAGGACTATATCTCTTCCTTCTAGACCGAAGTTTCGCCATAAACAGCTCGAGATAACTTGGGTTTCCCGTTAACTGCCACTCGCGAACCGTGGCTAATAATTATACATCAGAAACTACGTGTCCTTGCACCGTTCTTCGATCCCCATTTATTAAACGGGTGCAATCAAAAATTCGCCCCAAATTAACACGTCAGGATTCTCTCGATATTACAAAATCGTTCTAGAGAAGATTTTATTTAATATCTATAACACCAGCTTTGAAGCCTTTTGCTATCAGAGTTGAAGAATTATCCCTCTTTTCTACTGTCAAAATATTAAAACAAAAACGAAGGATTATATTGATCGTTAACTGTCCAGTAGCCCTGCATTTTGCCACAGAATTTTCGAAACAGCGTCATTAACGATATGAAATTGCAATGTTTAGTAATGAGCGTTTACTGGCTATTATACTGAACGTATCCTTGATAATTGGCACAATTCGATAATAAGCTTACAGATTCGAAATGTTTCGCGCCGTCGAAGCGGAAGGATAACGCGCGTTTCTGCCTGCGCAATTACGATCCGACCTTGACACGATCGAATCGCGCTCGTGGAACGGGAAAAGAAAATCCGCTTAGAGGATCTGAATAGACGCTTATGGACTCGCAAATAAATATTCGATTGCCCGTGCGATTTATGCAGCACGGGTCGGGAAAACGAACGATATTGTGCGAACCGACGATAACCAAACGAGAATTCTTTCAGCGTGGCGCACCCCCGCGATGCATGCGTTCTAAAGGCTGTGTGAGAAATAGAAGTCTGTTGCCTGGGGAAAAGTAGGTCGTCTTATTATGGCTGGCCACGAAGTTTCTGAAATTGGAAAGAGAATTTTTTCTGGGGGGGGAGAGTGAAACTCGTTTAAATGGAGTCGAAGAAATACGGAGCGTGCCTGATACATCCGATGAGGGCTTAACGATTGGCAATTACTCTTTCTGTTCCATCTTTCGATAAGACACTCTGTACATAGATTAATTTCATCTGTGGAAGGGAAGGGGGGTGGTTGGTTGTTTGAATTGTCGTTACTGCTTGCTCCGTGGCTGTACAAACTTGTAAACAGAACGAGCCATGCTGAATACTTAGGAGACTGCCTCCATTTTATTTAATCCCGTTTAAAACCGTCTTTTATCATGCTTGCAATATACCGTGCAGATCGTTGGAATGAAATACTTTTCCCGTAAATATTCAGTGTTTATTAATCTTATTAGAAGACATTGAATTCATGGACGCGTTTAAAGACTCGGAAATTGTCACCTGCAGCCGAGATTCCAGAACTCGTAACTAGCAAGTAGCCTTCCGCGTACTTGGAAGTTCCTTCGAGTAAGTTCAACCGAAACTATTCATGGTAATGAGATTTACAAAGAATAGAAACTATACAGTCGACCCTGCTGTAATCAGTATTCTTCTTTGGAATGGGTAACACAATTTTGCAAGGAATTGTAAACTTATATTTAGTGTTCGCGTGCTTTTACTTCTGTTGGAACACCTTTTCATAATTTTAGCCGTGCATTTTATTGGGTTGCTGGTTAAAGTTTCGCAGAATTTCATAATTCAAATGATATTCGTCTATAAATGTTTGATGAAAGTTTCGTTAATTGCTTTGGAATAGTATAACACCGAACTCGGATCAAAGTCAAATACGAATACGTACATTCCCTATAGAAATTTAAATTTAAACATTATACAGAACGTTTCACAAATTCTGGAAAAATTTTTTAGTCGAGGATACGTCGAAATCAGGTAGATATAGACATTTTTATCGAACGCTCGGCAGTATGGGTACTTGCGAAGGGTAAACCTCCCTTTAGCATATATAGCAACATAAGCCAGCACTTTCAGAGGATGTTGTTAAAGCTGTTGAACCAACATATACAGATCCAAGCGATCAGAATTTATTACAACTTCGTATCGGTGGTTTTAGCCAAAACAATACTGAAAGATCGAATTCCACGATTTGCAAAAATTTGTACGATATTGATCCATCGTATCTCAAAATACTACTTTTATTCGCGAGTGCTCCTGTCCCTCGACAGCATCGATATATTATTTATTTTATTTAAAATTAAAATTAACATTTAGTTCCAACGTAATAAGTTCATTTTAATATTTACCGACGAGTCATTGACACTAGTTACACGAAGGATGTTAAGTTGAGATGTTCAAAGTGTCTTCAAGAAATTATCCAATTTTAAAGTAACACGAAAAAGAATCGATTTGCATATAGTTTGAAGCCGTATAATTTTGTCCATTAAATCCGAAATCCCTTGCATCGGGGTTCTTTAAGTCGAGGTTCTACTGTAATTTAATTCTACTTTGAGGGCTCGCAGAAAGTTTTGCTTTATTGAGAAAGTCCGTAGAAAGATGAAGTTTGAAGAACACTGCCTTATGGGGTGAACAAAGTAAACTGTTACAAGTTGTTTTCTCCGGAAACCATTGTTAATACTAACAAAATGTTTCTTTAGTGTTTTAAGAGTTAATGGACTTCTTTCTATGTGAAATCCGAGTACCCAGAGGGACGAAGGGTTTTTAGTTGACGTTTCCATCCACTTTTTAAAATTAACAAATAATTCTTACTTGAAAGTACCGTTAAATATCTGAAATATTCTCAGTAAAACTCCAGCGGTTTTAATTCCGGTGATTCAATATGGTCAATATGTACAAAAATACATTTGCAAACATGCTTGAAATGGGAATTTTTCATCGTATTTCCAATTATACAGAATATGAACAAGTAAAGTATTCTATTTTCTCGAATCAAACTTGACGTTCGTAGAAAGATAAATTACGTTTGAAATTAATATATGTTTCTGTTCCTCTTGCTTCTAAACTTAAGGGATGTTGGGGATGAAACAGAAACACGAAGTAGGACGGAGGGGAATTGCTAATGCATCGGTCGTAATTAGCGTTGAATATATTTACGAACGGAAGGCAAATGAAACAACCGAAACGGACGATATGCGGTCTGCGAGAAAGAAAATTCCGGTTTACGACCTTTTGTTGGAACGTTTGGCTGCAATTTAAACGCCCCGTTCTCCGTACGCGTAACAACAATCAGCAAATTGAAGCCGGGAAACGTAAACTCCAACCAATATTGTTGTCTTGCGCACTAATTGAATACCAGGTACCCATTTGTTAAGCCCGTAATATTAACAGTCACAAAGGATTTGCAGATAGGACAGACAGGGGTGTAATTTTCAATTTACAGTACGTAAATATCAATATTTCAAGTCGTACGTTTCGTATCGATAAAAATAAAAAGAAACATAGATTCTTCGAGTGCATCGTTGCATTTATATAAAAAAAAGTAGAACTTTCCTCTGTACAATTTTTCACAATCTTTTACCAAGCTCGAGATATGATCCATGAGTCTGTACAAACGCATAGCTGGAACACACGAATCTCTCACTAATGCAGCAAAGTTAATTTCCCCCATGAATCATCCGCGTTATTTAAGAGATCAATGCGTTGGACAAAGTGGTTCCACCTGCTCGCTGTCAGGCTGGATAACGTACAGAACAAATAACGCAAATAAATAGTGAAATACGCGCGTTTCGAGTCGCCCGATATCCATTAAAGGGAAGTTCGTCCGCGTTTTCCACATTTTCGATTTCCGCGTGATTTTTTTCGTCCCCGTTGTCGCGAAGGAAGACGCAGAAGCCTGTTCCTCGTCGAAACGATGGGGGACGGAAGCACGTCGGTACCGGAAGAGCTGCGAGACACCGAGAGGAGCCCAGTTCCGGCGCATCGAACGCGGCGCGTAACGTTTCGTCGGTGAAGTTGTCACACCGACGCGATACACCGCCGAAAGTTCTGCTGAATTGGAAGAGTAATCGAGTTTCCGCGCTTGGATAATGGCTCGTTGATACCGCCAACGATGGCGACCGATGCAATTTCTCTGTCGCATTCTACGCCGCCGGACAGAATTAATTCGACGTTCAAAAGCGTCAAACGGCGTCGCGTGTGTTTCCCCATTATTCTCGTTTTATGCCGTGTCTCTTTCATTCCCGGCTGAAAACCGCACGGATTACCTTGCCCGATGAAAAGAAATTCGTTGGAAAATTTCTGAAATTGTTGATCGGATAAACTGTACATTTGAGTTTGTACATAACACGCTTAAATACGCCATTTCATAAAGTAGATGATTATTCGGTACCATCGGGTAATACAATTTTTAAAAAATCAACTAGGAAACACGACAGTATTTCTATATTATTCATATATTTTAGGAATAACCTTTCCAGAAACGAGCTCTCCTAATACAATTACAAAAATCAGATAGGTCATGCGCAAATTTAAATCTCCAGAAACTGCTTTATAAAATCATACATTCAAAGAGCGAATAAAGTTCCTTCGTTTAAACCTAAATCTGTCGAATTCACTGGCGCGTCTGACCATCAATCTCCTGTTCTGCTTGCATCCAAATTCTACTCTACAGCTCGCTTCATAAATTTGCAACGTCAGTGTATTGTAAGGATTGTCGAGGATGGTCAGAGGCGTATAATCGAATTCAAACACGTGGACAACAAGCATAACTATATAAACTATATTATTTAATACTTACTATAACTATTTAACATAAAGAACATAAAAAAAAAATACTCACAGTATAATGTCATTACTCGAAAATTCGTCCATTTCGTCGATACTGGACGGTTAAAAGGGTGTCATGAATTTGTTTTCAACGACGCTGCGACGTGAGAAACGAACCCCGACACGTCGAGTGTCTCTGCCCTCTATTTTGGCCGTTCTTTCCTCTTATTTTTCGAAAAATGTTTTATTTCCCGGTTGAGTCGGTTCGACAGATGCCGGAAAGCCGTCAACGACCGTTGGAATTACCAGGGAAAAGCGGAGCACAGGTTCGACTTTCGATCCAGGGTCACGGGGAGAAGCGTCGTGCGCTGCCGGCATTTCCCGTTCATTGTCCGCCAACGCTGCGCCTTTTTGCTCCACCCTTGGCCGACCCTACTTGTTTTTTTTCTCTCTCCTCTCCGGCGGCGTTTCTTCGACGACGTCGTAGTTGTTCGAACCAGGTTAACCTCGAGGGCAGTGGGTGGGAACCGCGAATCTTCTGGGGCGATCGACGAACGCGGATTTCAATGAAACTGCGACTAATAAAACGAGTTTCCAACGTTAGGAATGCATTCGCTGGTCTACAAGAACCAAATCCCCGAGTAGAAGCCTGGATTTTTCTCAGTTACGAAGCTGGAAACCCATCGCGGTGAAAAAATAAATCGAAAACATGGAATAAAGTTTCACGTTTGACCATACGTCGTTATTTCTACTTGCGTTGGATGTCAGAGCATTTTGGTACGGTATTGTTCGTTTCAATCGGTTCAAACTAGTTGGAAAACGATAGGGTCAACCAGATGGAACTTATTGAGAAGATTGAGAACTTTGACGCAAGTAGAAATAACGAGTAATGGCCAGACGGTCGTCAGGTCGGACAAAACTTACGGTTTGATCACTGAATTTTCAAACTCAATTTTCTCGGGAATGGAGCCTCGTATGAAAAAATTTTATTCTACAGTTTTGACTGGTTATCTCTAGTAGAGTAATCGTATTGTCATTTTTGGGACCAATTACCAGAGACATTGCATATATTTCCATTTGGGGTAAATGTAGTTGGTCTGCATCGGTAGTAAATTTAAAAAAAGAATCGTACGCCTCACGGAGAAAGAAAGACTGTGTTTCACCGGATTTTCCACTTTATATTCGGTTGTATCTGGCTTTAGTCCAGTTCTTCGTCTACTATCCAAACCTCGTAATGGTCTCAATATTGTGAAGAGAGTTGGCTTCTGTTTATCTCGAACGACGTTACAGCCGTACATCTGGAGGCTTGCTAGTTTAACCATAAGAATCTCACTGAATAATACCAATATCGTCGCAAAGCATTTGTCACTTTCAGGTTAGGTCTATTATACATTCAGGTGGTACAAATCTTAGACTGTGATTCTGCGGACAATAACAAGTACAATCATTTTTACCAACGAATCGTGGTAGAAGCTCCAATTGTAAAACCACTGAACAATACTTCGTTGACCAGATTTCCACCTACTCGTTAACACAGCTCTCGAAGTTAAAGCGTTTCGAAGTTCCAGCGTGTTGGTTTCGAATGGGACAAAAAAAAGTCGCGGACACGGTTCTCGGGTATTTCAAAAGAAAGACACGGATGCCAGTTTCGCGTTACTCCGGATCTATCGGTGGCTGCGAAAGCTCCTGTTCGCAACTCGAATCGACTAGCTCGGCCACGGTGTCGATTTCCTCGTGCTTTTGCTAATTACGTCTAGGAAACCGCGCACGGTATATCGTTTACATTCGGCTGCGTTTCGTGTTCCCACGGGTCGGGCGATTACTTTTATCAAAGGCCTCTTTGTGTCGGCGCTTTACCAGATAAGAGGACACCGGGTGTCTTCGTTGAACGACCTACATTCGACGGAAACTATGCTGGACCACAGACGTTTCGTCGCTATTGTCGACATTAACGTTCGACTACTGCGTGATCGCGTCCGTCGGAGTTAGCAATTGTAACTACCGTCTGGCTTTATATTTCCTCATACCACTGCCGCGACCAAAGTGGAAAGAGACCGTAACGGTGTTCTTAAAACTCCCATTAATGTTACTTGCGTCCAAGTACCAGCCCCGACGATGTAATTTATCGAGGAATCCCTACCGGTGCAATTAATTCGCAACGTCGACCCTCCGGACGCCCCGAGACTGGACCCACGAGGGTATTCAGCGTGTCGAGAACAAGGAAAGAACGTTATCAGAAATATTTCACGTTCGTGCGTTGCAATTTTATTATTCGAATTGCGCCACACTGGCTGGAGTATTAATTAATGTAGAGTACATCGTTGGACTATTTTGTTTACAATATAAAAATGATGAATCCTCCTGTGCATATCAGCCCCTGTACAGAATTTGATTACATTTCAAATTCATTTGAAAAATTATCAGAAAAATATTACCTCCCTGTCCATGAATTAATTAATACTCAATCTGTCTAACGAGTATATACGAGATAAATTTAATAAAGGCACTATTATACAAACACAGCTGAGCAAATTCGACTCTTTATTGGCTTAGTGGTTGAAGCGTAGCGTTACTAAATAATTAAATGGATTTTATCTGGCACGTGCGAATTAATACACGATTCCCTTATCGAACTACGGAATTTTATTTTATTTTCTAAAATAAGATTTTCTATAATTAATGGCAGCGTCGATCGAGGTGAAGTAATAGTTGACATCGGCGGTTGAATTTAGACCAGCGGTGCGCCGAGTCATTGATTTTTCTACTTCGGTCCGACTACATACCGATCTTTACTACTGGCGCTTTCTGCGGGCTTTCCCGGCGTCTTCGGGAGTCGCGATTAATTCGATTTCGCATAATTACACGACATTGTTGGGTCCATTCACCGGAGTTGTCGGTTTCGCGTGGATTACGGAAGTTGCCCGACGACCCAATTCGGACCCAGCTAAAACTAACTAACCGGCACGTGTTCAATTCCAGGTACATTTCGTCGTGTTGCAACTTCGCGACGTAATCCAAGTCGGACTACCCCCCCCGTTAATGACGAGCGATTTCCCATGTTTCGTTACACAGCTCGTTAGACCCGACTAATGACGCGACACGTTGTCCTAGAAGGCGGACGGTATCGAATTGTCGAAAGCCAATCAGCTGTCGTAGCGTAGGTGTTCCTATTTCCAACACACGCGATGCACCCTGAATAATTTATAACTTTTCCCAGGAGGAGATCTGCCACTGTCGAACGCGAAAAAAAAGAAGTATTCCTGAATATTTTACTCCGAAGCTACAATTGCTTTTTTTTTAAACTTTGCATACGTACTTGCGTTCGATATAAATTCGTAGGTGGACTTGTTTCGGAAAATGTTCAGTCCTGAAGAGAGATTCTAATGGTCGTCGATTAATTAAATAAATGAACCCTCATCTGCTAATGCTCGTGGCTCTGAATGGTGAAATCTTCTTACGGCGCGTCTTGCGAATATGAGGGAGCAAAAAGTGACACAGTTGATGCTGTATCATATTCAAACGGAAGTCCGCCGTTCGAAACGGTTGATTTCGAGACTGGATGCAACGTTATTATCGCAGTTACCGTACCAAACGCAGCAACATTAGCTTTATTAATGATATTGAATACCAAATAATAAGGTAAATTAATAGCACTGATCAAACATCCCGTTAGATGAAGGGAATAGTAAATTATCATTGGTATAATTTAACAATTGATTTTGGACCTTCGGTGCGCGGATCTTGTTCGAATTGAACGCCACCTGAGTAAATTTGTATTGGAATAATATCGATAATAATTTCGTTACGAAAATTAAACTTGTTCCAATATGTGATTAGAAATTAAATAAATGCATCTTAACAACCAGATCACGACCAACATTTCCGTAAAACTTAACTATTTTTCCTTTAATTTTTGCAACTATGGTCGCTTCAATAATTTTGAATATCCTGTTACGTTATGGGCCCTGTAGTAGCTATACGGACACCAGACGCGAAACTGGGTCATTTTTTGTGTCGAATCGATAAAATTTAAAAATTCAAGGGCGTCACGACAACGCGTGTGTGTTTTTTCCCCAACGACGTTACTCGAGGCGTCATATTTATTCAATGAATTCATATTTTTTTCAACAGAAAATATATACGTTTCCATGAAACATGTATAAATACACGTTGACGATGGTGAGCCTATTATCAGTAGCTCGATAGATTTTTATTTATTTCTACTATTAAAAACTCGAATGCATACTCGGTGTTGCAAAAATTTCCCCTGCATCTCTACAGCCCTCTGAAGAAACTGCAGAAGTAAAATCCATATTTTTATTTATTGTCTCTTGGATATTGCCGCGACCGTTAGTTTTCAGTTGTTTCCGGGTGGAAAGTGGTCTCGACGGAGATATAATTGCGACCGGTGTGGACGGTAACGCGCGGAAACGCGTTCAATAAAACATGTAATTTTATTCGCGGTAGCTGTAGCTGTGCAGCTCGTACCAATTATTAAGAACGAGCCGGGCCAGCTCAGCCGTAGGCGTTAATCGGGACACGGCATGGGAAATTATCCCGTGCGAATCAACAAGAAAGCTCTCGGACGAAGGAAAAGGAAAACGCTGACTAGAGAGGGAATAAATAAAAAGCGTCGAACAAGAGAGGCCGTGGAACGTTTCTGCGGCCATCATCCCTTGGGACGCGAAGAAAATCGTAAATGAAGCTTTTCTCTATCAGCGACGGATATTACGTCAGGGACAAGGCGCCGCCATCTCTTTGGCACTTGGTTCACGAATCAATAGGCCTCTTCTTCTAGGGAACGTCGCTCTCGTCACTGATCGCTCGTTCCGCGAACACTCCCTGCTGTCGTTCAACTGTTCTCCAGTGAAGACGTTCTCCTGAATATGTTTCAGAACCATGCTGCCAGCTGGGTAGCACGCGTGCCAAACTTGGCACGCGTACAGATTCTCGACGAACGATCGAATCGACCTTTGCCTTTTCGTTGTGAAATCGACGCAAACGTCACTTCGACCCTTCCGCGTCCTATTGACCCTGTTTTTTTTTTTTTACCATTTCTATACGCGGAAATAAAAGATTACGAGTATTACTCGTTACGAGGTCTGGTATATTAAAATTAATATTCAAGACCTCGTGCATCGTGAATAGTTTTGAGACTCGGTAATTCAAACTATGAGGCTCCGGAGCATCCATCGCGTTCAACAAAGTTATCTCCAACGGGGTCTAGGCACCTTAAAGGGGAGAAATTCTCCCAACGAAGAGGAAATTAAAGGGAACCTCAAAGCTACCATCGAATCTAAAAATTCAGAGTTTTGAAGAAATAATTATAAATATAGTGATTCTAATATTTAAGATTTAAGTACGAAATGAATGCGATTTCATATAATTTTTTCTTCATCCACTTCTTTTAGTCTGTGACAATTAGTCGCAAAAAGACTTTCTTTTTCCAAGTGACAAATAATGATGGATGGTGAGCCGGTTGCCAAATGCACGTTCGGAGAATTCAAACAGTTTTTCTTATTTCTAAATCCTTCCTCGTAGCTTTCAAGCTTCGAGGAACTGTTGATTGACTATCTCAAAGACGTTTGTGCAGGATTTTCGTCGAGCAATGCTCGCTTTCCATCTCTTTAGTCGTTGGGGAGCATGACTTCTCGTTTAGCTCGAAACCGCCATTTTCGAACCGTTTTTACCTTTTTCACAATCATTTGCGGATTCGGTCCACCATAAATCTCACAAACGCTTAATAATACCTTTTTATTGAATGCCACGTCTAGAAATATCCTGTGCATCTGCTCAGATTTTATAGTGTAGAAGATAGAAATGTTCAATATAGAATAGATAGCACCGAAGCAATGAATATTTCTTTCTAACTCTTATTTTAATATGATAATTTAATTTCCATTATCTCTGCAGTGTTTTTTGACAAAGAAGAAATTATTATACGAGGGACCTCTTTTGTGCTTTTCTAACTTGATTTTAAGCTTCCATTTCTATTGGCCTATGTATATTTTACCGTGAAACTAGAAGGTCAGCGAATGTACACGCTTGCTTGCGAATATTTGCCTCCGCTAATTTATCCAGCGGATGTGTACTTTAATATTTTCAGTTTACATTTGATAGTGAAAATGTACTCTCACTTCTCGCGCGAGCGTTGTCCATTTTAAATATTCATTCGCGAATGTACTCGAGGATTCCTGTTATGATTCAATTATCACTTACGCGCGAAGGTGCGAATTAACAGTTGACATTTACGGACAGTTTCTAAAATAATATAATCAAAACATCTAAACTCCATAAAGAAAAACAAACACTAGAATGTTTACACGTACAGTCCCTGGTAACTGTAAACAATTAATCTTCCACATTCACGCTGATATATCATCACAGTTTTTACACGGTAATACAACATTCCTCGTACTTTTATCATCCGTTTTCATTTCATAAATGTTCTTCGCCGTTCCCTGACCAAAATCCCAGTACATTTTTAACAACGTAAAAAGAAAAATAAAACGCTTAAAATATACTTGTAACCGCAGACAAGATATAGAAGAACAATTAAGGTCACGAGACTCCTCGTTAAATCGCGCACGATTTTTCCGACCGACCTAATAGAATCTCGTAAGCGAAAATCGGTTCTACGCTTAAAAATTTCCCCGCGGTGGATAAAACTCGGACTTTTTCTTTTTTTAGAATCGTGTGGGATTCGACGGGAGTTTCTGAAAATTCTCGATCGACGAGGGGCGATTAGACGTTTATGCTGGCCGATCGCGACCGTTCCCCGGACGATCGCGAACTTTTACAGCTCGAATCTGCATATTGTAATTTAACTCGGACCAGGGCGTAAATGAAACGTGCCGAAAGTTCGGGCCAAAAGCAGCCAGAAGTCGGACACTCCGTCGCGGATCAATAAGTTCCACGTTCTGCCAGAACCCCGGTGTTTCTCCCCTTGAAAATTTGTCCGCGTCGATTTTCGTCGGTTTTTCGCCGAAAACCAGTATATTTTCGCGGTTTACGGCCACCGTCGCGTGAAAAACCACGCACACACCCGCGCGAAATGATTAAAGGTGGCCGGGTAATGTGGCGAGTCCATTACTGTCAAGGCTCGCGCGGATCGATGGCAGCTTTTACCTCGCGAAAGACTTTCGGTGTTGATCGCCTCGCGGGAATAGAAAAAAGTGGAAGAAAAGAATTTTTTCCTGGAAAATTCGAACGTGGAAAATGTTCGAGAACGGCTGTATACTTCGAACGTTGATTTAATTGCGCCCCTTTAAAGCGACCGTGGTCTGGGTTGAAAGTTACGAGACTGCAAATTGTGTACGGTGCACCCTCAAACGCCATGTTTCCATAATTGTGAATCGAAATTATAGAGATAACCCTGAGAGTCGTTGATCTTAAAGCTTGTAATTCATCGACAATATGGAATCATTTTGCCCAATTTTCTCAACGTCGAAGTAGTACAGCCCCTTGATAGTCAGACGCGAATCGGGATCGATCGACGAAGGGGAATAGGCTCGAGTATTTTTGAGAATCGCTCGATTCTGTCTGTTTGCGAAAGCCCTAGTGGTAGGGGCTCGACTTGGGTCGATTGTTCGTGTTGATCTTTTATTAACTCGAGATAAGAAGTGCTCATAATTTGCCCCGTAGCGAAGATTCTGTTAAGGGGGGAAAAGGTTGAATCAATCAGTTACCATCCTCAGTGCCTAACAAAGTATTCTCGTAGTTTGTAATTTCAAACTCGAGGATAGTAAAAAGTGTATGTAAAAGAAATTGGTACTGAAGGAGCTATCGTACGCTTCCAAGGTGATTTATCTATCTTTCAGCAACCGCTAAGATGAATAAAACTACCTAGATAAGTCTACGTCGAGCAATAACACAGTGATTAATTACACATATAACTTGGCGATTCGCCGAAGGACAGTGGTCTTTAGAATATCTCATCTATAGATATTCTGAGTAATAAACACCGTCAAGGACGTGATAGAAAATTCACGTGACAGGACAAACACGATAAGATTGCTGGACTGTTTCATCTGGTTGTTGATGTAATATATCCTTTGTCGTAGTTCGCATCGAGTGTCATCAAATGACCTTGCGTTATAGGTCATGGTTGTTCGTCTTACCACTATCAGATCGATAGAAAACTACAGTATTCTATTTTTAAGAAAACAGAGGCGATCGTAGAACGACCCCCTTTCATCGTGGAATTTCTATTCGACAAATTGTTCTACCCACTCCTGTACCAGTTTTCACTCGTAATTTACAGAAATTTATTCCCATAGAAGGAAAAGAGATCGACGGAGGACTCGTCAAAATTATTTAATCCGGGTTTGGAAGATTATTTCAAATAAAATTACAAAGATGAATGGTGTTTCGTCGAGGTTACGCTAGTGGAGAAGCTCTGTCAGTGGAGGCTGAGTCGATAAACTTTCCCCTTGGGTTAAAAATTAGAAGTTAAAAGGAGCCCCTTTAACACCTGCTGCTGGCAACTAACTTATTACTTTAAGAACTTTAATACCGGAGTCGGTGAAATATAAACAGTCCGAGGCAAGATTTGCTGGGTCAGCCTTTCTGACGAGTTCATTGACGTATCTTGGACGAAACGTCACTCGTTTTTATCAATTTTTAAAAATTATATTCCAAGGAACTTAAGTATTAATTCGACTTGTAATATACAGGGTGTTTCCACTCCTGGGAAAAATTTTAATGGAGGATTCTAGAGGTCAAAATAAGACGAAAATCAAGAATACCAATTTGTTGATGGAGGCTTCGTTAAAACGTTATTAACAATTAAATTCAAAAATTTCAAATCGTTCTGGAAAAATTATTTTCGGTTGCGGGGGTCAATTACAATAATTTTTGATGAATAGACCTACCCTCGAAATCCTAACCACTTTCGAGAAAAAAATTCGAGTAGGTACTGAAATTTTTAGACAAAATTAAAAAATTTCAAATCATACTAAAAAAATTATATTTAGTTACAGTGGGTAATTACAATCATCTTTGGTCATTATACATACCCCCGAATTCCTACGCATTTTCGAGAAAAAAATTGTTTACCGAAAATCTAATTTCTGGCCAGAAATGTCTACCCGAATTTTCATGCGAATCTTTAAAACGTCATAACTTCTGAACGGATTGGACGATTTTAATGTTTAAAAAAGCAAACTACGCGTATTTTGGTGGAGAATATGTACAAATTGCAAAAATATTCGAAAAATTGGTCCTTGACCCCCTAAAATGAGAAAAACCCCATAAAAGTGGTCCAATTTTCAAACAGCCATAACTCTTACGATAGTGAATATATTTCAATGAAAATTTTGTCTAAAGTAGAGCTCATGGGTACCTATAAAAAAGTATTAGACAACTTTTCTGTAGCGCGTCAAATAAATTTATTAAAAATGGAAAACGAAATTCTAAGAAAAATCGACAGAGGGTAGGTGCCTAAATTTTTCGGCGAAAAAAAAAATTTTAAATCGTTCTGGAAAAATTATTTCCAGCTAGGGGGGTCAATTGCAATCAATTTTGGTCATTAGACATACCATCGAAATCCTACCTACTTTCGAGAAAAAAATTCGAGAATGTGTGAAATTTTTCGACGGGAAAAAGAAAATTTCAAATCGTTTTGGAAAAATTATTTTCGGTTGCGGGGGTCAATTACAATAATTTTTGGTGAATAGACCTACCCCCAAAATCCTACTCACTTTCTAGAAAAAAATTCAATACGGGCGGAACTTTAAACGTTAATAACTTCTTAGCGAAACCTCCATCAACAAATTAGTATTCTTGATGTTCGTCTTATTTTGACCTCTAGAATCTCCCATTGAAATTTTTTCCAGGGGTGGCCGAACACCCTGCATACTATTCAAAAGTAAAAAGCACCCATTTCCTTGTGATAAATAAAGCGAAGATTCGAAGACTGAGCATTGCATAAAGATTTGAGAATAAAAGACACCAATTACGTGCTAAATCTCCTCAATATTGGTAACATCGTGTTGTATGGAACATTCTCTATAATGCTCTAGCATAACTTGAGGGATAGAAGGAAAATATTATTCCGGAGCAGCGGATTCACGGAGGATACATTGATACACGATACGTGCAGCGATCCAGCCGAGTCTTGGTATCGTCTCAACGAAAGACGCGATATTCCGTCCGAACAAGATATCTATTCTCATACCGGTGAATCGAAGAGTGTCTTAATATTTCATAAGACGCTCAATTACCCTCGTTGGCTCGGAATTTGCTCGTTTAAGAATCAACGGACTCGAACCTACGCGGTTCCTCTTCCATATTTAGTCGTCGAACGAACAGTCCTCGTTCGTCGTACAGATCGATTTTCCTCGAGGAACATAGAGTTTTCTCTGTATAATTTGCTATCCGTGAAGCGGCTCTTCGCCCGCTACGCCACCTCGGGTTCGGTGTATTCGAACGCGTGCATAAAAGTCGCCTCCACCCATTGTACTTGGGACTATTAAAAGCTCTTGCTCTTGTTACGTACCCTACCTATCGTACCTTTTGTATTTTCGCTTCAACTTCGCTTCAACTTCTGACGCAGTCCGTTCCCTAAGAGTCCATTGTCGTCCCGGCTACTTTCGCGCTAAATCGTAGCAAACTTCTTAAACGTCTCGAAGAACCAAGTAATCCCGTGAAAAATGCGAGATAAGATTGCGACGAACGAACACCAAAGTTACTCGAGTGATAGCGTATCACGGTGAAACAACAGATGTTTCAGTCTTCGTTGCCTTGAACTGCGATGGAAAAAATATCGCATCGATACGTATGAAAACCGATATTACGTAATAGATTAACGGTCATGAATGGAAAATAGGTCGTAACGCGTCTGTAACGATGCTCGATAGTCGAAAGCTTTCAGGTTAAGGTCAAAGGGATTGTTCAATGATCCGCAAGCCCTTGCGTTGTATCCTAATGTAATTCCACATAGAGCAATCGGAATTAGCGTTACTCACGCTGTATCAATCCCTTCCCTGATCCGCCGCGCCTATGTTATTACGATCGTTTCGACGGTGCACTGTTTTCGAGAACGAGATTATCTTATCTTCGCACGTAACTCGTCTATTGTTTAGGAATATCGATATTGCTTCAGATTATAAAAAATAGCGTACTGATATCAAAATTTTGCCAGCATCAACATTCGTTCGTTGCAAGCATTTTAAAAACGTAAACTTGAAGTGGTAGTTACTGGTGACCGGCAGTACACGCCATTATTGCAATTTTCTCTTGCCTCCGGATCTTTCGTTAGACTCATTTTTAGTTACTTACGAACGCCGTTCATAGCATGATTTTATAATTTGGACAGACTCAATTTCCTGACGTCGACTTGCTTTTTAATTAGTTAAACGTTGCAAAAAGATCGTTCGTTCACATTTTACCAGCATTCAAATCTGAATAACCTGTTATATTAATGTTTTAATGCTCGCAACGTCCACGTGGGCCATCTTCATCCTGTATTTTCTTCTTCATTTACATGAATAGACTCCTCCCATCCACTCCACTGTGTTATTAAAATTCTCATTGCAGAAAACCGGTTCTTAAACATCTATTTAATTACGAGAGTGGCAGTAAATATTATACAAATATTTACTCAGCGGAAGTAGAATGCTTTTAAAATTCTCTGACTGATGTTCACGATATTAAAAACGGGTTCAGTATATTATTATTCCTGGCCTGCGTGTTTGTGTTCTAATGTGTCGATTACAAGTGTCTCTGAAAAATATATACGTTCGTACGGAAATGTATCAGCGTAGAAGTTTAGAACGATTTCCTGTTTTCTGCAACGTCTACGTGTCTTGATACATTTGCACCGGATGTAGACACTGCGGACTTTGTGCAAGAATCCCTTGGTTTCGAGGAAATTGACCCATAAATTCAAGTCCCTTTGGTCGCTGCTTGCTAACTTACGATGCGTCAATTCCCATTGAGACGGGTACGATTGAGCTGCTCCCCCCGGAGAAAGTTGACTGATATTTTTCAAACGTGTCCAAATTCTCAATAGAGAACGCTTGTTAAATAAATAATACCAGAGTCCGTAACCTCAGGCATAATTTAAAACCATTTGGTCAACGTACTTTCAGGACGATAAATGTTCAAGCCAGCGAAGCGACGTTAACGCGATCCGTGACGCTCTTTTAACATTAATTTCCATTCACGTGGATCGCTCGGTTCCGTGTGGTCGTCCAGGGAATGATGAAACGGCGCTTCGAGTTTGTTCGTCGAAGTTGCACGCTGAAATATGAAGCGCGCCGCGGTTGTATCGATTGTCCGAATTCGCGTCTGCCAAGTCACGATGTAACCCGAATTCCGGCTAATAAACTATCGCGACGATTCGGCGTACTCGTGCGAGAAGAGATCGTGCATCTCTGATGGCGGAGAAAACTGGTTTCTTCTCTTTAACCCTTTTCGATACGATTTCATCCTAGACAGAGTATAACATTTGGTATTTATCTTAGTAAATACCGTGACGGAACAATCGAATGGGGAATGAATTGTTTAATAAGGTTAAACATTTCCTCTCAGCTTCGTTCGTTAAGGAATTAGAAAACTTCGAGTTCCCAAGTCCACTCTCGTTACTTTTAATTCTGGTCTTCTCTGCTCGCGAACGTGACACGTCTTTGTTTTTCGATTGCCGGGCTCTCCGGTTGTTCCGTATCGTCTAAAATTGGGTCGATGTATCATCCGACATACGTCGACGAGAAACGTCCCGTTGCTCATTGGAGGCACTCGTTTTTAACGACGCGTTTCCACTATTCGCTCGTAATAACACGACAACTGTTGACAGTGACGCACCCAAGGGAACGCGAGCTGACTATTGCATCTCTCACCGTGCTACGAACGTCCATTTTTTAGTCATTAAAATTTTAGTTCGCTTACGAAGGCAAGAAGTAAATGGTTAATGTTTTATTTTATAACATTTGCAAAGTGTGTTGGTTTCTGTTAATTTTGAGTTGCATCAGCGTTGATAGATATGGTGTCGAGTCGTTGGACGAGTTCTCCAAAATGTTTTGCGAGGAGACCATCAAAAGACTGTCGACGATTCGAAGTGGCGGAAATCTTATCGAAATAAGCGCTTTCACTCAACACAATAAATAAAAGTGGATCGTTCCAGCGGTACCCGGCGCGGCTTAATCGACCTCTGATAACCGACAGTAAGATAGTCGAGAGGAAATCCACTTCGACCGATTACCTCGCTAGTTTGATGGCATTCGACGAACAATTGCGAGAATTTCTTCCATCGTTCACCTGGCGCTCTAACAAAGTGATCGAAAATTGTTTAAACGTCCAATGGCGAATAAAATTTTCAATTCACATTTAAATTTTAAATCTACCAAAATAGAATGATATTATAACAAAGTATATATTATAACAAGTAAGAATGATATTCCAAAATGGCGTGGTCCCTCTCGAGCCCAGCCACGATCTCGATGAAAACCTTGACGCGATCGATCAATTTTCGTCTCGAATTACTTATTATTTGCTAGACGCAAGGAGAATTGAATCGACGACAGCCTACTCGACCTTCAATTTATGAAACTCGATACCAATGACCCTAGACTCCCGTGGAACGTGATACAATCCACTCGAGACTTGCGAGCTCTCCATTAGGTTGACGCCAAAGTCGTGGGACCGTACGGAGACGACCTAGGAGTCGAGAAATGCAATTATAGATCGTACATAGCAGATTCCTAGGACTCTGTAGCGACGAATTCAATGTCGTGGACAAGTTTAGCCTCGAGGAGAGCAATATTGGGGTCGTAGAACCCAATTCGAGGTACACTAACCTCGCAAAACACAATCAGAGATAGCCAAAAAACGTGCTTCAAAAGAATACCTTAATCGGTACTTTATTTTAAAGTATAGTCTCGCATTAATTACAGAATTTTTGTATGTAGGTATCTGGTGGCAACTGTCCGCGAGGAATAGTGTATTTCAAGAGATCTCGACGATACTGTTAGAAATTCTAGAGATCCTGAGTATCCTGGTAATCTCGAGGACTCTGAGAAGTCTCAGGAGTCAAGAATTCCTGGGGCCTCGTAGAATCTCCAGATCTTTCAAAGATCTCGCAGACGAGGAGTTTCAGGGCTCTAGATGCTCCACGATTAGGGGTGGCTGGAGATGCGCAGCTTTATAACTTTGGGGTGGTCCTGGCCGTATCTCGCGAGTCTGATTGGGATACAGGTCAATCCTAGCCGGAGTCTCAGAATCTAGGATTATCCACTCGAGTCTTGCAGCTTCGAGGTCGTCCCTATCGAACAGCCTCGGGATCGATCTTACGACTCTCCGCTAAATAGTACAAACTTCCGTAACTTTGGGGTCCTTCGAGTCGCCGAATTCGAACCTGACCATAATCGTATTCCGAGAATCTACCGTCTACATCGAGTTTTACGAATACAGGGTGTCCCCTACGGCAGTGCTTCTCATAACAATTTGCAGTAACTTGATGGAAAGCGTTTCTATTAATTGGATACTTTATAATCTTATTCTAATTTACGAAATCATTTTATCTTCCAACTCTTTGCACTCCACTGAGCGTCTCTATGTAAAATTGCAATTGTCGTTGCTAGTTGTTCATATTAATAAAGACTCGGATTGCAAAGGGTTAATTCACAAGGCCGAGACTTCCATAAAATCTAGCGTACGCGTACTCGTCAGAATTTGAATCTCGTTTTTCTTGGAAGTAGAAGATCATGGAAGAGAATTTTCCTGTGCAGTTTCGATCTGTTTTTCACGCCAAGTATCGCGTCGGGAGGCACGCGACCGCATCAACGCGTGCCTCTTTATTAAATAAGTTGCCGCTATTTATAGTCAAAGTGTTAGGTGCAGCGCACGATCGAAACCCCTGCGTCGAGAGATCGCTGGCCAACGTCCTATTTCCCCACTAGCCTTTTCCCCCGCGCAGCTTTAATCCCTAGGCGGTAATACGAAACGACTCGGATCCTCGCATTCGGGCCACGTTTCGTGCCTTCGCGTGACCGTAATACGCCGGCAAGACGACAAGCGCCCTTTCTCACGGCCCTGGTCGCGATTAAAATCATTTTTCGTTAAGAACGCCAGCTCGCGGGGAAAATCGCTTAACGCTTGAAATGAAATTTCCAGCGGAATCCTCGCCTACGCTCCTGCTGGGAGAAAAATCTTCAAAACTAGGCTCTCCGCAACCCTTCCAACAAAAAATCCTCGAACGTTTTAGGACCAAAAAAAAAAAACAACGAATCATGATATTAAGAGATCAGTTGAAATGTTTAATTATATACTATTTAAAAAATTGAATGATGTAATTTTTGAATGCATTATTGTGATCGATTTGAGAAGCATAATACCTTCTTTATGAGATGAATCATATCGAACGTCATAGCTTCGGATGTCTCGTTAACAGCTGTTTAATTGTAAGTTTAATGAGACAGTAAACATCTTGTATCGAAAAGATTGTGTCAAAGTTTAAAATTTGAAAATTAGAATTTTCATAGAGAGGAATCGTCATCATCCGTGAACAGCGGGGTTATAATTAAGCCCCAATGAAGATTTCATTTAATCGCGACCCGTGATCCTCGCGCTGCGATATGATAATTCGAACGAGTTTTACAGCTGCCGGATAATTAACGAAAGGTAATTACGTTTTTGCGAGCGCGTGGCGTCGATCGGGAGAACGCGTCGCGACGCAGCGTCGGGGAAAAACGTGAACACGGTTCGGCGAAGAGAGTCGCGGGAGAAAAGTTTGTTTGCGTTTCGTCGCAGCCCATCGATCGACCCGGACGAACGCAAACAACAATGTTCTGGGAGTCCGTACAATTTTCAACGAGCGATTAAGCTTTCTTTGTGTGCAACACCGGGGCGGAAATGCGGAAGGAGCATTGTTTAAATACGCTTGAAATAATGTATTCACCGTAGCGTTTCATCTCGTAGCGTTTGCGTTATCAAAGTTGATCCGCGAATACGGTTTCCGTGAAATGTTTAATTTCTCTCCTTTCGCGCTCTTATAAAGCCATAACATTAATTACGGCTACGAAAAGCAATTTAGCGCGCCTGATATTGGACAAGTTATTCGCGAAGTATTGGTATTAAATACTTCGCAGGAGGATTATTCTTTGCGTTATCGATCGATAAGCTGATATCACAGACGAGGTATACGAGTAGACCTTACACCTTATGGACTTTCAAAAAAATTTCAAATCATTCTAAAAAAATTATTTTTAGCTGCGGGGGTCAAATACAATCATTTTTGGTCGATAGACATACCCTCGAAATCCTACTCAGTTTCGAGAAAAAAATTCCTTACCGAAAATATAATGTCTGACCATACCGTTGATACGTTTCCCTGAAATTTCATGCGTATCTTTAAAACGTCATAACTTCCGAACGGATTGGACGATTTTAATGTTTAAAAAAGCAAACGACGCGTATTTTAGTGAACAATATGTAGAAATTCTAAAAATATTGAAAAAGTTGTTCCTTGATCCCGTAAAGTGACAAAAACCCCATAAATCTCTTCCAATTTTCAAACGGCCATAACTTCCACAATAGTTGATGAATTGCATTGAAATTTAGTATGAAAGTAAAGCTCATAGATACCTACAAAATAGTATTAAACAACTTTTCTGTACAGCGCCAACCAAATTTATTAAAAATGAAAAACGAATTTTTAAGACTCTTCCTCGACTCCCCAAAGCTATACAAGGTGGCTATTAGTGTGTGTAAGTGGAGGGGCAGTTTCCTTCGTATTATTCTCTCCATTATCGATCTTGATTATTGACACAGTACCTATGAAAATAAATGAAAGTCTCTTATAAAGAAACTCTGGCGTGCTGAGGATTGAAGCCAATTCTTCCAGCGAAACTTCTCAGATAACGGCGCGCGCTAGTTTGGACTTCCCCCCCCCCCCCCCCCCCCCCCAAGGATCGATATAATAAATAAACAGCGACCGCGACCACGTACGCGGATGATGTGCAGTCCTTTGTCGTTCTGTACGATTGCGGATAGAAGAAAGTACGCTATTGAATCCCTCGCAGACGGTATTTCATTTCTCGGTGGCGGCGGCCGCGACATCGATTTATCGGATCCGATCCGTCAGAACCGGAAGATACTTTTCCAGTTTCCACGTACTGCTCGCTGCTTCCGGGGGTCAGGATCCTCTTGCACCCAGCCAGCGTATGGACAGGGACCGCTAAATCAAATTCGTGGCGGCGAGCGTCGTCGAGGAAGCGCGAGTCGTCCTCGCGCGGAATGAAATCGTCGAACGAGAGATTAGTCCATCGGATTCCCTTCTCGAGATCGAAGCCCTGGTCGCCCCAAGTGCCCTTTCATGTCCTTCTGCTTATCTCCGGTCCGATACCAGTTCGCGTAACGCTGGGACATTTTTTTTTGTAAACGTGAATCCAGCCGTGAGAACCCGTCTTTCCGGTGGAAACGATCGTCTCGCCGGGTAATTGCGACGAAGTCGCGGTTGAAAAAGGTTTCTTGCGTTCTGAATAACCCCGGGGGCGATAAATTCTCACCCTAACTCGCGACAAAGCTGGCTGAAGCTACGCACGGGATCGTAATTTTCTGGTTTTCTTTTAACGACGGTTTGCGAGCGTTTGCGTAACACGCTTAACGTCGATGAGCGTGTGCGTGAGACCTATACTCGTCGTTATTAAAAATGGTTTCACCTCGTATTAAAAAAAACGAAAACAGAATTTAAGAGAAACGTTGCACTTTATGCGGGGAAGCGAGGCTAGACGAATGTGGCTGTTTTACCAACGCAATAAAAGTCTCGACTTATAATCTGACTTAAACGTAAAATAAACGGAGCCGTGTGCAAAAAGGAAACGAAAATTTAGCATGCATGGAAAATTAAGAGGAATTAAACAACGAGCTCTGATGCAGATGCGCGAATAATGACAGGGATCGTATATACTGCGTTAGGACGATGAATATTCGATAATAGTACTTTTCTAGAAAACATATTTGCCAGTACGATCGTAGCCACCGATGTTAAAATTTCATTTTTGTGGCTCGTCGAAAACGGTTTTTAAAACGTACAGACGTGTCGCGTTTTACGACGCGTCCTCAACGAGGTATAAACGGACGTATAAATGAATGAAAATGAGACGGGAAAATACGACAATAAAGCTCACGCATGATTTATTTAATGTGACGTAAAATCATCTCATTGAGGATTCGAGAGGAATTTCATTCACAATTTTGTTATCGCATTAATAACCCTCCTATTCTTCTGAAAAAGATTAGGATAATGAAAGTCCTTCCTTTCGAATCTCTGAGTAAAGATATTCCACGTTTTAATGGACAAAAAGATGTCTTCTTTATTTAATTGCTTTTAATATGCAATTACAGCGCCGACATTAAGCGTCGTTCTTAATTTCTGTGACTTCCGAACGAGAAAAGTAGCGATCTTCTTTACGACGGTTTTCCTTTTACGGCAGAGATACAAAACTTAACGTGTCGTAACTTCAAAGCCTGTATAAAATTTTCCGTCTTAAAACTTTGAATTTAATCGCGCTGCGTCGAAACGTCAACTTTCCAGGCGGAATAAAAAAAAATATATTAACGGATCGATTTAGCAAAATCGCGTTTCGCGCGTTTCCCCATTTATTGTGGATTACTGCGAAATTTATAGTGCTTGGGTAACCGTTTCTGGAACATGGTGAATTTGTTTGAGTAATTAAATAATGTCGAGTGGGGAAATTCGCGAAATTTTGCGTGCTGCGATGGACTTCCAAAGTAATTAGTCGAAAGATAATTGGAATTTCGCAATCAGATCACCAAAACCTACTCGTATCCTTTCGGGGAAGATAAATACAGAAAATTATAACTTCCCTTCGAGTAATCTTCAATTAATACAGCTCTCAATTATATTATTACCATCGATGATAGATTATAGATCATCACAACATTTACCTGAGCGTTTGAGGCTCGAATGCAATTCAAATTTCGAAATCAGGAGATAAGTAGAGGATTCTAACCAACTTCTCGTCGAGTTATCATCGATCGAGGCGATCTCAGACAGCCGTCTCACAGTTTTATTATTAACATAGATTACTGCAAATTTTATCGCACTCGGGTGAAACGAACCGGTTTCCAGATTCGGCGAATTTATTATTATTATAGATATAGGTTAGAAGACGAGCCTGCCGGGTGTAATTCTCCCCGACTCGGTCCTTCGGATTTCCACTTGGATTTCCGCTCGAGTTTTCGTTTCCGCCCGATTTACGAAGACCTTACTTGCGTTGCAATTTCGCGTATCGATCGAGGTGCCGGGAGTTATTCCCGAGATCGTATTGTCTCGCTGAGTTGGCCTTTTCGAGTCGTAAAAAAATGTCCGTAGGTGGAAACGGCACGGTTGCATCCGGACGTAATGGCGGAGTCGTAGATTCGCGTGACCAACGGTTGTAAAAATCCACGAGGAACGTGTGTACAATTGTAAACGTGTGACGTGTGCGCCCGTCGACGTGGCGGCGGAATAAAAATAAACCCGAGTTTTCTGGGCCACTGGTGCACAAATTCCTGGAGCCCCTTGCCGTCGGGGGTTGAATCGAAACTCGTAGCGCGAGAGAAGGGTGAATTGTTCGGGAAAAGCGAGACACAGATTAGCGAAACGGCTGTAATCATGTTTTACTCTCGTCCCCCTTGCCGTAACAACAACATTTCGACGTGTAAACACTCTTTGGGAAGTAAAAACTTGCAACCAAAAGAGTAGTCGACATTTGTTTTCGTTACAACTTATTTCTGTGCGAACAGCAAAAATGACTATTTGCAAACCTGCAGCAGTTGGGCGTCCGAAAATTAACTTCGCGAATTTATTTTCCAATGAAGCTTAACTACCGTTTGCTCGAAACTATAGGGTTCGTTTGCAAAGTTGAAAGTTTTTCTCGCTTTAGGAACAAGGTTCTCTGAAGAGATTGTTTTGCTCTTTGCCAAGCTCGAGGAATTTTTTTCCGCCCTCTTGTATTCTTTTGACTCTTCGAATCGAAAGCTCCGTTCAGACCTTGCAGTTTGCATTGCAAGTTTGATTAATTTACCAATGAATTTATTTCGATAACTATTTCGAGTTGGATCGTAAAATCGTCTATTTAAAATACTCGCTGCAAAATGTTTTAATCCCGGAGTTAATTATCAAATTGCGCAAGGGAAGTTAATCAAAATTTAAAATACTGTTCAAGCAGAACAGTGTTCAATTAATCATCGTTAAAAAGCTAGGATCCTGCAAAAAACGACAGGGGATTAATAAAGCGGAAAAGAGGATTAAAAATTTATGCTCAAAGGGACTCTTTTTCTTTTAATTTAGTTTTATTTTATTGTTCGTTTCGATTCCTATTCATTATCGAATTAACTTTTTATCTGGTTGAGGAAAATGAATCCGGATAGGATCGACGAATTCTTGTCGCGGAAATAAATAGCATACGATCCAAAAAAAACAATTGTATCGTCTGTTCGGAGGGTTAATGGGCGAAGCTTACCAGGTTGCGAGAACACAAAAATATCGATTCCTAATGAATGTTTCGCGGTTCACAGAGAATGTTGTCATGCACTGTCTGCGCGAAGTCGAGAACTTCGTTGACCTAAATACTAGCGCGATAATAAGGGTGCTCACCTAGCCGAACTTGAGCCCTGCCTCTGCGCGATGCACTGTGTCTAATATTAGCTTGATGCATACGATACATCTAGTTTATGAAAATTTAATTTTACGGCCGCGTCTATATACGCGGGACAATATTTACGGCGCGTTTTAAAAACCATACAGAATTTTTGTCGCTCCTCGATCAGGAAAAAGAGTAAATAAAATATCATCGACACTCAGAACTTTATATGTTTACGAGTGCTCGTAACAGTGCAATCTGTCACCTCGGTGCATTTTCCCGTTTCCTCGGATAAAAGGAACGCGTTTTCCAGTCGCTCTTCGAGATTCAAAGCAACCTTACGTAGCTGTCGAACCGGATGCTGGAAAACTGGAAGAGTTCTGGAAATTGTAACGATCGATGAACCCTGCCCGTAGAGTTTCCCCTTTATTTCTCTCTGTTAGAATTTAATTCTTGTAAGCAGTTGGATCGCTCGTTACGAAATAAGCATAGGATGATCTATATTAGATTTCGTGCACTTGCAGTAGCCCAGAACTTCGTTGACCCAAATACGAGCGCGATAATAAGGAGCTTGCCTATCCGAGCTTGAGCCACGACGCCGCAGGACTCTACGTCTTTAATCCTTTTAGACGCTCCGTATCCCCCGTGATCTCTGGTCGTCCATTTTTCTTCGTTCTTGGCCCAATCCTCGCCATTTGTCTCGCCAGTGCCTCGACTACGTTTTACGTTTGTCTTTGGGTTATTGCCATTGCTCCAAGTTCCTGTATTTAATTTCACCCATTAAAACCAGAATTTAATGCACTACTCGCGTTCGATAGTGACGAGGTTCAACGCTTGATAACAAGTATTCTTGTCCTCGAGAATATTCAATTCGTAGGAGGAATTGCTCGACCCCATGGTTCTTTACAAGCATGACTTCCGTCATATCAACACGAACCATCGGTTGTCAGTGTTTTCTACCACTTTGACTTTGAACTACTATACTCGCTAAATGTCGCGTATAACAAGGCTCTATGTGACCTTTGGGAAAAGTTTAAACATCTGTCTATAGATTCGCTTGGTCAACGTTCTTGGGAAAACTTTAGTATAATAGGAACAGTTGTTACGCGCGCTTCTGGGATCGTTTTACTTAAAAAATTGACACCTTTCAGGTGGTAGAATTCCTTTTTTTAGAACGCTGCAATTAGCCTCGAAGTTTGAAAGTTTGATGTAATTATCTTCTTGCGTTTTTGTTACAAACTCTGTAAATAAAACTCTTCCATGGCGTGGCCTTTTAAAATGGTGCTGGGTAAACCAAAGAAGTTCCGACGGATTATTAGCGCGACAGAGCCTCTATATGCATCACTCCGTGTCAAATCGATCATTTTTTGCACTCTATGCGCCAGGAACTTTAACGAAATTGAAATACGGAGGGTTTGTCTCGAATTTATATTTTAAAATGCTAAACGTCGAAGCTTGCGACGATATTCGTGAAAGGCCTGCTTTGAAATCGATCTCCATCGATCAGACTCTAAACAAAGGTTTACTCGAAGTCATTCGAACGATCTACAACTCCGATAGTAAGCTACGTCTCGTTAGAATTTCAATGATACTTGATATTTGAATTCTGTCGACGTTGTTGGAGTTCTGCAGCAATGTCAACAACCACATCGTATCAATGTTGACTTATTTCGACACCTATTAGATAACTCGACACAATGTTTGTGAATCGATACCTATCGATATCAGTGTGTCATTGAGTCGGTTCCCATCAGTGCCCGACTGTGCAAATAAACTTCCATCTCCTACTGTGTCACTGTTTTTATATGAATTTCTTTTCTCGCGGAGTTCGAGTCCTCGACGAATCATTTAAATTATTTATCAAGTATTCTTTCAATCGCGGTATAAGTCAAAGAATTTAAAGAGATATTTATTTGTTCGACTGCTGTTCGATGCATAATGACGAATGCTCGCTGTTCAGAGTGACGATAAAATTTTGCAGACGCCGGGCTCGAAATTACTCGTTAAAAGCAATTTAATAAATACGCATCGTATCGTAAAATACGTTTAAACGGGGGTAACAAGGTACAGGAACGGGGCGCTTTGAGATCTTTCAGCGCGAAATTGAATTTCTAAAATAAGTTGTCTCCCTCCTTCCGCGCGATGAAGTTTCCATTTCGTCGTGGCCGGGTCGTCGAGGGGTTAAATACCGCCTGCGGATTAATACAGCCAGGAATACCGTCCTGGTAGGGTTAATCTCGAAAATATCCCGAGTCGCCGGCGAATTATCCGTCCCCGACAAAAACTGTCGATGCAAATCGAGCGTGAAACCGTTGTGCCCGACGGATCGATTCGATTTCAGCGGACTGCGACGTGGAAGCGATGAATATCGACAAAAATGCGATAACGATCTAATTAACGAGGTGAACGTACTCTCCGTACATCGCACTCTCCAGCTTTTAGCAGATTCCTCGTAGCTATTTCCGTGCTCACAGAGCACGTCGATGACACCGATAATTGCTCTCTGTCTCCTAGCTTAGCGACACTTGTCCCGTGAACCCTCTCGCTCCTCGCCACGACCCTGTGTCTAATACGGAATTAATGGTATTTCAGAGATTGGTGGCTGAATTAAACAAAGAACAGGACAATTTTATCGCGAGCAAACATACTGAGAAGGGAGAGGCCGTTGCACCGTGGGTCGGTGCACCCAACGAGGACCTTCTCCGAGAGGAATGTTTATCTCTTTCAACGGTGAGTAATTCCTTTCCGCGTTCTCTGTGCGTGCGAATCCTTGCCAGAGGGCTGGATAGAGAGGGTGCAATTGGATTCCATCGCACAATAGGACGGCACGTAGCGAACACGGGACGCTAAAATGTTCTAACAGAGAAACTGTAACCCTAGGTAGAAACTTGGAAATATCATCGAAGAAAGATATTTAGTCTACTCTCGGATATCTAATCAGTTTCAACCATTGCAACTTTGCACCTTCCTCTGCAATATTTCATTGTCGACATCCGTAACATAAAAAATAACTTGTCAATTTCCAGTGGGGAGGAAGAATTGAAAATTATACGATAGAGTATGATCTAAATTGTGACGTATCAGTTTTTTAAAAAATCTTCTGTTTTCGGTACAATTACTTTGACTTTAACGACGAAAATACGTGTCTCGAGTGAAGTCAACGATGCAGTCAATAATTAATACGCATCGTTGCAGCGGACCGACGAAACCTTCGTTAAAAATGTAGATAGCGATATACGAGACGATCTGGTCGACTCGCGTCTCGTCGAATAAAGTCTTAAGTGCCATCTTCCGAAGAAGTGCGTTGTAACTCTCATTATTATTTCAATAATATCCGTCTAAGCAGCGCTCGAGAAGATCATCCTTAATAAAATTTTCATACACGGGATGAATAGCTCCTACGACACGAGGATCTAAAGCTGATTCGTGCAGGTACTTTACGACTACGCCGCTTCAAGACACATTTCGCGTCTCGACTCTTTTATTCTTCCAATATTCGTGTTCTCGATATAACGATCGATGATAAATTTCGATTAAACGAGTCGTCGTCAATACTATAAGGAAGAGTGAAGCTCGTTTGTTTCTTTTTCCAAAATAGAATCAATATTTTTCTATTAAATGATCCATTGGTCAACACAACTACGCGAAAAATAGAATGTATTAATTTGACAGTTTGCAGAAAATATTATTGCATTTAATCAAGTGTCGTTGATACGGTGATCCTTCTCGACGGTGATTAGATTCGACAGACCGTCTCGTAATTAACGACGATCGTTGAAGTTACAATTAAATTCCGTAAGTGACGGGCCATTAGTCGCATTAATCAGGAAACCGGTAAGCGAGATCGCAAATTGTTCTTTAATTGGGCACCGGTCTCGTTAATCCGAGATTTTTATCGTCGATAGCGTTGCAGAAGAGGAAAGTTTACTAGCCAGTCGGTCACTGTACCACGCTAAACGCGAATGCTTTTCCTTGTCGCGTGTCGATGTTCGAAACTATGCGCGACAAAGTTGACAAAGTTCGCTGCATAATTCACCGCGGCCATTGATTTCAGAATCAGAGAAACTTCTTAAGGCCCCCGCCCGAGGGAGTCGATTTTGCATGGGACTTTGAGGCTGTGCAACCAATGGCCCAGGCGACCCTCGCTTTGGATCCAAACTTGGAAAATATGAGATTCGAATTGGTACCCAAAGTGTAAGTTTCCCCTAAATATTCTCTGCATTTCGCAAAGAGGAAATCAGTTTCTTTCAGGCGTGAATATTTTAATCACGAGCAACCGTAGGCGATCGTTTAATTAACCAACGGAACAACAACTGGGTCGTATTTCAATTCTGTTCGCGAAATTATTAGTAAAATCAAGCATCTTTGAATGCGCCAAAATTGACCAGCGAACTTTTGGAAGAAAATGGAGAGGAAGCAAATCCACGGAACAATACGAAATTTTTTAGAAGAAGTTGGTTATAATGGACGGAGAGAACTTAAGCATTGAATATGGAATATGAAGGGAAAGAAAAAAAGTTAAAATCAGTTCTTTACCTTCGGTAAAAGTGCGAATACAGGAAATCTTAATTTAATTTTAAGAAGTATCTTCAGATTATTTGAATTCTCTCTTGAAGAAGAACGATTTTAAAAACGACCATCTACTGTTGCTCGCGCAAGTCATCTGAAATACAAAAAACGAAACTTCTTCCGAAAAATATAGGACAAAAGATAATTTCAGAGAACTCTGGAGAATCCATAATTGTAAAACTTTTATCTTTCTTTTTTTTTGTAATTCAGATAATTTTACCGTAAGATACGTATTCGGGGCACCCGGACAGTACGCGATTAAGCTTCTATGGAGATCGATATCTCTTTATTTTGCGAAACAATTGCTGAAACGCGATTCGAAAACTAATATCTCGATCGCGAGATAACCAAAGGCATTCGTGAGAGCCGCGGCACCCTCGCGCGAGTGCGAATCAATTAATTACCGGTCTAAATTAAATCGGTCCGTGTCGCGGGCAGCGTTAATTGGCAATTTCCAAACTGGTGTCCGATTACGGTAAATCGGAACCCGAGGGGCTCCTGTATCGACCTGAAGTTCACACCGAGATTAATTTACCTGTCGCGCAGTATATCTGAAGAGAATTTTTGGAGGAACTACTTTTATCGGGTGTCAGTTCTTCGCCAGAGCCACGAGTTAAACGCAATGGCCCACCAAGCGGAGAACGAACAAAACCAATCATCCACCGAAGTCGTGGAACAACCTGAAGGTAATAATCGAATCAGCTGACCGTCACTTTTCACGCTTAGCCGGTATTATTATTCTACGCACGGTGCACATCACATGTATAATCCTCCTCTGCTCTCGACCCTTTCGACCTCGATCTCAGCCTCGTCTATCTCGTCCTCCTAGGAGACGTTACTCTCGAGGAAGGAACGATTTCACAGACGCAAGTATTCCGATTTTCTAAATCGTTCGCTATCCTTCCTCTTCGGGAAATTATTCCGTGTCACGTCGTTGAAAAATTTAATCATACTTATCTGCAATTTTAGTTATTAATTAAAGCAGTAAACCGTGCAGATTTTTGCGAGTATTCCTGAAGAGGATATATTATTCTGTGGGTGAGCAGAAGGTAAGTTCAGCGACACTTGCAACCGCGAATCGAATCTTTTTGAAAAGATTGGATACTTGCTCGGTAGAATCGGTATTGTTCGAAATATTTCATGAGACTATTGTAACTCAACTGGTAGAATGAAAACTTGAACCACTTCTGTGTACATCGAAGCCCAGTAAAAACATTTTTAGGAACACTCGATTCTTTTCTGTGTTCCAAACTAATATCAACAAAAATCGTTCACTTTGCAATTGTTTTGTCGAATCTGTAATGACGGAATGTGTCGAAAGAACGCTACCAGTTGCCAATTCTGCTCATAATTGGGTTTCCTTGGTTCTCGCGCGAAAAGACGGGGACGAGAGGTCATCGGGAGTCGATGGTCGGCCATTGTCGAGGTCGTCGAAAGGGTCGATCGGCCGAGAGCCCAGCGTGCTACGTAGGTACACACGCCCTTTCCGTTTGTTCTCTGGTATTCGCTGCCTTCTAGTTTGCATTGCAGTTTCGAGCCGCTCGACTCGAATCTCCTCGAGAGGATATTTCAACCCCTTAATCGTGGAGCACGACGCTGGTAAACAATAGCTGGAGAAACGAAGAGCCACGGAGAAAAATCTAATCGACGACCGGTGGGGAATGTTTACGAGCGTCGTGATCCGTTTACGCCTGATCCACGACTCGTTTTCTGAGATGAGATCTTTCTTGCATGGCACATTTGAGAAGTTTATGCGTCGCGTAGATTCATCCGTCCGTTAACAAGCAGCGAACAACGTGCTGGCGTGTCAGATTCAGCGTCAAACAGTCCATGATTTTTACGAGAAACGCTCTTAATCGTGAAACATTAGAGTAACAAGAATTGCATTTAATGTACGAACTCGATGGAGGAAATAGCCCCGTCCGAAACGAGCGTCAGTTTAAATTATAAATGTGCTCCAACCCTGGTCACCTGTGACAGCGTTCACACGATCGATCTATCGTGATCGCTATTTTTAAGTCACAGTTAATCTTTGCATGCTCGTATCAAGTATTTCCTATTTATCGAGTGAATTGTTTGGAGCTCCGGTCGAGCAAATATTCTACAATTTTTATTAAAAATTACGAGTCATTTCGACCATTTTTTGCAGTTCTAGCGTCGAATACCAATGAAAAAAGATTAAACGCAGTTTGTGAACGTGTTATCGGGGCTTTTCGTATCCAGACGCGTTGTCGCGGTCGAAATTATCGAACCGCGGGTTGATTGAAATCGCGTCTCTATTACCTCCACCGTCAGAATTATAAATGCAACGTTAATACAGAGTGAAACGATAATTCCCGGATGGAATATTGATACTCGTTCGGCGGAAAATCAGCGCGCCAGTACGTCGGGAGGCCACCGTTGATCGGGTTCCTAAATTGCGGAACCGGAAGGGGGCCAAAGGTTCTCCATAAATAAACAGACAATGGAATTTCCACCGGGAAGAGACGAATCGATGAGATAAAACGAAACACAGGAGGCTTTTCACCCTTCCGCGTTTCGACGACTGTCTCCGAGCATCGAACCGGTGGTCTTCCCTATCGCTAAATGAGAATTCGATCCGCGAGGCTCGCTGCGCTTCCAAGAACCCGTTCGAAGTTCACTGGGTACGCAAGATACGGCTGGATAGACCCCCTCGAGTCTTCGAAGTTCGATGGTTTTCTTTGGCGAGAGGACGAGGATCGAAAATGGCCACTTTCGACTACCCCGTTGCAACAGAATTCGAGAATTATTCCATCGGGGCGAGTTAAACTTCCATTGCGTTTCATTTGGAACGTTATAACTAGTATAACGTACTTAGGCCGCAATTAAGAGTGTTTATAAGTAATAGGAAGATCAACGGTTGACAATCGCCATTTATTTGTTAGATTCAGTTCGAAACAAAAACGAGAGTGCATTAATTAAACGAATTGCATTTGCCGTGAAATTTCAAGCTTTACATACGTATAATAGAGCTTTCACGAATGCTCTTTAAGAGTAAAGTTGTTAGGGAACAACTATAAATGTCCATGCACGCGGAGCTATTGTATAATACGGGCGCGTACGAAGCGGTGAACAAATTGCAATAATCCTGAAAATGAAATAGTGAATCGTACGTGCATAACCCAGTAGGGACGTTTCTAAATGTAGTAACGTACTGGGATCATTATCAGTTGTATGAACATGTGCAATGGTCCTGTGGAACTATCGAGACTCGGTTGCTTTTAGGGGAAATTAGTTAAATTGTTTTTCCCTTTCTTTTAAAAGAACAAGGTTCCCTCTTCGCGAAACTTGTCCCCTGCATTATACTGTGTACGTGTACAGGGTGATTCTCGAAACTGGGTCAAGCTACAGCACTTTTTCAAACAAAGATGCAAACAATAGTTACAGGGAGAAATTTGAATAGAGTATCGAAGACTATCTTGAGGACTGTATCGTCCCCTTAACGATATCATTTCTTTTTCGGTGCAGTAGTTTGGCTTGAATTCATGAAAATAATTCTATTCGAAACAAACGGAGTTCTATTTTCTTTTTTTGGTAGAGTATTTTGTCTCAAATATTCTGTCTTTTTTACATTTTTCGTAGAAAAATAAATCGTCCGTCCTGCGAAAATAATTCTGTTTGAAACAGACGGAGTTCTATTTCCTTCTTTGGTGCAGTATTTTGTCTCAAATATTCTCTACTCTCTTTTTTATATTTTTCATAGAGGTTCGGTAAACCTGAACTCATACGTGATAATAATTCTGTTTGAAACAAATGGAGCTCTATGATAGATTATTGCATCTCCGTAGAATATATTTCGCTAGACCTTCTAAAGTCCCTTCCGGTGGAATGTCGTGAATAATTACTTCAGAAAGAGACCATCGTGCTAGGAAGAAACCATGGATTGAACACGCTGATGAAGTGAATTGCGCCTCTGTGATCGAACGTGGCAGGATTAGGGAATTTTAGAAAGAAATAGAGAAATGGGACGTCATAGAGCTAATGGAAACGTGGAAGGAATCTACCGGAGGGGATGGGTGGATTTGAGAAGGAAGCTTTTAGAAGGATTCGGATAGAATTATCAAACGGTGAGGAGAGAAAATAAGGGAAGGGTGAGAAAGTAGCAGAGTGACAGACAGAATGGGAGAGGGAGAGGCTATTAATTAGACATTTTAATTCGAGAACGACTACCAGAGATGTGTAAAATTTTCAAATAAAAACTTTGCTCATCTCCGAGTACTAGGATAACAGCTCAACGTGTAGGCGTTTTTACTATAACTTTTCCATTAAACGAGTGAATTTAATTTTCAACCAGTACCAAAAAGCGGCCATTTTCGAACTCCGTCGTTCCGTCAAGGACCCAGTATTTGCACGAATTTGGTATTGTCATATTTCAGTTTGTGCCGTCACAGTCGACGTTTCGGCAGTTGGCAATTCGTTGACGGCGAACCGCAACGTTTAGCTTCGCTCCTACGATGGGAAAAAGCGTGTGAAACGTTTCGCGGAACGGAAAGTGACCGAGAAACTCGAACATGTTGCGGTTTAAGTAGCCAACTATTAGCACGAGCTTCGGAGGAGGTAAAAACTTCCACGTCGATGGAATTCTCTGAGACTAGGAATAGTTCCCATTCTGTGGAACTGCGTTTTCATTGAAAACTTTGTCTTCTCGGTTGTTGATGAACCGTACAACGTAACAAGAAAATAACGAGACCAAAAAGAATTCAGAATAGTTCCCTGGGGGGCTCGAGGCGGTCCTTGCAACGTTGGTGTAATAAGTTTTCCAGAATCGTGTTCCATGAAATTTTAATTGCATCTTCAATTTTTCAATTCCCTTGAATCCTAGTGGAAAAGAAAGCGAGTGAGTCCACTGTGCCCACTTCGGGTGTCTTTCGACGCAATTTTATTATTATCTCGCCGTGTAAATGGAAGCGCAGCGAGCTTTCCGGCAACAAAACAATTAATTGCAATGCAAAGGAAACTAAACGAATCCTAGTTACGCCTAGAGCTTAGCATTAGGCAGCTCCCGACCCTTCTAGTTTAGCCGTGAGTGTTGTCTTGCGAACAGTTCACATGACCAGTCGCCGGGAAACCAACGGAACCGTGACCACCAGCAGTAACAGCGCGTTGGCCGATTCGCCAGGCCACGAATTCGTGTCCGATAGCATGAGGGTCTCGGACACGGACCTCGAAGAGGTCCGAGAGGGCATGAAAAAGCTGGGGATGCAGCCACCGAAAGGTCAGTGATCGTTGGTCGTCGTTAACCTTGCTTGCGAAGGACAAGTGCCCAGAACACGAAGCACAAATCTCCTAACTCGTGCCACGAGTCCTCCATTCTATTCATCTGTTCGTTAAAACGTAAAAAATTCTACTATTCTTTAATTTCTGAACCACCCGAAATCTTACTCGATTACCAAGATTAACACTTAGGGTTCGACGAATTCTATTTTTTTTTTCTATTTTTTCACGTGGAATCACGCTCTATACAGGGTGTTTGACCACCACTGGGATAAATTTTAATGGGAGATTCTACAGGCCAAAATAAGATAAAAATCAAGAATATCAATTTGTTGATTGAGGCTTCGTTAAAAAGTTATTAAAAAATTAAATTAAAAAATTTCAAATCATTCTAAAAAAATTATTTTTAGCTGCGGGGGTCAAATACAATAATTTTTGGTGAATAGACATACCCCCGAATTCCTACTCAGTTTCGAGAAAAAAATTCCTTACCGAAAATATAATGTCTGACCATACCGTTGATATGTTTCACTGAAATTTCATGCATATCTTTAAAACACCATAACTTCTGAACGGATTGGACGATTTTAATGTTTAAAAAAGCAAACGACGCGTATTTTAGTGAACAATATGTAGAAATTCTAAAAATATTCGAAAAGTTGTTTCTTGGCCTCGAAAAGTTAGAAAAACCCCATAAATCTCATCCAATTTTCAAACAGCCATAATTTCTACAATAGTTGATGGATTGTATTGAAATTTAGTATGAAGGTAAAGCTCATAGATACCTACAAAATAGTATTAAATAACTTTTCTGTACAGCGCCAACCAAATTTATTAAAAATGAAAAACGAATTTTTAAGAAAAATCGACAGGTGATAGGTGTCTAAATTTTTCAGCGAAAAAAAAAATTTCAAATCGTTCTAAAAAAATTATTCTCGGTTGCGAGGGTTAATTGCAATCATTTTTGGTCATTAGACATACCCTCGAAATCCTACTCAGTTTCGAGAAAAAAATTCTTTACCGAAAATATACTATCTGGCCGGAAATGTTTCTATAACTTTTTAACGAAGCTTCAATCAACAAATTAGTATCCTTGATTTTCGTCTTATTTTGGCCCCTAGAATCTCCCATTAAAATTTTTCCCCTGTGGTGGCCGAACACCCTGTATATCACGTGGACGACTCGTAATGTCATAAAATAAAAGGTGTACCTTTTCCCCTTTGTCAAACACTATTTTTAGAAATTTTATTTCACTCGGGAATTGCAACAGACGAAGGAGGAGTAATCGAATTCGAAGCGTGTCGAATATTTCGCGGATTGAATTTCCTCAGTCGAGGCGAGACTCGATCCGTTGCCTAAGTGTTAATCGATTGCAATCAGATTAACCGTTCCGGGAACGGTCAGTGGCTGGATGCGTGACTATCTAGGAATAGCCACGAGTCGTTCGTAACATAATTGATACGGCTTACACTTAACTGTAAATCCTCGGCTAATGATGAGCATCGATCCGCGCCCGGGTTTAAAAATACGAACAGAACGTGAAAGAGGACACTTGCCGCGAGAGTTCGAGTGCTTCGTGGTTCACGGACGCGCTCCGCGTCCTCGATCGACTACCCTCGAAGAGAGTCCACGTGTGCACGTTACTTCGGTACTGTTTTATACACACACCTTAACAATTAACCACGGAACGCAATGCTTGAACAGATACTCGCGCGTTGTTCCGTTACGACCACCAACGAAATATATCTTTTTCCCTCCCCGTTTGCTGGCGGAATCCACGTGGCAAACAGCTTCTTTTCAAACAATTTGATTATATTAGTTCAGTGCATCGATGTTTTGACTCTGTGGAAGACCCTCTTCAGGATTAAAATTTGAGAATAGGATGGATTAAAAATAAACGACCCTAGTTCTGTTGGTTCATCATATATAATTTCATTGTTTATATTTGTAACTTTACATTGAATTTAATTTATATTATAACTGATACTTACCTGTAGAAGTTGAGTGCAGAGATGAGAAGTTGACTGGTCTGACTAGTTGTAGTATAATCTCCTTTTTTAGTTTAATGTTTAGCGAGCTTACAGTTTCATTGGCGTGTACAGTAGATTATACTATAACTAATCGGACTTACCAACTTCTCATGTCCATACAGTAGATTATATCGACATCCTTTTAGTTTTTCATCGTATTTATTACACTCGTACAGCAGACCCATAAAACTTCAAACTGTGTCACATGGTAACGCTCCTAAATTGATAAAAAAATTGAATTAGTAATTTTTAAAACTACGAAAATTTCTACCAGAACTCTGTAAAAATTGACTAATTTCTGGCATTCTTGAAATCCTGGAGAGGGCCTCCCAGGGGTCGAAACTAATATACGAAACTTAAAAGAGTGCAATAATGTACCTAAAAATAGACAGTCCATAAAATGTAAGTATCGACGACGCGAGCAAACGGAAGAAAGGAGAGAATCCTGCGATCGAGCGATCTATGCCCAAGACACGGGTGTCCAAGCATACATCCTCCCCCGTGAGTATATGCGTGAATCAACGTCATCGTGAAACTCGATCTCGATGTTCCACCTTTTCACCAGCATTTAGTGTCGTCGTCACCCCCGTAGTCTGTGTTACCTGTTCCCGGTTGAGGAGCAGCTTGTCCAACTTTCCTATCAGTGTGCTTTCTGTAGGGATTGCTCGAGTACGAAACCCCCCATCCTATTTACTTGTATGCGAGTCGGGAGACCATTGTCTTCTCGTTAGTTGCTCGAGCCTGCCCGACCTCGTCTGACATAATATGATACCTCATGTGACTAAACAACCGCTTTTCATTCTATTTTGTCAACAGCCTAAAGAAGAGGAGTTCCCGATAAAAGCTTATCCAAATCACACCCCCTTAAAAAATAATACGACATGCTTTTTTCCCCGTCTCAAAAACCGACGTTGATTTCTCGATTCTCGTTCACGATCTCCTCGAACCCCTCTCCTCCCTCTGTTCGTTTTTTCTTTTCTCTTTTTTACTTCTATCGTCTTTTGTGTTCTCGTTCCCGTTTCACGTGTCACCGACACCCAAGGATCCGGATCTCGATCCTCCCCATCCCCCTTCGTTTCGTTACCGATTTTTCTTTTCTTCGTTTCCGATATCGATGCGACGATAGACGCGATAATCTCGCGGTTCAGGGGTAGTCCGCGCGATGGTTTCCGTTATCGTTATTTCCGTCGTAGTCGATAATTATCGGCGATCGATTCAACGAGATCGAACAGGCCATCTTACTTAAACGCGGTACAAAAATAGGTTTTCGGGAGAGAGAGTGGGGCAGGACGGGAGAACAACAACCATGCGAGAGGAAACAGTTTGTTTTGGGAATACGTCGAATTTGAAACCGTGATCAAGCAAACGCGTAAATAACCGATCGCGCTAGACGGACGCGAACTGTAGTTTTTGGCCACGTGTGGGGCGAAGAGGGAGATGGATGGATACTGAGTGCGTGAACGTAAGAGAGAGATGGTATGATTGGAAGAAGAACAAGAGAAACGCGCTTCGAGGAGAGAGAGGAGATTATGTTTCCTTTAACCCGAAATCGAGTAACAATCAATAATTAAACGCTCGACTAAATGTCTGTGTGTCTGTTTGTCGTCTGTCTGTCTTCATTATAATTGTCTCTTGTGGATTCTATCCGTGTTGTAAAACGTTACGGATCGGTTAACAAATGGGCAAGGCAACCAGAGTGATGAAATCGAACAGGGAACGTTGGTATCGAGCATGGACGAAAAATTGAATCTTTTCGAGAAAAACGATTTCGACGCGTATTTAAAAAAAAAAAAGAAAAAAAAATAAACAAACAGGAGGGGAAAAATTTAATCGGAGCAACAACCCAACGCGTTGTGATTTAACGGGGGTTACAGGTATCGACGTGGTAACGAAGGCAGAAGGGATAGAGGTAGAGAGAAAAAGAAAAAAAAAAGAAATTCGTTGAACGACAATACGTGTTTTAAAAAGAAAAAGTTACCAAAAAAAAAAAAATATATGTAAACGAAGATCGAGGTGTAATTTCGTCTCGTCTCTCGTGGGTGTAATTCTTCGTAGTGATTTCCTTCCGATTAAACTTATAATACGTGTTAAAAACTCCATGGATGGGAACGGGGCGATCGCGTTTACACGCCCGTCCGCCCGAGAGAGCACGATAAATCGCGGATAAAAATAAATAATGAACAATAGAAAACAAGAGAGAAAAAACACCAAAAAATTTAGTCTTCTCGGGGGGTGGGCGACGGAGGCGAGAGCCGGGCCGACGCAGAACGGCGGAAAGGAGGGGTGTAAAAATTAATTAACGCGAGTTTCGCGTTTTCCGTATGGACGGACGCTCGAGCGGCGCGCGGAACGAGCACGCGAAAGAATTTTCACGCACGTGCACCGGTGCACCCCGATTACAACAACAAAAAACATGAGAAAACTGTAAAATATACTCGATTAAACGAACAGTGCAGGGAGAGAAGGGGTTGGGAAACACGGGAGCCTCGATAGGCGTTCGCGAGGCCATCGAACGTCGGGGCAGACTCCGACGCGGAGGGCGCATGTAAAGACGAATCGATAGTTACAGCCAAGGGTGCTAAACGGAGAACGGGGGTGGTGTCAAGCCTCTGGCGAAAAAATTCGACGCTCCGTTACAGTGGCTCTTGAACTCTTTTAACACTGGACCTACCAAAGGGGTCGAAATGAATTGTTTTGTAATTTTTTTGTAACTTATTTTCCGTTGTCGCTTTTGTCTAAGAATATTGGCAATTAATTTTATAAAGTTTTCTCCTTTTACTTCGCGTATAAAATTTGCATGCCTGCGTATGCCAAAGTGAATCAAAGAGTTTAAGTAAACTTTTGAATTTCTAAAATTTCTGTTATGTTTCTCTCCAAAGACACTCGTAAACGTCGAAACAATGTGTTCAGTGTAGTACGATGGGATACTTTTCTAGAACAAGTCATTTTTACCCCTCCAAGTAGATGTCAGTACGTATGTAGTCAGCATCTTAGACTATTGTTTGAGGAAAGAAACAGCCTAATAATTTGCTGTCGGAGGAAACGAGCCAAGGGAGACCGGAAGCTACACGCGAGCTCGTAGGCGCGGAGTTTTAGACAGCCAAGTTAACTTTGATTCCCCGCGGGTGCTCAGACGCGTTCAACGTAATCCCACGTCGGGACGTAATTACTTAAATCGCGTTCCTGGAGAATAGGGTTTCACCTGGCTCGATCAATCGACCCCGGATGCTCGTCTTGGTTCCGATTGTTTTAGCGGGGACGCGCGTCGCTTTTCCTAGAAAGACCATAACGGAGGCGAGCAAAATTCTTATCTAGATGAACGTTTCGAATAACGAACAAAATTCAAACTGTTGTTGCTCGTTAAACTGCGACACAAATTTTCACGTTAGATATGAATTGTAGTTTTTAATCGTTGTTCGAATAAACTTTTGCTCGTCTCTTCTCTATCGATATTAACACGTTTGCTACCACACGTCACACTGTCTATTTCCTTATAAATAAATGGCACTATAGACCAGTGTCACGTAGTATGTGACGTGTTATTGGGAATATTCAATTGGCCTATTTAATACGTTTCATTTGCACATGGTTAAAAGCACGTTCTACGTCGAACAGAACAATACTCCAAATGTATAGTCTGTGGCGTACGGTTTCCTAATTGACAATGAACGATGATAGCAAACGTGGTAAGAGTCTGTCTAACTCTCGGTAAATTAAATCATTTTTAAGATTTTTTTTCGAACGAAAACTAATTTCAAATTTTGCGTACAGGCTCGCCTCCTGAACGGGGCAAAAAAAGACTACAGAAATTTAAATCGAATTTGTTCGACCGTAATTAAAATTTGCTCAGTAATTATTCACCGATGTAGACTCCATTGATCATAATTTTTCATTATCGGGTATTTTCAGTAAATGTAACGAAACGTTGTGTCAGCTCAAATGGAGTAAATTAATTTCCACGAGGTCTTTATTTCCAACCTTTTATTTTGCATTGTAAATAAATGAGGTAAAAACTGTACCATACATCACATTATGCGTGATATGTTATTCCAAATATTCGGTTGACCTGTTTAATGAATTTTATTTATATATGTATAATTAAAATCGCTGCAAAGCAAACGTCATCTGTGACACATGATTTTCCAACCGAATGGTGGCAACGAACGCGTTAATGGATCTTTCTATTTCTCTGTAGTAACCGTAGGACAATTTTAGAACTCTCTTTCGAAGAAAATTATTGGGAACGTCAATTTCAAATTTTGTACGTTCGCTGCAACGCAAACGTTTAGGGCATACTTGTTTTATTTACACTGTCACGCGGACTAAGCTAAAAATAAAATAAAAAAAGAATCTGAAAATTTAACAAAATCGCAGCTGTCCGAAAATTTGATTTCTTTCTCGATCAAGTTGACTTTGCTACGGACAATAGAGGAATATTTACTTTACGTGTTTGTACAATTTAAAAATCGCTCGTCCATTTTTTCTGCAAATATCGCGTCGACGAGCTTGAAAAATATAGTTCCACGAACGATCGCTTTAAAATTTCAGTATCAAACTTTATAATTATAGTCTTAAACAGGTTAAAGGGTGTTCTAAAGTGGTTACAGCAACCCCGTGCGGGGAAGATTTTTTAACTCAATGAGGACACGTTTCGTTTTTAAAACAATTTAACACAAACGTCGTTGTTTACTTTATGTCCCCATAAACAAAGTATAAACTGTCGACCATCGTTTGGAATATTATATTCGAAGTATTCGGTTGGTCCATTAAATATATTTGATTAATTAAAAATGTTCAGTTTGTAAACATCGAGTGCAGAAATTGCTTCTTTCTGTCTAAGGAGTCGCCTGGGGTTAAAAAATTTGAAATTTGCCGCTATCGAGGCGTCGTCGCGCTTCGATAGAACGTAAAAGAAATTGATTTTGTTTTACTGGAGAATTAGACAAACCTCTTAACGCTAGTCGGGGCAGA